>NC_090939.1:803846530-804152036 GCF_040938575.1 Ambystoma mexicanum | reverse complement strand
CAGTGTTTTCCCATACTTGAAAAAATGACAGATTATTTATAAATAGCAGTGTAAATTGCTTTTTGCAAAGTATTATTAAGTTTGACTCTCACTAAAGGACAGATAAATGAAATGAAATGCTTTCTGTTTTCTTCTTAATGAAATATGCTGTAAAAACTGCAATTGAAACATGCAAATAAAAAATAAAATTACAAAGTTTTAGACCCACACAATTAGTCTGCATTTGGGCCTTCAGAACAAGTAGTCAGGATTCGAAAACGTGTATTTTTGTTAACATTTTAACAGACAACACGAATTGCAAACAGATTTCAAAAAACGTTATAGTCCATTGCATACAACATGTTCCCAGCTAATCATCAATACTTCAATTTAATTAATCAGATTTGTCAAAAGGTTATTCAAAGGTACTCTCAAGTAATGTAAACGTGTCCAGGCCACCCCTTGGAGTATCAGCCAAAAGTTAAACATATCGAAAGCAGAGCTACTTTGTGTAAAACCCAAGTTTTGAAATAGGTGCCTGATAGTGGATTTCCATAATAAATACTAGGACAGCAACAAAATCTTAAGTGCAATTAGTCTAAAGTGCAGGAGTCCAGAACAGACATAGATCAGCATTATCTGACATCATAGAACATTTGGCAATAACTGAGCACAATTGAATTGAGTTAAGCCTGGCTCTAGTAATGATAATTCATTCCTACTCATGATTGGGCCTTAAAAGATAGTTTGATAGTCCTTTATAAGCAAAGATAACATAAGTACAATTTGAAAATTTTGCAAGTTCACTTGATTCTCTTTCCCAGTTCATGCATTGTAATAATTGTTCTCTTATCAGAGCGCTAAGCTTTTTATTTAGGTTATTTATCTTTTGCCTTCAAACATTAAAATGTGTTTCAAAATATGCTGAGTCAGTATCGCAATGGGGTTGGTTCATACGTGGTCCATGAATTAATTGGTTTGACCCATAGTTCATCCTCTAAAAACAGAGGCCAACTTTGCCATGGATAGAGAAGGTGAGGATGACTCAAGAAGATCAAGTATTTTCTCCAGATTTTGAGTATATCCATTGATTTTACAAATGATACAATCCATCCTAGGCCTGAATAAATCTAACAGCTTTCATTTTAAAGTGGCATGAACCACAGTAGAAGACAAGGAAATGCCTAAATAATCATATGAAATGGTTACCAGTAAGAATTGCTTGCTCATCATAAAGGTGGGCATATTACATGTTTTCCTGTTAGTTGTACTTAGCAATATTGCAGATTGATTTTAAAACATTAACTTTTAGGTCCAATTTAGGTCCAATTTCTTAAAATCACAATTGACGAGGCACTGAAAAGATTTCAGAGTTTTTGCTATTAAAACAATGTTGCCTGCATCAGCAAGGACTGGGATATTGTGATCTCCAAAACGAAGGACATCAGCACCACAAGAGTACCCTGCAGCCTGTGAATATATAACGAAACAAGAGCAGGGAAAGGACTCAGCCCTGTCTTTCACCATTGTTAAAAGGAAACAGGCTGTTCACGACTCATCACACCCAGAGAGCACTCAAGGTTTTATCCCAGAATGTAATAAAATTAAGGCTTTAACCAAATCATCAAGTCATTTTAGGACCTTTAAACTCCTCCAAGATTGGCCTACCGTATCAAATTTACCGTATCAAATGCAATGCATACACCCATTTAATCTACAAGGCATCAGATATAATGAGACAGGTTTCATGCTTGCAATATTGTGCCTAGTCTTTCATGGAATCCAAATTTGATACTTAAGAGTATATTTTCCGACTGAAGCCAGTTCTGTAACTGTGAATGAATTACCCTTGCAAAGATCTTAAATTGTGAGACTAATAATGACATTGGATGATATACAATGGGAGAAGACTGTATGCACTGGAAAGATTATGACGGGTTTCCAAGACTCTGCGAACATCCTTGTGGCTAGCATATAGTTAAACGTGTTAACTAGAAGATGAGCCAAATGTCTTCAAGTGTCCTAAACAAGGCTGCTTGAGGTCAGGGCTTTTATTTAGAACTTGTGCACGTATAGCCAAACACATTTCAGTTATTGTAGTGCATTTCTATTTAAGTGAGTACAGAACTAGAGGGAACATCCTCTTCAGCCAGTTCTTTCATATAAATGAGCCTTATCTAGAATTATATAATTTTGAGAACGGCTTCATCCATTCGGATTCTAAAACTTTAGTATCAAGTCTAGTACTAAGATTTACATGACCAGGCCCACAATTGAGCTCCCAAAATGTTTATGAGTTTGGATCAGCAGCAGCAATACTCCATTCTTCCCAGGCCTTAACTTCCAATGCATTTTTATGTGTTAAACTAGCTTTCTTATAATTTGCCTGGGCAGTTCTGACTCTTGCTCTATCAATAATTACGGTTTTGAATGACCTCAATAGTTCTGTTCTCGTATCACAGCAATTTACATCAAACCAACCTTGTTTTGGGATAGGCTTGACTCTAGTGTGTTTAGTTAAAAAAACTTGCAAACACGATTTTTATAAATTCAACATATTTATCAAGATATAGCTTGGTGGGTAGATCCCAGCTTAATAAGTCATATATGAGTGCCATTTTCTTAAATATTATATTTTCTTAAATAGCTACTTCTTTCGGTGGGTCCCACCTTATCTTTCTTTTGTTTGAGGACACACTTGCCAGAGCTGTATTGGGCAGAGGCACCCTATGAAAGGATATATGTTGCCAATTTATCATTAAATTGATGGCATAATACCTCTATACAAGTCTGGAACCACCTTAAATCAGGGAAACTTTACCTGAATTTTATAATCAAAGGCAGCACTACCATGGTGGCCTCTAAAGGCTTAATTCCCGGTCTGTCAAAAGGTAATGTGAACAATAACTGTTCATATTCCCCAATTGAATAGCCCAGTATACAACCTTAAGCCTTTGGCACATATGTGTGACTCTAACATCTCTGCCATGGAAATGTCATATATGCAATATTCCATGATATCAATTAAATGTGATGGTGGAACATTACACATTTGTATGTTAAAGGGCTTTCCAATAATAAACCAAAATGGGGTCTCCTCATAAGATATGCACATGTCATCCATGTTACCTTTAAAGCCTCAAGCCCATGTTCTTAGTTTTTTCCTGAAGTGCTGTTATACAGTTTTACTTTACATGGCATAACCCTGTTTGGATGCTTTATTAATAGCATCAGAACATGTGTGTTATTAAACTGATTTCCAGGGCTAAGTAAGTTTTGCAATTGTAACTGTGATATGAAAACACTGTAACACATGCTTCCTCTGCCTTTTTATACCCTGCTCTCAAAGACATTTTTACCATGAACAGAAATATACGCATTTTCTAATTCAATGTTCCCCTTTTATAGAAAGCACTTCTCACGTGCCTGGGAGTGCACAAAAGACTGGACTGATGTAACTATGCAAGCATTTCCTTAAACAGTGCCATATGTATAACTGCTATGTTTGCAAACTAACAGTTCTGTCAAGTAGATTTACAACTGTTAAATAAGTCAATCATAATGCTGCCACACTGTTTCTATCCCTGCATTTTTGCTTTTTACCATCTAATGCAACATAGAAAGCTAATGTGTCCATCTTTATGTTTTATTTTCACGTAGTCCAATACTTGGTTTCAAAACACAAACTTGGATACCTTTTTTAAAACTAGTGTAACACAACAAACTTTTTCTGCATCCTGGGATACATATAAATGAGCCATTATTAAATAAACATTACAAATAAAACAAACGTTTTGTTTAAATGAATGACATGTCCTACAAAACACCAGAAGGGACATGAACACAAAAACAGACACCTCTATGTGTCAACTTGTTCATGGCAGACCTCGGGAAGGGTTCCTGTAACAATCACAGAAACCACTACCATACCTGAAACACATCTTCACATTTTGTACAGAGGGTAAATATTCCCTTAAACAATTCCATGAATCAATCAATAGCCTCCGCCACCACCACAAATTCAACATGGACTATTCCAAGATGAGCATACACATTTTGGATAACACCATTTCTGTTGGGAGGAATGGCAAGCTGAAATGCTTATGAAACCTACAGACATGAACGTATATCTGTACTAGGCAAATTTCCATCCAAGCTACACAAAATGATCTGTCTTCTACAGCCAGGACATCGGGTATCGACACATATGCTCCAACACAAAAACAATCAAGAGCAACTTGCCACACTTGATACATCACTTCTAAAAACATCCTTTCTGTAAAACAGACACTGAGCCAGATACATTAATAGGGGGTTTGATCGAGCATTGAACATTTCAGAGGACAATACAGAGGAAGTAGAACTGCAGAAAAAGTAAGTATAACTGTCTCCAATCACCCAGCAGTAACGCAACTGTACACAATTGTTAAGGATTTACCATAAACATTCAGCTGGGATGAAGAAATGAAAGCCATATTCAACGACCCGGTGCTACCACGAAGTGCATACGAACACTTAACACAAATCTAGCACAGCCACTGACCAGAAGTCCATTTCCATTGGATAACAAAGAAATGAGACACGGAACATACCCACGTCATATTAGAAGATGCAAAAGATGTCAAAACATTAGCACTGAATTGTCTATAAAGCCCCCACAGAACCTGTACAACCAATCAATACAGATTCAGGGGAATTGCAAAGCATCCAACATTGGATATCTCAGCCAATTCGAGAAACGCCCACATGGTAAGTACGTGGAAACTGCCAGTAACTTCATGCATCCTGAGGCCCAGGGGCATGTGGAGTGTTACAAGAATTAAAAATAAATAAAATAAATAAATGAAAGATGAACCTACACAGATATACCCTCTAGAACCATACATCAGAAATACCAATGGGACATCACTTTATGCAGGTTGAGATCATGCGATCTGTCGGTGTTGGTATTGAAACTAGATCTCCCAAATGCAGAACACAGTTGAAAATGGGAACACAGGTTTTTCTGATGTTCGACCCACAAAAATAAAGGTTTGGACAAAGGCGTGGGTTTTAACTCAATAAGATAGACTTTGAAGCCTAGCCCTCTGGCAGCCTACGATGTGAACACTGATAATGTATCCCTCAGGTTCATGTGGATGTCATTAAATACATTCCCCGGCCATGACCTATAGGTCACATATACACATGCCAATACCTAGAAAACAGACCGTTTATTATGCATAGCATTGTACTGGGCTTGTTCTAAAGTTCTATTATGTGTTGCAATTGAAGTAGACAATAATTATTGGGTAGATAGTATTTGAATATGTTTAACTTTGGGGCACATATTTTCAGCAATGGAATGTTTTATTACAAAATGAATGCATTATAACACATGCATCCTCTGCCTTTTTTAAACCCGGATACTGAAGGAGTTTTGCAATGAACAGCAATATACATATTTCCTCATTCACTATGCACTGCTTCAGAAAGCAATACTCACAAGTTTAGAAAAGCACAACACTGATTTACTTACGTGTGGAAAATGTTAAGTAAAACACGCACTCACATTTAAAAGGTAGCAAAAACAATGTTTTCTAATTGTGAGAATGTTTTAAATAGTTCAACCTAATGGTTCTGCTGCATAGTTGTCAGGTAATATGATCACATCACTGCATTCCTTGCATGTCTGATGTGCATACGTTATTATTGTCCATTTCCCTCATTTTGTTTTGTATCATGTAATGAAAATGATCTGTGTGACTTCGAAAATGATCGATGTGACTTTGAAAACTCATGCATTATCCCATTGCAGCATAACATTTTCAGTTGGTCTAATACAAGGTATACAAATGGATTTTTTATTAATTAAAAGCAGACTAACATGTGTTTGTGATTAAAGCCCTATATGTCGTAGAATGCACAGCAATAACCAGGACTGCATGAGCCAGTTCATTTGACATGAAACCCTTTGAGAATTCTGAGGCGATTATGTCACGCGGAAACATTTAAATGGTGAACTTTACCAGTAAATGGGAAAGCAGACCAGGTCAGGAAAGAAAGGAAAGTGAATATATTGAAAATTGTATTAATATAATAAACACCATATAAAACATGTCAAATATTCATCATATAGTTCATCAGAACATGAAGTATAGTTAAAAGGGACAACACATCATTACAACCAAGAAAGATGTGTATTTCATGAAATTCAATGTGCAAATAGGCTATTCAATAGATCCCACAAAATGAAGTGAGAAGGACAGAACTCACTCGACGTGATCCAGTGATCACGTGGAGTTAGACTGTGATATTCAAGGGTATCTAATATAGTGCAAGACAAATATGAACAAATTAATCGAGATCAAATTGCTATGTGTCAACTACACGTTTTGGGGACAGAAGATCACTGTCAAACAAACCACACAAATACCCTTATATAAATAGTTTTGACCATTAACTGGATCTAGTCATAAAGGAGTGATGTTCGTCTTCCATGGACAAGTGACTAAACATCATTTTTAAGACAAGAACACATTCAGATTAATAACTGATGCAACTTGAATGTCTCGACTTGTTCTTGAGCGATCATATTCTTCTGGCAGCACTCTTTTAGTAAAATACAAACGTACATTCTAAAAAGAAAAATGATAAAAAAGAGTGAAATCTCTAAAACACCTGAACAGGCCTACTAACCAACCCCACCAGTCTAAAGTTCAATCTGATAACTCAATAGGGAAAACAAGAAATACCATTGTTTCCACCAAATTAGGGCTTGGAAACAATTCCTTCAAAAATCCAAGCTCCAAACTAAGACAGATTCAATATAGTTAATCTGTGAAGACAAACAAGAAAATAGACCAGAGATAAATACATTTCCTAGTTCAGAAATAAGGAAAAAAGACAGCTGACCACCCCTCGGGCCAAGGCTATAGGGCATATAGAAATAAAAGACTCACCCGTCTAACAGAATCAATCTGTCCATGTGGAGATAGGAATCCAACTGGCCACCATTACATATGGTACTGGTGAATTCTATTTTAACTCACGTCTCGTTATGAGTCATAATATGAGACCTGAAAAAGAAAATAGTAGACAGACTAAGAAAATGCTGGAGGTATCTGCCCCAATGTTATATATTAGAAAAGCAATAAAAAAGAGAAAAACCATCTGCCGTCTACAATATTTCCCAAATTTCTTTGAGTAAAGACGAAATATCGGTCTTGCAAAAAGGGTCTTCATTTATCCCTATGAAGAACCCCAGCAAAATGGAGGCCGAAATCAAACTGTAAAATGTTTTTTGCAAAATTTGCCTCAAAGATTATTTTGGCACAGAGAATACTGATGGCACCAATGCTAATACCAATACACCTTTCAAATGCAAATCAGGTTTCACCCCTATACTCCAGATGGTTTCCAAAGAAACTGCCATCTATGAAAGAGCAGTTTTGAGGGATTTTAATACCATTCATGAATCCCCAGTGGGGTCTAAACATAGGTCGAATTACAATTTTACGAAAAGAGAATTGGACTATCTCCGTAAACTCAAAGAAGATGATTCCATCATCATTAAACAGGCGGACAAGGGAGGAGGAGTTGTGGTCTGTGACACAGACACACATGACATGGAGGTGATGAGGCAATTGGACAATTATGATTTCTATCTCAAATTGAGAGGAGATCCAACTGAAAGCATTAGGAATTAAATCAATTTGATTTTTGCACGTGCACGTGACATCGGAGTAATAAGTGAAAAAAAAATGTCTAACTACCAAAGGCACAAGGACTCCTCTTATCTACATTCTGGCCAAAATACACAAGGACTGTCTCAATCCCCCGGGCAGACATATTGTGTCTCTGTGTGGTTCGATCTTAGAACCAACTGGTCAAATCTTGGACTTTTTTCTTAAACCTTTAGCGGCTAGTTCAGATACTTACTTAGCCGATACTATTGATGCCATCATACATTTAGAAGGATTGCCGTTCAACCCAGATACCAGCATGCTGATTACACTGGATGTGGAATTGCTTTATTCTAACATTCCTCAACTAGAGTCTCTTAACATCATGAAGGAATTTCTCAATTCTAGAAGCAATCCTTAACTTATTCCCAGTGATTTTTTTGATTGAGCTCCTTGAAATAGCCCTCACCAAGAATTGTTTTCGGTTCAAGGAACACTTTATTTACAAATCAAGGGTACGGATATGAGGGCACCTTTCGCCCCTCATTATGCCACCCTATATATGTGGCAATTCGAGCAATCCTGTAGTCTAGAGTCCTCTAATCCCAATAAACCTGCCCTGGTATTTTACAAACGCTATATTGATGATATTATCATCATATAGGACAAGAAAGAAGGGAATTATGAAGAGTTCCTACTATGGATCAACACACTGAATGACAATTTACAGTTTACCATGTCCACCAGTAACCAGTCCATCCTGTTCCTTGATCTTTTAATTAAGATCGAGGATGGTCATAACATTGTGGACCTTTACTGCAGGCGACTGATAGGAATACTATTCTTTTGTTTGATAGTTTTCATTCACAATCCTTGCATGAAAGTATACCATATGGGAAATTTTTAAGGGCTAGACGAAATTGCACCAAAACTGAGGATTTCACTATTTAAGGGGAAATCATACTTGACAGGTTATCCCTAAGAGAATGCCCATCCCATTTACTCAGACAATCCCGTAAGAGGGCAAAGAATCAACATCGGAAGATTTTTCTCATCAAAAATTCCAAAGAGAATATTACTAATGCACAACTAGTTTGTGCTATGACCTTCAACAGGCTTCACAATGCCATTAAAAAAGACATTTCCCAACATTGGCATGTTACAGTTAAACAATCCTGCACTTGAACATCCCATGTATGCCTTTACAAATGGTAATAATTTGAAAAATTGGCTTTTCCAAGCAGACAGAGCAAAAGTTAAAAGAAGCCCTTCTATTCCAGCTCTCTGGGGCTCTAAACCGATCAATGGCCATTTTCCATGTGGTTATTGCCACTAATGTGAATCAACTGCAGCATGTACTTCAGTTATTATTAATCTGAAGCTGTGGCACCTTAAATATCATACCACTTGCAATACTAAGAATGTCATTTATGTCATCATTTGTCCTTGTTTGAAATCATATATTGCGAAAACCTCAAGACCCGTAAAACTTAGAATTACGGAACATAAATCCAAGACCCGGACTAAAAATATGACATCTCTGCTAGTAGCTCATTTTGTTGAATAAAATCATAGCTTCGAAGACCTTAAATGGTGGGCATTGGAACAAATAAGAGGAATTGATTCCAATACTACCACCACTAGATTGGCCCAGAGAGAACAATGGTGGATGTATAACACCCAAAGATATCACACAGGGCTTAATCAGCAGGCGGAGTGGCTACAATGTGCTTAATCTGTCATAGACTTGGGGTCCCCCTTGTCTTCTGGTCTCGGCCTCCCATACTTTATGCTCGCTCCAGTTTTGGGAGAAAGTGTCATATAATAAGCATTATGACACATCTATCCTTTGTATACATATATACAGGTTTTTGTGTCTTTCATCTTTAATGACCTCTACCTGAATGTCTAGTTCAAGCATGGGTTTGTGGTCATTATACATATGCTATTTGATAATCCAGAAAATCAACCTGTTCTGATGAGCTTGTTTAGTTCAGCTTTGCTTACATTTCATGTTGCAGGGAGTGAATAGGTAGTCTGTTTGGCTTTTTTCATGCTTTTTTCATGCCTTGCTCATGATCTTTTAGCGCAGGGCATTTACTTTACGAACACTGTATAAGCGTTTCAGGCATTGGGTTGTTCCATCTGCCGGCCGGTATTTGTAGTCGTTATATGTTACATATGCCGAGATATATGGCGTACGGGTCACTCCTCTTTCTATTTTTATGATCAACACGTGATAGGAACGTGATAGGAAGGTTTTGCACATTTATTCTACTCTTTCCTGACCTGTTTTGCTTTCCCATTTACTGGTAATGTTCACCATTTACATTGTTCTGTGTGACATAATCCCCTAAGTGTTTTTGTCTATTAGCTTCCCCGATCTCCACGGTATACTTACACTAATTGGCTTCATCAAAATGAAAGTATGAGCTGCGGAGCAAGGGCATGCAGTTAACCTCGCAGTCAACCTTGCAGCAAAGTGTTTTACAATGGTTCAAACTGGCACAAGCTCTACCACTTCCAGCCTTCCCTCCAGCATATTCAAACCTACCTGTGCCCTGCATGGCTTCATTGAATACTGTAGGCATGACTAATACTGGCCCAGCCCCAATGTAAGTTTTAAACTCAGTGAGTTGACTCTGCAAGGCGAGTTTATTCTCCTGAGCGATTACTACAAGGATCCCGCAGGCCATCACCTCTACAAGTGAGCTTAGTAAAGAGAGTCTGCAGCTCTTGTCTAACCGGTTGAATAATAATAATAATACATCATTCTTTATGACTGTCGAGAAAGAGAAGGGTAGTGAGCCTCTACTGGCTCTCAGATAGGAATAGGTTACTGAAACAGAGCTGTTGGATTTAAGCTTGCATCACGATAATGAAACCAATCAAAATGACATGAATATAGGATATGAAAGGTATCCGATACCTGATACATCTCAAACTTTACAGGGGGAGATTCCCGAGGGCTACTCTAGTGTGTTTGGGTTGATTTCTCATTCCAACAGGAGGGAAGACACTAATTCATTTCTTAAACAATGTCTACCTCCAAAAGATCAACAAAACCAGTCTATTATACATGCATTATTATGTTATGTTGTTAAGTTACACCATTTATATGGCGCCAAAGCCTGAGGGCGTCCAGGCGCTGATCTGTACAGAAGGGAATAAGGAGAAAGAGTTCCTGCATTCCAAAAGCTTACTCAAAATATCCTGGTTTTCAGAAGTTTTCTAAAAGCGATGTGGCTACCTTCTTTTTCATGGATTCAGGTAATTCATTCCACGCCTGGGCTGCTAGAACCAGAAAGGAGCAACCTCTTCCCTGGGCTCTATTTACGCAATCAACCTTCAAAAGGAATGCTTTTGTGGATCGCAGATTTCTGATAGCTGTATATAATACCAACCTCTCTCTGAGATAGATAGGGGCAGTCACCAAAATGCACTCATGAGCAAGCACCAGTATCTTTAAGGCCACTCTGAATGGCAGCAGCAGCCAGTGAAGTTCTTGTCTAGCTGCAGATACTGGGGGCCTCATTACATGGTAGGCGGTAAGGGTTTACCGGTAACGGTATTTTACCGGTACCGGTAAATCCTTACCGCCTTACTACGAGGTCCCTTTGCGGGTTAAAAACCAACCCCCAAAGGGACCCTGTGAGCTAATTACGGTACGGTACCCTATGGGGCAAAAATGGGAATGGGGAAGGGCAATGGTGGAAGGGGGAATTACCGCACCGCCAACCATGGAATGGGGCAGTAATTCCCCTTTCCACCAAGGCGGTGCCGGTATTTTACCGGCATGTACCATGGCGCTAATTGCGCCATGGTTCTCCGCCTACCGTGTAATGAGGCCCTGAGTCTTTTCATGCTAATTGGTACACAATACATACTGCTGCATTCCGTATTTTTGGAAAAGTTTAGATTGATTTTTTACTTGCTACTCCTAGAAAAGAGCAGTAATCCAACCGTGAGAGGATGGCAGCCATTTCCAACTTAGCACAATTCTCCTTCTAGATCATTGGTCTAATCAGCCTTAATATTCTCAGATAATAGTTGGTGTTTTTGACATTCAATTGAACATGTGCGTCAGCATTAAAGTTTGCCTCCATGTAGATGCCCAAGGTCTTAACCTTGGACACAACCACTATCTGATTCTCGTCTATCAAAAAGCTTTCATAGACCGGGCAAAAATTCTTAATTGCTAGACTCGAGCCATAAATCATTAGCTCTGTTTTTGCTGCATTCAGACATAAGCAGTATGTGGACATCCAGTTCGTAATTTTCTCGTATATGTTTGTAAGCTTGCCCTGGTCTTCTTTAAGGTTTCCACTCAGTACCATTGTGAGTTGAAAGTCATCAGCATAGTTGGAGAAGAAGAATCCTAATCTCTCCGACATCTGACACAAAGGCTGAATATAAATATTAAACAGCAGGGGCGAGAGGCAGGCCCCCTGCGTAACCCCACACATTAGCAATGTCTCGCCCATGCAACTTGGAACAACGCCCTTCCAAAAATGATCTCAAACATTATTGCCTCATCCAAAAGAGTCCCCCTATCTCTTTCAGCCTTTCCAATAATATCTGGTGGTCTAAGATATCAAAGGCTGCTGAGAGATCTAAAAGGGTCAGCAGCCCGAGTTCACTTCTTTCCAAGGTTTCCAGCAATTGTGTTTGCAGGTCCACCAAAGCAATCTCTGTGCCGTGAGCACATCTAATACCTGACTATGTTCTGTCCTAATGTCTGTGCTTGTATGAAAATAACAAAATAGAGGTTACATTTCAAACAGCAATATTGGAAGCTCTGTCTAAAAAATCAAACTTGATGTCAAAAACAAATGAACTCTGTGAACGGCTCAGACCAAATGTAAAGGTCCCTCAAGGACCATCTATTCAATTTGTGATCCCCCTTCTCTGAATGCAAAAATAGCGAGTCTGAGCGATCCGTTTATAAACACCCAGGAAAAAGTGCAAGAGAGAGTGGTGACCCAAGAGGTGATGGCACCTGAAGACTTCATGGCTAATAACAAACATGGCAAAGGGAGCTTGAACTTTATAGAGGTAGAATCGAAGGATTCACTGCGTGGACATAATATTGGCCTTCTGGAAGGCAGAAAACATCTTTGAAAAAGAAACATGGTGGAAAACATTAAGAGAAAAAGCCTAACAATGAGAGCAATCATAGGAGAGACTTGAGAATGTTTCTTAGAATAATAACACAGTGCCGTTCAAAACGTACACCAGCTCCATTAAGGAACAAGAGTGATCTGCTGTACAATTCTTATGAGAAGAGTGACTCTGTTGTTGTGGTGAAGGTTGAAGGTAATGAATGTGGTTGAGAAAGCAAACCAGCTTTTGGATAAAAAGAACTTATCAGATAATGTTGGGGAGGAGAAAGACACCATGCCGAGTACAAAGGGCCTGGTGGATGATCTGGGCACAAAATTACAGAATGACCCAGCCATCATCCTGCAACAACAACATTGTTAAGCGGAAAACATGTGCAGTTCCCTCTGGGACCACTGCAAAAGATTTAGGCTTACAGGTGTTGGCAGTAAACTCACTTGGTAGCTGTCTGTACCACACAGATGCACCTGGTAGCTGTGGCTGAGCAGTCAGACCTCTCTCAAGAAAAGTTAGGCAGTATGTGGAGTATACAAAATAGGGCAATTTACACAGTAGAACAAGCAAACACGGAACAGAGCTTGGGTGTAAAGATATATAGGTATTTATTTATAACAACACATCTATGGAAAACACTCTGGCACTAATACGGAAAACAACTTCAATTACAATTACTATAAGTAAATCAATCCTCCTAACAATAGTCTAGGTTCAACGGCACCACTTATTTGCAGACAGAGGTGAATGCTTTAACCTAGATGGCACTCTAATATTCATTAGGATGGGAGAGAAAAGGCAGGGTATGAAATCAACTCGGTACCAACACTTTTACGAACAAATGCAAGGCAAATAAGGCAGGGTCTACTGTAGATTGCAAAGTTCAGAGGCCAGGCCCACTCGGAGAGAGGCAAGGCGATATGTCCCAAAAAAAGTATCACAGTGGAAATGCACTTCGAGTCTTTGTCGCAAATTGTTATAGAAAGATTGGACCAGTTCAGGACCGAAAGTTAAAAAAGCATGGAGGCGACCCAATGGAGAGGCAAGGATTAAGACACCTCACGCTACCAGTCACGAGGGAAGCCAGGCGTACACGGTACCTTGTATGTGGAGAGACAGCTCCGGCGGGGGCAGTTGTTCCTGGTGGTGGATGCAAATCGGGGCTTTGCCAAGAGAAGAGATGATCTCGTCGTTGAAGGAAAGTTGAAGATCGTTGCACCACCAGGGAAGAGACCAGCCGCGGAGTGCTCCGTCACAAGGCACAACCTTTTGGTATGGGCTAGTGGCTATCCGGTTGCCGGGGTGCTCAGCACGGCCAATTCGACCACTACGCCCTGGAAGCGAAGAAAAAGCAAAGGGGACTGGTTGTGCCCACCAGTCAGGGGAAGAAGACTCTCCAGCGGGGAGATCTCCTCTGTCGTCGGGAAGTGGTGAGTTGGTACAGCAGGGCTCCACCGGAGGTGTCGTCGTTGCAGGTCGGCTCAGCTTTACCCTCGTCGGATTCTTAGGTCCTGTGGCGACTTCTGAAGATCCAGTCCCAAAAGCCCTGCTTTTATGCAGAAAACCCCCATTCATTCAGCCTAGCTGTCAATCAAAAGACGCTAAGTGGTGAGCGGGGTGGCTCACCACTTGGGCCAATCACACCAGAGTGCGACTTTAGTTGGCAAGTCAACTCAGTCCAGGGTGCCTAAACCCCCTCCCACACCCCCTGTGGTACCCATACAGAATGGCACCACTTTGGAGGGCCTCTATGCAGAAGCCCGCCAAAAGTGGAACAAAGGGCTCAACCTTTGGTTTAGGAGTAACAGAGACGAACACAGACGCCATTTTAAAAACCGAGTTCTGGCAGAAAATACCAACCAATAGATTTATTTAAGACAAATAAACCGGTGGTATGTTAGAGACTAACGAGAAAAAGTATTAACCTCCAACAATGGGAAGAATCCCATAGAGTTATATTCGGGGTCGAATATAACAAGTAGTTTCCACTGCCACCAGCCAAAACTCGACGAGGGGGGACGGGACAGTGCCCCCTCGAATAACAGACCCAGGGGTAATCGAATTACCCCTACCAGTACGTCCACAATAGGATGGTTTGTACTAGTTCTGTTAGTACATTTAGGTCTAGTAAAGCCAATGGTGACTTTACATGCCCTGGGAGACAGTAGTCAGTCCCAGGGTATGGAGTCTATGGTGGGGGTCCTCCAGGACGCCCCGGTGTTACGGCACGGAGGGTGCTGTGTAACACACATAGCAAAACATATGAGACCCTATGGAGTAAAAGACCCCATAGCCCATAGAACACATTGACGTTCAAAGGAATTAACCACATTCATGTCCAAGAGTGGGAGAAAAGAGTCTCACTCTTGGGAGGATGGAAAAAAACAAACTCCAGAAATCCAGCAAAGCTGCTGGGGGACTCACTAGGTTAGGAGATTCAGCCTAAACAGAGAATTCTCCCTAACAAACATAAGAAGCAACAATCTCTGCTGTTAACACTCTTATAAGGACCACCACCGAATTTGTCCAATTTGAAGAAAAACATCATGAACCCATTTGGTAGCAAAGGATTAACTATTGAGGATGAGGAAAGTGATTCTAGTAAGGGAGCAAATGCATTGGAATCAGAGCCCAGTAACATGTGGCATATGTTGGGCCAGGGGAAGGAGATCATGGTTAGATGTCAATTCAATCCATGGAAACCAGTTTATGGTATTCTGAGAAGTGCTATTTCCTCAGATAATCCATCCTCCTGAAACTATAATGAGGGCCTTAGGCAGGACAACTACTCACTGTGGAAAAAGGAAATCCCACAACCACAGGGAGGAAAACGAGCAAAAAATTTTGATTAAAGTGTATCTTTAAATAAATACAATTTGTGGCAATGAATAGGCAACATACCCTCTTACTGTTTGTGGAGATACCTAATCTCAGGACAATAGCGACCAAGGATATCTCCATTGTTGAGTTCATTGATGATGAGCGGGAGGATTTGGTTATTTTGGCTTTAAGATCAAAAATATTATATGATGTCATCCTGAAGGAATCCTCACTCATGAGAAGGATGGGATATGCCTGTACACTTTTTATAGCACCCCATAAACTATCCTTGGGCTCCATATACAGATTTGTACCTCACTCTAAGGATCTGATAATAGCCCTTCATAAGGGTGACATCCCTCGTTGGGAAGTCCATTTGCCGCCAAAGGAGATGGCTTATAAATCGGCAGCCCAAGAGTAGTCATGGGTTGTAGGAGCACTTTGTGCAAGAGAGGCAGAAAATGGCCACTGAATAACTCTCTTTAGCAAAGCCTAAAACTGGTCTCTTGTAATTGTAAAGGGTATAGCCAACTGATGTAAAATGTTGATTTATGTGTTTGCTTAAGTTTTTTTGATATAATTATGCTTCAAGAGGTTTGGCTACTTGCTGAACTGGTGATGGATGGCTACTCACTTGTTTTACAAACTGGTAGGCCTAGTCGTGGCGGCACCCATCTGGAGGACTCTTAACAACAGTGAAACTTACTCCCTCAATTGACCATTGCGGATGGTGTGATGGTGTGATGCTTGTTGTGAGCATTTACTGGCATGCAGGTGTGCAATATTACCTCAACCGGCCCATAAAGCTAGGGGTTGCCCAATAGCACTTTAAGATGAGTAGCAGCACCTGTGAGATGGATGGGGATGCAGATTAATACTCTAGCATCAAATCAATTCCATTGGTCCTAGGAAGGTAACTTCAATATAGGTACTATATCTGTATATGGTAATGGAGTGAGGGGATTGGGTAAACACTGTCAGATGGGACATCTAAGCCCTACCTTAAAAATGGCTACTGTAGACATCACTATTAGTAATGACATCCCATTGGTTCTACTAACTATAAGACCCTAGATTACATGGTCCACTATGATCGGGTTGGCACCAACTCCACTCATACTTTTCCACTTTGCCTAGCAGCATGCAGAATGGTCGGCCAGGTGCAGGGTGCACATCAGCTCCCCTAGCCTTTTTCCAATTATTGCTACAATCAATCATCACTTCAGTGGTCATGTGTCAATTATTTCACTGTGGTGAGCCTTGAGATTGCATCTCTGTCTGGAAAAGTGCTGTTATCTTTTCATGGCACACCGCCATGCGCATGTGTGAAGGTCCCCCTTCTTCTCGCTCGGCTGGTCACGTGTTTCAGACACCGTAAAATTGCCTCATTCTCCATGTAATTCATGCATTTGATTTTTGTTTTGTACACCACCTGCCTTCTGCTTCTTATCTTGACCTTTTTTGAGCAGGATATTCTGTTCCTTGCTTCATTAATTGTAACTACTGTTGGCCTACTTTAGCTGATATGACCTTGGCTTTTTGGCACGATTTTTCTCTGTCTGAGTTTCCCTTCGGTCTTTTATTCTTTATTTCTTAACTATGAAACTCTCGTCATGTGAAATCTAGTAACCTTTGGTTGATTCTGCCTTTGTGCGTAGTGGAAGTATACTTATATAAAGTGCTTCAATTGAGGTAGATATGTATAGGTGGCTCTTGCCGCAATCTATCTTACTACTAAGCATAGCAAGCTGCACAATTTTCTTAGCTTTCTTGCGGTTCCAAGCATCTGTGCACGTGTAAACTAACTGAATATCTTTGCCGTGCTCATGGCATAAGTTTCTTACATTTGAGATCGTCCTTTCATTTTAGGTTCATGATGTCCTTTATCCATGGCGTTTCATCTCCTTTTGTCACTCACAGGTTGTCATACCTTCTATATGTGAGTCAGTCCAGGTTCTTGTGACATCACCATTCGTCTTCCTTTAAGACCTTCCTGGTTTCTTCAGGGACTGTACACTGACAACCTTCATTCTGTTTCATTTGTTGATATGGTTTTCTCAATGGATGCTTTACTGTCCAAGTTTTCTTAGGTGTCGGTATCTCAATGGGTGCGGTTCATCTGCTAGGTACTGGACAGAGCTCCACTGCGGCTCTCTGCTGGTTTATTTGCTCCTCGTACATCACATACTTCGCCGTCAACGTTCTTGGTACTTCAAAATGGACGGTTGGAATGCGGGCTGTACTTGGGACCTCCGCTACACTCCTCCCTCTGGGCGATTCATCAACCACTTTCATTTCTTCCTTTGCATCCATCTTCTTTGGATCCTCTGTATTCACATTTACTTAATCTTCTGGGTCCATTTTTACTTCATCTTCTGGGTCCATACATGGTGGTCTGAAGAAATGTCTCTATCGGGTCCATATCTTTATGACTCCTTTTAGACTTCCTGCTGATCTAACGTGTTCATCTTTGTTCCACGTCATTAGTTGACACTGTCCATTTGGGCTTCAATAGATCTATCTTCCCACATAATTTCTATGTTTCCTGGGATTTTGAAACTTTGTTCCTTCTGGTGCATGAATGCTGGCTTTCACAAAGTCTCTAATTTCTTCATCAGTCAGGTCTTTGGGCTTCCACCCTTTTTCGAAATCAATCATGATCTTCATTGCAATGGCTTTTTTCGCAGTTTTCTGACACTGAGAGATTATCATTTTGATAACACAGAATCCGAGCAATAACATCACTAGCAGGGCTCCTAAGAACTTGAATGAGTCTGCCATCCATCGCAGAACCCATGAGAATAGTGATCCAAACCAACTGTCGTCGTCCACTTCGTCAGTTTCCTCAATCATTTGGTTCTGTAGTTTTGTCAGCATACCTATTGCCTCTGTGAGAGTTCAATTTTCCTCGTCGTGAGAAGGTATAAATGTGCAACATGATTCTCCGATTTTTGCACAAACACCTCCCTCCATGGCTGTGATCATGTCACAGACATATCTGTTCTGTAGAGTCATTAATCGAATCACTCTTAACTCTTCCTTGATTGCGTTGAATCCCTTTATGGTCGTGTTGATGGTCTGCAATAACTCCCATCTGGTTAGCTGCTACCATTTAGTATTTGCTCCAACTTGAAATTCTTGGAATTAAAATTGTCGTGAACACTGAAGAAGTATGACAGAATTGCCTATGTTCATAAGGGATAGCATCAAAAGCTTCTATGGATTTGGCAGAAAAGTAATTCTCTTGCTTCATTCGGTTCATCAACTCCACAGATCTCTTCTTTCTCAGGTGAGCATCTGCTTTCGGGAAACGGTCAATATTCAGGTCACTTTTCAGAATCACCAACGCTGGAATATGGACATTCACTATTGTGCATATACCTTGAAAGGGGCCCTTAGGGGTCCCTCGCGATATGGCAACAAGGCAATAACCATACACGAAAGGATGCGCTAGACACGAGGTTAAAATTCCCAATGCTAGGGTTTATTGCAAGCAAAATAGTCCCAATTGGCCAACTATGGTCTCACGCTCCACGACGTGTATTCTCTAGACCTCGAGGGATGCAAGAGTGCGAATTACATACATCAGTTACATATATACAAAATGCATATCATACAATCAGCTATGACATGTTTAACACCCCTTTCTTTTATTGAGTTTCTTTGAACTCGGGATGATGATGGACATTTCCGACGAGTATGACAATTATGACACTTTAGATGTCTATTCTAGTAACAATGTGCAATTTAGAAAGTGCGGAGGCATCTTCTAGTTGTTGAACAGAACACGGTGCTTCTGTTCTTGGAAGCAAGCTGCACACGGGGGAAGAGTCACATTCCAAGCTTTGCTATCTATGAGGTGCTATTTGTGTCCTGGGAGCCGACACACTCTAAAGTGTTTTGTGAAGGGGGCCGTAAGAAGAGCATCATTCAAGCCTTTAGCTGCTTTATTCTAACATATTCTACCACAGTACGAGACTGGCTGGCAGCTGTGAAATGATTAAATGCCCTGCAGCTCTCCCTCAAGGGTACAGAGAGGGAGCGTGGGCATTCCTTTCTGGGCTGCTCATGAAGAGTTTCAATGAACTCCTCAGTCCCGCGGCCTTGCCCTTTGATATTCAGACAACAATGTTAGCAGTTGAGCAGAGTAAGCAGAATTCGCAAGAATTGCAAGCTGCAAAGCAGTTTAGACAGAAAGCAATGAGCAATGGTTAACAAGCAAAATGGCGATTCTTGCTACGTTTAAAATGGCCGCTTGTTGGTCAAGCATAGCAGTCTGTATTTCTATAATTCTGTGCATAAAACGGTTGGCCTTCGGCCATCAAGATACGTCTATCATCCAAATGAAGGGTATTCACTTTTCCAGATTGACAAACCCTCCTTTTGGCCATATGCCAAGCGTCTTATTCATTCATTGTATCCTCCTCTGATGAGGATAGGTCTGGGGTATCTATGTCTGAACCTTTCATGCTATCATAAGCATCATCTTCATCATTAATGTCTATAGCCATGAATTGTTTTACTGTTTTTGTTTCATCAGTGTCTTTGTTATTTTGGTCATGCGTTTGTTTTCCTCTCGACACCATGTGCATACATTCCTTAGTACATCCCTCAGTTATCTCAGTGCAAACTATTGGTAGGCATTGTATGCAACAGCAACATGTTATGAATATACCAAGTACCACCACTAGTATCAAAATTATCTTCCATCCCCAGGACCGCAATAGTCCCCAAAACCAGGATCCTATCCCCAACCCCCTTCTTCAGTAGAGAGTGTGGAACTAAGGACATGTAGTTTCCTGATGGCTCTGAATATGGTAGGGGAGTCGTCATCTATGAACACACAGCATGCAGTTTTTACGAGTTTGCAAACTCCCCCACGATCAACTAATATTATGTCAAGAGCCATTCTGTTTTGTAGTGCCATTAGTCTTATTCCTTTCTCTTCTAACGTCATATTGAATTAAATATCCGTTGTTGAATCTATTGTATTTTTTAATATTCTAAACAGTTTTCTTAAATTATAGGAATTTTCTATTTGGGCCAAGAATGGTACAAACGATTTGGCTACATCCATTGCTATCATTCCATCTTCACTACTCCTTCGGGTTCTATCTCTTAATCGCCTCACTACTTCTGCAGTTTCTAAGAGTAACACTCCTGGGAATAGTAGACCCAAGTAATACGTACCTCCCCAGTTTCTAGGTAACCATGGATTTGCTCTTTCCCCACATATGAAATAAACAGGGTCTCCTACATATACTGGTTCAACTTCATATTTCAAGACCACTGTATTCATGCACCCAGAGGAGGTACCTACTAGATAGGTCCCTTTTTTCTTTAGACATAACGGGACAGTTCTTGGGTGGTAATTAACCGCATAGGAAGGTGGCACAGCGTTTTTGTTCCCTTCTTCTCTCATGTGGAATGTCATTACTGATGTTTTTTCTGGCGGGGACAATCTATCCTGCCTATATTGGTTTGTTATCTTTTGTGCGATCTTTGGCGTGGGTTTTGGGATTATTACACATGTTTTGTGGATTATGGAGCACCCACAGGTCTCATGACAATTTCCTCAAATTCATCCATATTTGTTTTATATAATTGACCCGTACTGCTTCTGTTCCATTTCCCGAAAACATTGCACCCAAAGATGCTCTGCATGCAGAACTTAGTGGCAATGGTTGTACAAACCATTCTATCCCCTTCCCGCCATGCTGTGGTAAATGTGCACATACCCAGCAGTCTCTTTTCTTTAAAACTGCATGGGTCATATTCATAATATGCAACAATGTATTGTTGCCAGACCCCTCTCTTTGTCTCTCTTCCATTGGAGATAATGTACCAGTGATCACATGAACCGGGCTCTCAATAGTCGACACATTCATTTCTGATAAGAGTGTTATTGATGGGTGCTTTGACTCCATCCACCATAATACCATCGCTATTGTTACTGGTACTACCATACTTATGAAACACAGAACCAATGTCCACGTTAGTACATTATTCTTTTTACCAGGCCTTTTCCCTGAATTTACAGTCGCTATATCTATCATTTTCTCAGCAGCGGTGCAGGAGGAAGCTGAAACCAGTTTCGACTTTTCCTTCATCGTTCTTCTTACTGGAAAAGTTCGACGTGGATATCTCTCGTTGTTACACTTGCTTTGATGCAAATAGTTCAATGAATAAGTTCAGTCTGCCAGCCCTTTGCAGCTTTTACCATTGGTTCTGAGCAAAATTACTGCTCAGACGATTTCTGTGTAAGTTCTTTAGTGACAGAGTACTATGTGCATCCAGCTTGTCCCACTCTGGCTTCTGACACACGTACTCTGTTATAAACGCACCGAGGAGCCGTGAGTCTTGAATTGTCCGATTGCACAATTCTCACACCTCTCTCCTCTACACCCCTGGTTCCTCCCCCGTCCGTGAGTGGAACCAAAGGCAAGAAGTACCAAGAATCAGCGGATCACTTTGCCTTTCGAGGCCTGAGATCGTAACGTTTTACTCCTGGTATTGTGTGATCGGTGAACAGTGCCGATGCACTTCCGGTATCAGGCTCAGTGTCAGCCTGCGGTGCAATGATCGATGTTGCGGAGCACCGCGGCAATGATGCAGATTCTGTTTTTGGCTCTGGTGCGGTTACAAGATCTGATGGGTGCCAAAAGGGTACACACTCTGTGTTCGTAGATGTGTGCAATGCTGATTCTGTGTCGTTCAATGATGATGTTGCTTCTGCTGGGCAGCTTTGGGGCCCTGTTCGCCCTTCCTCTGTTTTCGGCATTTTATCCAGGCTCTGGTTTCTGTTTCACTTCTTGCTCAGGCTTTGTTTTGAGTTTCACTTCTCGCTCAGGCTGGTGCTGTGTCATTCGATTGGCAACAGTTTCTTTCGTTCCCGAGACCGTTTCCTTTCTCTGGTCCTCGGAAGTTGTCAGCAGTCCTGGGAATCTTTTGGCATGTGTAGCATGGATCCATGCCTTGCGACCGTCCACTCGAATGGCCGTCTGTGTCGCCAAAAGTACTTGGTAGGGGCCACGCCACCTGGGTGCTAATGACGTCTTCCGTTGAAAGTTTTTAATCAGGACCTAGCTTCCAGGCTCCAGCGCGTGCCCCGGTCCGGTGTATCGCACTGGTAATGCCTCCTGCACCTGCTGATGAATCAAATGCAACTTCTGCATTAAAAGGCCACAGTACGTGCTTAACACAGGATGCTCGACCTCACATAATCTTTTGGGCTGCGGTGCGGACCATTCATTTGACGGTCTCCCCATGATAATTTCATAGGTAGAGAGCCCAGTTTTAGCCTGTACAGATGTGCGCATGCATAGAAGTGCTAGAGGTAATGCATCTACCCAATTCAACTTGCTTCCGGCACATATTTTTGCCATCTTGGCTTTTAGGATGCCGTTATGTCTCTCAACATGTCTGGCGGAACTCGGATGCCTGGAGCTGTGGAATCGCTTGTCAATCTGCAGACCTGCACAGATCTGTAGTACTACTGCGCCCACAAAGTGTGGGCCGTTATCTGACCACAGGACACGGGCAGCCCGAACCGGGAGAAATACTCCTTCAACATTACTTTTGCCGTTGACATGGCAGTACAGTCTTTTAAAGGATATGCCTCCACCCACTTGCTAAATGCACAAATCACCACTAACACATATTTGTAGTTCTGGCACCTTTCCATTTCTATGAAATCAAAATGGATCACCTCGAATGGCATAGAGGGTGGATACTGTGGATAAATGCTGTACCATCTTCTTCGCGCAAATGTGGGTAGGGGTATGCGCCATTGTAACCATTGCGGTTACGTAACAATTTGGCAACATCCAGTTCTTGGTCTCTTTGTCCACCCAACATCCTTCCAAATCTAACTCAGCAGAGCCCTCAGCCCACCCCTGAATCTCTTCGGTCGTGGCCTCAGCCTGCATTTCTTTGACTGTGGCAACTCCATTCTCTATCATACAAGGTACTTCCTCTGTTTGTACTGTCATCATCTTATTATGTAGGTCAGTGGCAGTTTGGTTCGCAATCCTGTCTGCAAATGCGTTTCCTTCTCCTATTTTGCATGTCACCTTTTTATGCGCTTCGCATTTTACTATTGCCAGGCGCTTTGGAAACGTGAGTGCAGACAACAACTGCACAATCAAAGGGCCATGCTGAATCCTGGCCCCATGTGATGTCAAGAAGCCCCTCTCAGCCCAGAGTCGGCCAAAGTTATGAACCACGCCAAAGGCGTACTCGCTGTCAGTATAAATATTCACATTCAAATTCTCAGAGAGTTCACAAGCTCTAGTCAAGGCTATAATTTCTGAGGCTTGTGCGGAATTATATGGGATTCTTTTACTTTCCACAACCCTTTCTAGAGTAGTGATAGCATATGCGGCAGTTGACGTGCTATCTGGTAATTTGAAACAAGAGGCGTCACAAAACAACTCCCCATCTGGCTCTTTTTGTGGGGTGTCACTCAGATCAACTCTTCCCTTCGTTTCTTCCTCGGTGACCATTAAACAATCATGGGGTGGTGATTCGTTGTCACCAATTTCTGCTATGGGCAATGGCATTAATTCTACAGGATTCAATGCGCTACACCTCATAATTTGTATGTGGGGTGCAAACAGGATGAGTTCATATCTTGTTAATCTCGCGGAGGTGAGGTGTTGCATCTGGGTCCTATTTAATAGAACGTCTATAGCATGTGGCACCATATTTATTTATTTATTTATTTATATTTATATAGTGCGCAAGAAGCCCAGGGGCATTGAGGCCCTGTTACTTGCAATAACTTAGTTACATGGTACAGGCATGAAAGCGATTGATAACACATTATGAATACTACAAGATATCATACTGTTGTTACAGATATTGCATTGGGACGTATATTACAACATATATGATAAGTATTCGTGCTGGTGTGTCGGGTGTTATGTGAAGAGGGTAGTTTTCAGAGTTTTGCGGAAGGTGGTGAGGGAGGCCTCCCCTCGGATAGTGGGAGGTAGGGCATTCCAGTGAGTGGGCGCTAGATAGGGGAAGCTGGATCCGCCCGCTTTTACTCTTTTTACTAGTGGCACCGAGAGCATGTTGGTGTACGGTGATCTGGTTGGCCTGGTAGTGGAGACGGGGTGGATCCTTTGAGAGAGGTATGCTGGAGCAGTGAGGTGAATGCACTTGTGGGTCAGTGTCAGGGCTTTGAATACGATCCTTTCCTTTATTGGGAGCCAGTGGGCTAGTTTTCTGGCTTCAGAGATGTGTTCTCTTTTAGCAATGCCTTGGGCTGCCCGGAGAGCATTGTTCTGTATTACTTGTAGTCTCTCTAAATTTTTGTTGGAGGTTCCTAAAAAGAGTACGTTGCAGTAGTCTAGCCTAGAGCCGAATTAAAGAATTAAAGTGTGCCCCAATACCATTCCTTCCGTTTGTTTCACTGATGCAGCAGCCGCTGCAACAGATCGCAAACATCGTGGTAGTGCGCGCTACAGGGTCCAGCGCAGAAGAAAAATAGCCGCACGGCCTATTTCTCCCACCTTGTTCCTGTGTCAAAACCACCAACGCACATCCTTCACTCTCGCTTATAAACAGTCTAAATACTTTAGCATAATCTGGCGTGCCTAAAACTGGCACAGAACATAAAGCCACTTTCAACTGATCAAATGCTTTCTGACATTCTTCATCCCACTGCAAAGGCATCACTGCATCCTTTTTAGTTAATTTTATCATCGGCTTCACAATCAACGCAACATTACTGATCCACTGCCGACAATAGGAGGCCATCCCTATTACAGCTCTCACTCCTTTTTGAGTTTTTGGAATAGGCATACTCGAAATACTTTCTATGCGTTCTGGTGTTAATCTTCTCCCTTCTTTCGAAAGTAGGTAACCCAAATAAGACACCTCCTTTTGATTATACTGGAATTTCTTCAAACTTGCCTTGTGACCATGGGTCGCTAAGTGTGTCAATAGTAATATAGTACTTTCTTTGCAGATCTCTTTTGTGTCAGCAGCTAGTAACAAGTCATATATGTACTGCAAGAGTGCGCAACCTGTTGGTAGTTCTAGCATATCTAGCTGTTCCTTTAGTGCCCTGCTGTAAAAGCTCGGGCTTTCTGTGTATCCTTGTGGAATGCGTGTGAATGTGAATGATCGGCCTCCTAGAGTGAACGCGAACAGATATCTACTGCTTTTCTCCACTGGAATGCTAAAGAATGCGTTCTTCAAATCAACTACACTAAAGTATTCTGCAGTGGCCGGTATCATTGTCAGTATTGTTGTGACATCTGGGACCAAAGGGAATTGTGGGTCTACCACTTTGTTCAATGCGCGCAGATCAATTATGAAACGATATGGTACTTCATTGCCTCCTTTCTTGTAAACTGGAAGAATCGGGCTGTTGCATGTGCTACCTGCAATTTCTTCAACACCCCCAATCTCACCAGGTCAGTAACAATACTCTTTAATCCCTTCTCACCTTCAACAGAAATTTTATACTGGGGAATTCGTGGTAATGCAACACCTTCTTTCAAAGTTATTTTTGCTGGCTCTATTTTCAAGCATCCTACATCGTTATCATGCATTTCCCATAGCCAGGTTGGTACTCTACTTAGCTCTTCTGGTAACGCTTCTGACATAAATTCCGTCACCGGTGCATCGTGAGGCCAAATCGTGAGGAACACCCCATCTGCCGGACAATGTATAACTGCCCCCAATTTTCTCAACAAATTTAATCCTAGCAAGTTCTCCCCACAATTTTCTGTCAGAAGAAATGGACACTGTTCCGTAAATGGTCCTATTGTAATTTAGACAGCTTTGGACACGGGGTTAATTACTGGTGTACCTGCGAACCCTACAGAAACATTCTTTTGCCCCGACAGCGGGATCTCCGGAACCAAGTGGTGGTCTATCGAACACTTTTGTGCCCCTGTATCTACAAGGAAACAGTGCTCCTTATTCCGACTCTCATTTCTACGTAGGGTCCTCCCTGATTCACGGGAATAGACACTGTTTCTGACCCCTGCCGTGGGCTGTCCTATTGCAAAAATAACACATTGTCCGATGTGTAGTCACCGCTGCTGCTATAATACATGTTTGGCTGTGTATCAAAAATATTCCCATTTCCCCCTCGGTGTCCTCCACTCTGATCATTTCTCTGTTGGCCCTGCCCGCCCTGATTTTGGTTCGGAACACTTTGGTTCAATGCCTGGTTTTGTTGAGCTTGATTTTGACCATGGGATTGGTTTTGATTACCTCCATTGGTATATCCCTGCTGCTGCTGCATGCTATTTCTGCTTGGGCCATTTGACCCCTGATGTCCTCTATGATGCCTTCTCTGGCCAAACCCACCTCTATTCTGTAGGTGCGGGCATTGCGCTCGCCAGTGTCCTTCCTCTTTACAGTACGCACATTGATTTAATCCCAATGACACCCCGTGCATATTATTCAAATTTCCCCTGCCTTGTGCATTTCCTCTACCTCTATTGTATCCAATTACCTGCTGCAGTAACACCCCTACCATCGTTCGCATCGCTTCTTTTCTCATCTCCAATGGGTACCCATTACACATCTCACTAACCTCCTCCACTGACGTTCTTTTGTTCGACATCCATCGCATTGTTTCCCCCACTCATGCCTGCAATCTTTGTTTATCACCTATTTGTCCCGGTGCCGGCAAATGCTTTGCACCACCTGGAAAAACTTTCGGCCACGATTTTTGCATATACAACCTCGACGCCTCCTTCCTACCTTTAATACACTCACTACTATATTCAGGTGTAGCAAACATTTCAGCATATCTATCTTCCATTTCATTTTTCAGTTCAATGAGTTTGTACACATGTTCTCTTACATCTTCATCTCTTTTCTCACTGTGTGCTAACTTATTCAAATCTAACAATCGTTGTGGCGGTAAATTCCCAAGTAACTTTTTCCATTCTCCCACCAAAAATTCCCCCATGTATTCCAACACTACCTGTCTCTCGTTGCTTCTTCGGTACCCATATAATGAGGCTAATGCTGCCGTCCCATCATTTCCTTCTATGTACATTTCTGCCTCTTGCTGTAATTCAACCTTTCTTTCTTTGCTGATCCCGCTGTCAGTTACCCATCCAAATCCTGTTCCTTCAGCCCCGCCCCTCGCTTCCCCGGTCTCAATTTTGACTTCGGGAGGGGTGGATGGTGCTGAATCTGTCTCTGGAGCGGGAGGTGCAGATGGGACAAGTGACACAGGTGGCATCGGTGAAGGGCCTTGCTGGGTGCTGGGAAATTGCGCGTGTGCGGTCTGCGCTTGTGGGAGGGCTCGAGCTGTGGGTGGGGCGTGGGTTAATGCTTGCGTGAGGGAAAGTGCTCGGGCTGCGGGAGGGGGTATGAGAGATACTGGTTGGGCCTGCGCAGTCACTACTGGCGTGTTTGGTTTCAATCCTGGTTTTGGGCCTCGACCCGTATGGGTTAACAAATGTTCCATTAATTTGTCTGCTACGTGTAGTTCCCGCTGCGGGTATATTCCTTCTATGTTCATTTGCTCACGTCTCCCTTCCCGCCTTAGACTTGCCGTCCACTCCTCCTCCTCCCTTTCTTCTGCTACCTCAAGCTTCGATTTGTGCCTACGCGCATACTTCTCTCTACTCCTAAGTTGGAGCATTGCTTACCTCCTCCAATCTTTGATAGTCTCAAAAGCTGCGGGTCGAGCTTTTTTCCTTATCAACACCCTTTCTAGGTTATCTATCCTCGCAATCTCAAAGCTACCATTAATCGGCCACTGATGGTCCTGTTGCTTTCTAGTTTGCCTATGCCAAATTTCAAAAAATATTATCGCACCCACACCATATTTTGCATACATGTCATAAGCCAGTGTTCCCCTAGGCGGTGCACTTTGGCCATTTTCCAAGGACTGTCTACCGCAGCAGAAAAGCCCCGCTAAAGTGGACAGTACTCCAGACATGTTTTTAACCTTCCCCTTGGTTAACCAACCTTACTCTGGATGTTTGAATTTGAAAAATCAACACTCTACCAATAATCAGGGTTTCGTTTGAATCGGGGAATGACTCACCTGATAAAACAAGTCGCCTGTGTCCTGACGCAACCCCTCCCAACGTCGTGTCTGCGCTTCTCTGGCTTCTGCCTCGTTTCGGGACCCTCGCCTCCTTTGCCCTCTGGCCCTGTACGTCGATCAGGGATCAGATGTATGCAGATCTGCGAAGGAATCTTTCCTCACTTCTACAGGGTGCCCCGTACACCTCTTGGTCCCGGCTTGATCGTCCCGTCCTTGCCGTTCTTCCACTTATACTCCGTTACAACGTCTACGAAGGGGCAAGTGGGGGAGGGTCCCTATTCGGGCGCCACCTTGAAAGGGGCCCTTTGGGGTCCCTCGCGATATGGAAACAAGGCAATAACCATACACGAAAAGATGCGCCAGACACGAGGTTAAAATTCCCAATGCTAGGGTTTATTACAAGCAAAATAGTCCCAATTGGCCAACTATGGTCTCACGCCCCGCGACGTGTATTCTCTAGACCTCGAAGGGACGCAAGGGAGCAAATTACGTACATCAGTTACATATATACAAAATGCATATCATACAATCAGCTATGACATGTTTAACACCCCTTTCTTTTATTGAGTTTCTTTGAACTCGGGATGATGATGGACATTTCCGACGAGTATGACAATTATGACACTTTCGATGTCTATTCTAGTAACAATGTGCAATTTAGAAAGTGCAGAGGCATCTTCTAGTTGTTGAACAGAATACGGTGCTTCTGTTCTTGGAAGCAAGCTGCACACGGGGGAAGAGTCACATTCCAAGCTTTGCTATCTATGAGGTGCTATTCGTGTCCTGGGAGCCGACACGCTCTAAAGGGTTTTGTGAAGGGGGGCCGTAAGAAGAGCATAATTCAAGCCTTTAGCTGCTTTATTCTAACATATTCTACCACAGTACGAGACTGGCTGGCAGCTGTGAAATGATTAAATTCCCTGCAGCTCTCCCTCAAGGCTACAGAGAGGGAGCGTGGGCATTCCTTTCTGGGCTGCTCATGAGGAGTTTCAACGAACTCCTCAGTCCCGCGGCCTTGCCCTTTCATATTCAGACAACAATGTTAACAGTTGAGCAGAGTAAGCAGAATTCGCAAGAATTGCAAGCTGCAAAGCAATTTAGACAGAAAGCAATGAGCAATGGTTAACAAGCAAAATGGCGATTCTTGCTACGTTTAAAATGGCCGCTTGTTGGTCAAGCATAGCATTCTGTATTTCTATAATTCTGTGCATAAAACGGTTGGCCTTCGGCCATCAAGATACATCTATCATCCAAATGAAGGGTATTCACTTTTCCAGATTGACAACCTCCCCAGTTTCTCGGCAGTCTGATATATGCTTTGGATCCCCATACCCAGTAATAATCCATGATTACTGCAGTACTGTGTATCATTCCTGGAGCGTCAAAAACTCGTCCACAGTTTCAATTCTCCCCCATCTTCCTTGTGCCATTATTCCTGAGGCAGAATTTTGGGCTATCCAATGGCACTATCTGCAAGGGTTCTCCTCTGTCTTCGACCCATATTATTAGTAGTTTTGCAAGATTCGGCCACAATGGCTTGCATCCATTTCACGGTTGATGGTGGGCTCGTAGTGACCGAAGTCCATCCATTCTCTGCATATCACCACCCCTTTCTCCCATCCGTTTGGTGAAAGCACTGTTCCCCAGATTTGCATTTGGCCTCCGTTCTTCCACTTTCGAACCTCTTCTGGCGTCTTCCCTTTAGTTTGTGATTTGCTTCTCTTCTGCTTTCTGCCCCATTAACTCCAGGCTTCTCAAATCTGATCACAATGTGTTTTGTCTTTCCATTGTTTCTTGTCTTTATGTCCTGGACATAATCATCTTCATTTGGATCAGTTGCTTCAGTTGCCCATTTCAATGAGGCATCACTTCCCATGAACTGGCCTCTGGTCTTGCACATTGCTACGTGTGATAGACAGTGTGCTGTCTGGACATCAATTTCTACAGCTACAAAGATCTTTGACTTCCCCATGCTGTAAAATAGGAGTGCACAAACAAAGCATTCACCCTCAGAATTTAGTCTTCCAACTTATTTCATATGTTGGTACCATATGTTATTTCCCAAATGTGCTGTGCTGTTAAGTAGTCGTTTAGCTCACTGTCATCTCCTTTTATGCTTCTCTTTATTCTCAAGATTTTCATGTAGTTTGCTATAACTATGTCCTTGAATGCATCCGTATGGCTTCTTCTTGCGGGAGGATTCTCCGGTATCCCAATCCAGGGTGCAGGCATCTTCATCAGTGCCAGTCGAGTAGAGGAAACTCCGGCAATTCTTTCCTTGTCCACTTGTATTTTCCTGGCTCTGGTTATGAACGACCATATTGATTCTGCTATCATCTGTGCTTGTGAGATTTTCTCTGGGCTTGCACTTGCCTCTTTCAGTGCTGGATCAGGGGTGTTCATTAATGTTGTTTCAGTTGGCTTCTTCTCCAATCTCCAACTCCTTTTGTCCCTTCACTAGTTCAGCTTTCTTCATTTGGTTTTTAGCTTCACTTATAGTAGAGCTTCTCGTTGTTGGCTGTCCAACCTTCTCTTATTCTTTGGCCTGTGGTTCTGTAATTATTGACACTAGACCTGGTGTGTGTGCATTCTATGTTTGCATGCATGTGGTTGTCAGTAACCTTCTTTCATTCTTACGCTGCCGACCCTGTCTCCGGCTTTTCAATTTGTTTGTTACCATAAGTATGTGTGTGTCATTGCTAATCACATTCATCTCAAGTTCACTCATTCCACTATCAGATCTTCTAGGGACTGGAATAACTATGTAAGGTCTGGGTGCCTTTGTGGGTTTCATGTTTACAACATTAGGTGGGTGCACTGGAATCAGAACACTTTATGCACCAATAGAAAATGCAGTTCTAATCATCACTGACAATAAAACACTGATGAATACAATGCATATGTACATGATTCCTCTATGGGTTAATCTACAGCATTTAGACCTGGAACAGTACAAGTGTCTCTCCTCCTGAGGGATGACAAGATTGCTACTTTGGTTTCCCATCTCGATCATCTGAGGAAAGAAAACTAACTTTTAATACACTCTAGAAAGTATTATCTCTGGATACTGCCGTTTCTGCTTGTGGGTTGCAGGTACTGAAACAATTGTGCTTCTTTGCCTGGACAATGGATTGTCTATAGTCTCTGGATACAGTTCTTTTGTTCTGTTATGATCAGTTCAGCAAGTCTCTTTACTGGGCATGTCGTGTCCTTGTCAGTATAACAAGAGTGAAGTCTCTGGAAATACCTTCTCGATTTGTCCTGTGGCGGAAAGTTTAATCTCTCCTCGGATAGTTCTGTTGATGGTTAGAAAGTTTGACCTGCATCACAATACCATGCAAGAGCATGCCCATCTATGTAGAGTTAGCTGGGTCTCTGATAAATGTGAGGATGTCAACACCGGCAGGTCTCCCTACAAGTTCTGGAAAATACACGATTAGACGAAAGAAGACGTTGCTTGCCAATCTGCTATCTTCTGGTGACAGGGACACTTGTCCTGTCTTTGCTAAAGTTTGGAATTGTTTGACCCTCACTCAGTGCGAGCAGTTTCTGCAATCTCGATGTGTGTGGAGAGCAACTTGGATAATTCTGTTCAGGATTATATGTAAACGTTCTTTGTTTGCTGGATCTTGAAGAAATGTCAGAATGTCTGTGTTTCTCCCAACAAGATCTGGACAGTCTTCAATTAAGCGAAAGAACAGCACGCTGATAAGCCTATTCGCCTCTTCTTCTGCTTGGGACATTTGTTTTTTCCTCTCTGTACTCCGGAACCAGGAAGAACTGCTCGGCAATCACAGTGAGCAGCCTCCTTATTGTCTTTTCATTTTCAGGATCTTGAAGAAATTCAGTCATGCTGGTGAGCCTTCCCACCAATGACGGCTATGCCCTTAAGACAAGGTCAAAGTAACTCAGGACGTCTTTGGTGATGTCGCTACTGTGGGACACCATAAGTGAGTCCGAACAATATTTCTGTTTGGAAAGAGTCTGGATACTGTATTTTCTTCCAATTTGTGTGTCCTCAAAATTTGGCATATCCTTTTCTTATCAAGGCTTCAGTGTGCCTCAGTCCAAAGTTCAAAGTTAATAACCTCTGTTGTGTCTTATTCATGCAATTCTCTTCTTCACCCTGCAACTAGGATGCACAGATTGTCCGTTTTTATTTCCTTATCTCCTTTTTTGCTCAGTGTAAATGTCCAAAATTAAACCACAACTTTGCACCAAAGTTATTTGTCCTTGCTGGTCATGCGTCCTTCTTCCTCGTCATGGATCTCGTCTACAGGTGCTGCGGTACTTCCCCATTGTCTGCAGTCTCTACGCTTTGGGGTATGGGCAGGGGGTCTTCTCCGATGTATGGCTTGATGTCACCCAGAAAGATTCAAGCTCTTCTTCCTTGTAGCTTGACTGCAGAGGAAGTGACATCCTCCACTGTGAAGGGACTGTTGAACCTTGGCTCGTCCCACTTCTTTCTTGTATGATTCTTCACCAGGACTGTGTCACCAGGGAAGATTGATGGTACACATAAACTCTGAACTGTGTTTGCAGTAGTATCTCCTTCTGTGTTCTTTGCTGCCCTGCACCCTTTTCGTTGTCGCTCCAGCTGGCCTGAAATTACAGTAAGACAAGATGTCATGCAATTCAAGTAATTTTGCATTTCAGACCCTAAGATTTCTCCTGTTGGCTGGGCATCACTTCTAGGTCTGTCTCTGGGTGTCAGTGGAGTATGCATCCTTCTGCCTGTTGCAATTTCGTGCAGCGTAAGATGATGGTCAGAACCAGGCTAGTTTCTGAGGGCATACAGTGCCAAAGGAAAGCAGTGTAACCATCCCTCTCTTAGAGAAAGCTTCAACTTGGCTATCCTTTCCTTTAACCCTATTAGTGCCCATTGGAAAACACTCAGTGCCATGCTATTTTCTCTGATTCATAGCTGTTTTATCTTAAATTGCTGTAGCTCACTAGAAATCGATAATACTATGGGATAACCATATATTTTTTGTTTCAGTATATATTTCTATATAAAATGAGCAAAAAACCACATGTTTTTGTCACACCCTGAGGTCACATGACATAATTCAATATGGTGGACACATATCACTATAAAGAGTATATATCACTGACGGCAAAGATAGTACTTTCAGAAAGCTATTTTTTTCAGTAGGTAGATGGGCAGTTTCAAGTATATTATATTTGCAGCTCAGACAAAAAACTGAAGTTTCATTTTTTACTTTATTTATTTATTTTTTAGGGCTTAGCGTAAGTGCATCCCATGAGTGGCAAATGTGAACTTTTTTTCCAATCCACAAATATAATAAAAAAGTAAAAGGAAAAGACTGATAATTTAGAAGCATCATTAGGGAAATCAGGTTTTACTTAGTAGCAATATGATGCAAAGGAAAATAAATATTCTCAGAGGTTCTGGGCAGTCTTACATACATTTCAAAATGGCTGACATTGTTTATTTCCCTTGTTGTTTTCCCTGCAAGAAACTCTATTGCAGAACTGGAACTCAATAAAGTCTAGTAAATGGTTTGTTCTGGTATGTATGTTTAGTCATCAGACAATTTTTCGAATGTGTTATCTCTGTATGTGAGCCAGTGGGTCACAGAGTCTTTATATCTGACCTTTGACCTTAAAATGCACTACATTAAATGTGTCTGTCATCACATCTTTGTAACCCTAGGTCTGTTTATCTTAATTGTGGTGTATTTTGAAAGTTAATGACATGTTCTCCATAATCCATTGTCTAATATGTTGAGAGGTTATGAGAGGTTATGACATTTGACCTTTGGCCTCACAATAATCAAGTGCAAAGTGATTTTGTAGTAATTGTTATACAACCGTGGGACTGATTTTGACAAATGAGGTGTCTGTTCAAAAGTCCTGAATTGTGCTTTTTAATTTATGGATCAGATTAGGCCTCAGGATTTGTTATTTGACCTTTGACCTTAGAATCTCTCACCCAAACATGTTTTTTGTTTTTGCTCTGCTACCATTTAGCACATTTATATAAAAGAGGTGTTATTGGGACAGTCATGTTGGGTACTTTGACTTGGAGGCATCAAGTAGGGTCTAGGGGCGTATAACATTTGACCTTTGACCTTAGAATGAGCACTTCCAAAGTGTTTTTGTAATTTCTCAGCAACCATTCATTTGATTTAGATGTGTGGGGTATCACTGTAATGGGCATGGTATGTGCTACTCATCAATGGGGCAGATAGTCAAAGTGGCCTTTTTGTTTGACATTTGAACTCGGAACAAAGGATTGTAAATGTGATTTATTTGTTATATTATGACAATTCCTGAACGGTTTTAGAAACGGGTGAAGCCAACACTAATGTGTTGGTATGTACTATCACATCTATTGGATATATAAGTCAAGTGGAAATTATCATTGACCTTTGACCCTTATAACAATTATTCTCAATGAGTGTTTTGCTATTGCTTTGGAACTGGGTTCGATACAGACAAATGCGGTGTCATCTCAATCCCGTGGTACATTCTTTCGTATAAAAGGTACAGATAGATTGAGATGCTTTGGGATTTGACCTTTGACCTCTAAATCATTCAACTAAAACTTTTTTTGTTCTGCTACCATTTAGAACATGTATAGAAGAGAGGTGTTGTTGGAATGGTCATGTCATGTACTTTGTCTTCTATGCATCAAGTAGGGCATGAGGGTAGGAAATGTGACCTTTGACGTTAAAATTAGCATTTGCAAAAAAAGAATTGTAATTTCTCAGCAACCATTTGTTTGATTTCGATGAGTGGGGTATCACTGTAAAGGTTATGTATGTGCTATCTCATGAATGTTGTAGCTTGTCAGAGTGGCCATTTAATTTGACCTTTGATCTCAGAATATTCTAAATATGACTTTTGATTATATTTTCACAACTCTTGAGCAGATTTATAAAAATGTGAAGCCATGAGTAATGTGTTGGTATGCACTATCCCAGGATTTGGATATATAAGTGAAGTGGCAATTAGTGTTGAGCTTTGACCTTACAACAATCATTCTTAATGGGTTTTTGGCAATTGTTTGAACCAATACAGACAGGTGTGATGTCATCTCAAAGCCATGGTACATACTTTCATATTTTGTTCAAAAACCACAGACCAGACATACATAACAGATATGTGACTGTAATATGGAAACAACACCAGATCCGGCAGGCCAGATTGCGTGGCGATGGCCCCTGCCGGACATTATACGCACAAGCTCAGCGAGGACCTCAGCAATGGGCCCATGCCGGATCTGGTGCTATTGCCATTAGTGTCTCAGGTTTAGCAATTTATTTTGTTGGAATAAATGGTATGTTTCCCATTCAAACAAAATATTAACTTAAGATGGGGGCCTTGGAGATGGAAGGTGTGGCTCCAAGCTGAATCCCTCTTCTATATCCACATCGGCCCATGATGGAGGCTGGAATGGCGGCAGCAGTTGTGCTGCAGCTAAAAGAATAAGCTGAGTGGGTTAAAAGGGTGTGGAGGGGAGGAAACGACGACCGGAGGACAGGGGAGCATGGAAGTAAGATCGGTTGGAGAATGATTTGTTCTTAGAACATTATCCTCTTGAGTTTGTGAATGGCCATTTCATGAACATGGGAGAGCCAGCAAAAAGCATGACTAGCCATTTCGCATTAGTTTCTTATAAAAAACCTATAGGAAAAAACAAGGAATTTGGTCTCTTAGAAAAAACTGGAGCTTGGAATTAGAATGCATGTTTACGCCATTGCCTGAAATTATGTGATCTTTGGAACATCCCTTACAATAGCTTTTCTCAAGGGGTAGAGGCAAGCAGGATTTCACTGGGTGAGGCTCCCCCCTATATCCCACCATTAACAGCTACAATCAAAAAGAAGACAAGACGACTGAGCTACTGTTTGTTACTGTGGTATAAAACCATTGTTTCACCATAAGGAGAAGTATTCTTGTAATACTGAGAAGAAGAGTGTCTGAGTAATTGAGAAAACTCAGGAAACAGATACAAATGACTATGAGGCTCTGCTCTGGAAGACCCAGCAACATGTCATAAAACAGAAAGAGTCCCATTGGAGAGAGAAGTGCAGGGGTTTTGAGTCAGCAGTGCAGTGAAGGCTGAGAGAGACCGGGACATGCAGGGTTCAAACCTGGAAGAAAGCTGGCGTGGGAATGTGACATGAGTAAAGCTGGAAGCAGGAGAAGCTGGAGGAAGGGAACGCCAATGAAGATACTGAACCTTAGGTGGTGGCGTGAACGAGCGTCAGTGGACTGTTAAGTCCAGCAATGACGCAGAAACCACAGACCTGCTCACATCACAGAGCGGACACTGAGCGAGAGAAAGAGAAGCAGCGAAGCCTGAAGCCAACCTGACAACATGAGAAAAGTTCTTTGTCCTGAATACAGGCCCGGTGATAGTGGTAGGGACAGAATAGATTTGTTTCGGATCAAGAATAGATCTTCATTTTGGACTGACCTATAACTGACAACCACCCTAGTTAGTTTTGTGTAAGGCAATGAAAACCCATAGTTTTGGGAGAGTTAGGAGTTTACAACCTTTTCATGTAATCAATAAAATACTTGATAATAGAAGATATCAGTCAGTGTCCTTCTTCAGACCACCCACATTACCAAAACAAATCGGGGTGCAAAATGGACACAATCCTTTGTGAACCTTAACCACAGCACATTGGGAGACTAGTGGGTGCCTGCATGTGTTGTTCTAATCTCTAGGGGAGTATGCACAGTTAAAGTAGCTGTGTATGTTGTAACAAGTGGGAACAGAGTAATTTTTTTTTTATTTGTGTAGCGCGCATCGTTCTTAGACATCTCGGGGCTTAGCTCACACAACAATCAATCCCCAAACCCATTCCCCCCACCTCCCTCAATCCCCCTCACCCATGCCCTCCAACCTCCCTCAATCACCAACACAAAACTATTTTTAAAAAATTAAAAATTGAAACATAGAGGCTGAAAATCAAAGATTACTCCCTTGCTTGCTGTGCCTTCCTCCTCCTCTGCACAGACTCCCCTGCCTCTTGTGCCCTCGCTAACTTCAATCTCTCTATCTATAACACCCTTGATACTCTTGTCCCTGTCATGTGGGTCGGACTGAAGCCTTCCAAAAAGTGCATTTCTTGGTACGACTCTGATCTGGCTGCCCTTAAACACAAGTGTTGTGTAGCTGAGTGGAAATGGAATGCGTCAGGCGGACCGCCCCTCTGACAAACTTGCCTGCCGCCTTCTTCAAAGGCAATATTGACTCTGCATCCACTCTAAGATAAGAGTCTTTATTCAATCACGCATCTCCGCGGCATCACACAACATGGCCGAACCTTTCAAAGTCTGTAAGGAACTGGCCAATCCTGCAGCAGCCTCCACTTCTCCCACACCCACCAAGGACCTTTGTGTGATCTACAACCTGGGCGAATAGTACCAGTACTGAGAAAACTGTGGCTTTCATTCATAGCATTCAAATGCACGCCTGGCAGATAATGGAGTGGAGTGTACCAAGGGTACACATCACGGTTTGAAATTGAGGGGAGCTGGGAGCTATTTAGCTCCTGCTTCTAGCATAGTAGAGCCTGGTTAGCTTAAAACCAACATCTACCAGGAGCTACCGTTGGCTCCTATGGCCAACTGGTGCCTTCCAACCACTGAAAGGTGACATTAACTTTGAGTATATGGGAATGTTAATACAGAAGAATTAGGACACATCTAATAAACATTTAAGCACAATGGTTCATATAAAATGAACATAGTGGAAATCAACCCTGGCAAATCATCCAAAAAACGCTGACATAAAAAATGATGACCAAATTAATCTTCCGCAGTTGGCCAAAAAGAAATTTGAAGCCTGGTCTTGGATCTGTAACTCAGAACAACGAGACAAACTGAAATCCACGTTGAAAGCCGAGACCAGTTTTCATAGACTGAATAAACTCAGCAGATACTTATTAAATTGTCCCGCACGCTACTTCCGTGAACAATTTCTGAAGTTTCAACTAAATGCAATGCAAACAAAGGAAATGTTGTGGCAAAGAAAGAACAAGGAGACATTAGATAATATTTGTAATACTGTTTGAATGACATTGAATCGTTACATCACTTGGTGATAGTTTGCCCAGGGTTAATTACTCAGCACTCATGCCATCTTGGGAAGTATGCACCTCAGGACGATGATACGGCAAACTGGTGGGGTCAGGTGATTGCAGGGCATGATATATATCTAACATGTGCTATTGTAAATTATCTTGACTCATTCTTACGAAAAGGGGCGTAAGTAGCTTCTTTTGGTGTAGTCAAAAGGAACGATACTGCCCAGGTCTTGTTTTCTTGTTCAATTAATTCTTTTGTGTGACCTAATCTTTCTAGTATTTCCAAACATTACGCGGGTGTCATGCGTGATGCTGCACTTGACGTATTTATCTTGTAATGATGTTTAGACGTGATGATTCTTTTGTAACAAAAGTTGAGCTTGATCGACAGTGAAGTTGTGATTGCTTGACTGAAGTTTCAATAAAAGAAAATAAAAATAAATGAACATAAATGAGCATTGTTGGTAGCTCCTGGTTCCCCTGTGGGAGCTCCTGCCCACAGGGGGATGCCCAACACCCAGGAGCTGGGTTTAGCTCCTGCTCATTGAATCCCAATTCCAAACACTGCACATATACGGTGTCTAAACAGGAATCTGTAGTGTTCATTCTGAAGTGGGTCACTCTCCCCTTTGTCGCACTTGCAGCCTGCCAAGCTTGCCCATGGGCATAAAGCTTTCTCTCAAAAGGGTCATTCATTTCAACCAGCTGAGATGCTCGCCTGTCACGTTAGGCCTGCATTTTGGGTAAAACATGTTCCCCGTGCAGGCGGTAGGCTATGCCATCAAGAAATAAGCTGGGATTCCCCTTTTTTCGTTACTTGGTTTTGCTGGTGCACTCCAATGTACGGCTGCTCTGGACAGAGCAGGCCATGGAATGGAGAGCGATCAGTCTCCAATTTATGTTAGCTACAGCCTGGGAGAAGTGTGTTAGTGCTGAAAGTAACAATGGCCTTCTACATGGCTTGAACAATGCTCTCCTGGCTGTCACAGCACTGGAATGTACACAGTTTCCTCACATACTGGGTCTGATGAGGACTGCACAGTGCTCGTCATGGCTTAGGGTCAGTCTCGCATTTGTCAAACTTGCAGGCTGCCAAGCCTGTCTGTGGACGTAAGGCTTTCTATTGAAAGGGGTCATGCATTTCAACCAGCTGAGACGCTCGCCTGTCACTTTAGGGCTGCATTTTGGGTAAAGCGTGTTCCCTGTGCAGGGGGAAGTCTCTGCCATCAAGAAGTAAGCTGCAATGCCCCCTGTTTGTCACTTAGTTTTGCTGGTGTACACCCACATACACCTGCTCCGGACAGAGCTGCCTATGATATGAAATGTCCCGGGAGGATAGCTCAACGGCGACGTGCGCGCCTTGGAAGCAGGACAACACGAAGCAACAGGTTCAAACCCCCGGGTCAGCGCTTAGAAACCTCTGGGTGTTTAAACGCATTATAAATACGCAACTAAGACAAAAACAATTATGCAACTAAAAAACAAACAATTCCTGTAACAGCGCCTCGGTGTCCGTGGGCTGTGTGAGTGCTTTAAAAATGCAAATAAATAAAAATATTGTATTTGTATCGCGCTCATACACAAGTGTTTCAGAGCGCGACGACGCAAGTGAGAGGAACAAGGGAAGACAAAACAACAATTTTACTAGGCCCAGTGACATTGAGAACGAGCATTTGCAGGGGAAAGGGAAGGGGGAAGGTGCAAGGGAGAGGGGAGGAGTGGAAAGTGCAGAGCAAGGGATAAAACAACAACAACTGGTAGTGCAGCCAGCAATGTGGCAAGTGCAAGGTTAAAGCGCAGACAAGAGGTGTCTGATAAGTGCAGGTAAGGGGACTGTAGGGTTACAGATACAGACCCAAGTGCAAGGGTTGCCAGGAGGGAGTGCGGGTGTGTGGCTGGGTGTGCAGGGACCTGGGCCCGAAAATCAGAGGGTAACCAGGTGCCCGGTGCCGAAGCAGACAGATCAGTAGGGGAATGGAGATGGGTCAATTTGTGTCATCGACATGCCCATTTGTTAATTATTTTTGCGTGTACATTATTTCTAGGGACTGGACATTTTTAGGGTTGTTAGTGTTAAGTTTATAACATGTATATTTTTCCAGAATATATGTACAATGAAATATATTTATTAAAATAGGGAGGGAAAATTATTTGACCAAAAAAATGATAAACGTATTTTTCAATTTATATTTTTTGGAGTATTTTTTACTTGTTTTCCGAGTTAAACCTTTTAAAACATTTTTAAAAAAAGAAGCCCCAAAACTGCCTAATCTTTCCCCTCCCCCACATGGAAAACCCGATCATTTTTATAATGGGAGGTAAAATACATATGGATGTTTGTGTAGACAATATTTTGCAGTGTTTGTCATGTGTACCACCCTACACTTGAATCATCCAGGTCTATGTTGCATGGGGTGTTGTGGACAAGAAGCGGGTAGCATCTTGCATGGATGCCAACATTGCAGCCTGGGCAACAGTGGCGTGATCTTTTTCGTCCACCAGGCTTACTTCTGTCAGAACATATGGCACAGTCCCTTTCTTTCTTTCCCGGCAAAATGGGAAAACCATGCTCCTTTGATGATGGGGCGATCAGTGGGGTTGCTGCTGAGTGTTCAGAAGATGTTCCCTCCTGTGACAAGCAGAGCGCCTCTATGATATTAACTACAAAGCTGTGCCTGCATAGGAGTTTGCTGTGTTCAGTATTCATTTTGTAAAGCTCATAGGCGTTCATTATGGAAAAGTCTATGAGGTTACGCCATATCTTCTACCAATACCTATGTGTTGGTCTCTCTGCAGCAAACTCATATATTTTTCTGTAGCTTACATCAACCCCACCCATTCCTTTGTTATAGTCAATAATGATTTGGGGCTTGATGGCTGACTGGCCACATCTAGTATGCACGGGTACATCACTTGCCAGACTGGCAGCGGACAGCAACAGTACAGGCTTGCAATGGCTTTTTTTTCTCTAAAGGCACAGGCCAACAACCCACCTTTTCTCAAATATTTTGATCCACCCGGCTGTAACTTGGCCCTGGTTATCTCGGGTAGCAAACCCTTAGAGTTGACCCTGACTGTGCCTGTTAGAAGGGTTGTGGTCAATAAGAGATCCTCAGCAAGGCCGACACTGGTGTAATAATTGTCGGTCATTAAGTGATATCCCTTATTAAGTAAGTCACAAGACTTTAAGAGGCTCATGACCTTGTTATATACAAATCCCTTTTCACACCCTGTTGTTTTATCCCTGCCTGCATACAGGTCAACGTGCAAAATATAGCTATTGCTGCTGTCACAAACCTCAAATTGTTTAATCCCAAACCTGGCATGTCTTTTGTTGGGCATGTACTGAATATAGGCGCCCTATTCTTCATACCAATCATGGACTCATCAATGGAGAGCACCAGCCGTGGTACATAGTATTTTTTAAATGCATGGTTCAGGGAGACCAAAACTGGACGCACCTTATGCCAGGGATCAAACCCTTCCTCCCCCCGTGCCTTTGCAGTGGCGTTGTCATTTAAGTGGATCATCCATGTGACAATGAGATATTGCAACAACGGAATGACTTGGCCAAAGAAAGGTGTGGCCTGAGAAGGGTGTGCAAGGTCCCAGTACATTTTTACATTTTTATTGTGAATAATCCCCATATGTATAGAAAGGCCAATCCATTTTTTTAGAAGTGCCACAGTCAGCCCTCCATTCATCCACCGGCGCAGCCGTGAATGAGGATGAATTTGGATCCACTCTGCCTTTGCTGCTAGTAGATCCCTTGCATATTTCTTTGTCGTCCTCACTATGTGGATTAGCGGGTTCATTGGGAGGAACAAGTTAAAATATGCAATAGGAGCGGAATTTCTGAGTGGAAGACTGCGACCCCCTGGGTTCCTGACACTGAATTCCACTCCATTGCTGTATGGATCTGCGTCAGGCAAAACCTCATCCCAATAGGCTTCACAAACATCTTCCTGTGACAGTCCCTCCTCCCCAGAGTCATCATTGCACTACTTCCCAGAGGAACTATCCTCTCCACTGCTTGTCTGTGCAGACCCCTCAGGATGGAACTCAATATCACTCTCCCCTTCTGAGCTAATGTCTGGTGCCTCTGCCATCAGCTCAAATAAAGTATCTTGATTGTCAATTCTAAATTATTTGGCTGCCATTTCTTTCCCCTAAAATATCCAGTCAAAAAAGTCTAATGACAGGATGGAGACAAAGAAACTTCAGCCAATAAAAAAACCAAACAAAAACACACAGGGACGGTATCCTGTGTCCTAGAAAGTCTCAGGAAAGGTTAATAAAAATAAAATCTCCTTCACAGTAAAGCTACACAAAGTAGAATTTACCAAAACACAATCACCTAGTCACCAAATGTCCAAATTCACCTTTAAAATCAATCTCCTTGACAAAGAAATGGTTTCACACGAGCAGTAAAAACACAACCTCTCTCCTTCACGCACAAAGCCCACAAAGAGAGACTCCAGTCAGTCAGAGGCTAAATGTACCTTTTTTTGTCTCCCTTTCACTGCTGCAAGGTTGAACTTTATTAGGAAAGGTCACTCACAGTGGACATGTCGGGGCACTGTAGCACCACCTGCTGCCTGGCCATGCCCCATATCTAACCTTTGTAATACACTTGAACCCATTGAGGAGACTTTCTGAGAAAACTTGACATTTTTTATAATGTGGTCAAATTTTGGGTCTGTGGGTGGATTTGGCTATTTTATTGAAGAATGTCAGTGCTTTCATAGAGAAGAGAGAAACAAGAGCAGAATGGGTTGTGTGTGACTGTCTTGTCAGAAAATGTTTTGGAGCCCTTTTCATGAACAGTCCCTACAATCTATTACTGTAAAGTGTGTGGTAAAATTAAAATTTAAATTCACCAAAAAGCACTTATAAACCAACAAATAGATCTACATATTCTGTCACAAACATTAGGGAAAAAAATCTACTTCGCCTCACACAGAGAGCCCTGTCAGAAGGCCTGCTGACAGAAATCAGGTAAATGTATCTATTTCAATTCTCCATGGCTGCAAGCTCAGCCCCTTTTGCAAACAGCACCCAGTGCACATAAATAAGAGTAAACACATACTAATGGTTATTTATATTGCATGCTTTTTAAATGGAGAAATTGTAGATGCTTTTAGTAATCATGAATGTCAGTAAAAATATGAAATTAATGCACTTCCTCTTTTCACTATGGGCAAAGCCTGTTTGGAAATGCTGAAGTAAAATCAAAGTGTGGCATGAAAAATCAAGGGTTCAGGCGAGTGCACATTTTTAAACTGCAGATCTTCTGGGCTGCAAAATCCTTCCACCATTATTCCACCATCACACGTATTGATTACAGTGAGGAATCATGGGTGTTGTAGTAAGATAAGTAAGATCTGGAAGGCAATATGTTGCAGATCCCTGCGTGTGTTTAGTTACTGCCTAATTTTAAAAACATTTCATACTTTTAAATGCATTCCATTTCTGTCATAAGCACCACAAACAATCATTTTAAGAGTGGCTGGCCAATCATAGACACAGCTGAGATCACGGATGCGGGCAAAGCCCCCTATGGAGGTAATTTACACTTCTCTAACTTCAACAGTTAAAGCATTTTATGGCATCTGTCTTTGTCCAGCACTAAGACCAAACATGTTGGGAAGATCATTATGCACATTTTGCATTTGCACACAGAAAATATAAACGAGAATAAAAGGTATATATATAAAAATATATATATATATATATATATATATATATATATATATATATATATATATATATATATATATATATATATATGTTGAATAAAAAGTTGTGCTCCTTTGATGCTATATATATATTAATTTACCTACAACAACAAAAACAGAGCAATAGAGAACCAAGACCAATAGTGTTGGCAACATGTCAGGCCGCTCAAACTAGTACAGTGTAAAGTCTCCTAAAATAGGATGACTTTCCTCTTGAGAGCACATCGTCTCAGTTCGGAAAGGGGGAGGAGCTGGTTGGTGCAGTGCTCACTCCCATGCTGCAAAGAAAACACACAAAGAATTGGTTGTCACCCATTATAAGACTAAATTACTACCCCACAAACTTATCAATAGAAGATCGCGATGTTCACACAATCCATGAGAAAACAACAAAATACAATACCAAGTTACTAGAGTCAGGAAGTAAATCTGAAAGCAGAAGGCAAGCGAAACAAAGCCACAAAGAAACAGGACTTCAGGGGAGTTTGCCAGTGCCAGAAAGGATTATCCAGAAGCAGGTCCTAGATGGAAACTAAGTCATGAAGCAAGGTAAACAAAAAGGCTTGAAAAAGCCAGAATGGAAGATTCAAGAGCTGGTCTCGGAATGAAGGTAGGTTAGGAAGCGAGGAGGTATTTTAGCGCAATATTTACCTGTGGTTTAAAATGGTACACAAATTCATAGTGCTCTATTGACTTCTTGGTGACCGCAAACATGTTGTACACACCATACCCAACAGACCTAGCTTATATGAAATAAAAACACACACTCTCTACAGAAGACCACCCTGCCTTTCCATCACACTCATCAAATGGAGGTGAAAGTAGGGTAAGAACCTTTTGTGAAGCTTAACCACAGCACATTGGAAGACCAGTGGGTGACTGTATATGTTGTTGTAATCTCTAGAGGAGAATGCACACTTTAAGTAACTGTGTATGGTAAAACAAGAGAGAAACTGAGTAATTAGCCCTCACACACCCACCAATCCCCCAAACCCATTAACACCCACCTCCCTCAACTCGCCACACCCATGCCATCCCACTTCACGCATGCCCTCCCATCTCCCTCAAACCAACACCAAACTAGATTCTGAAAATCAAACTAAGATTACTGCTAGCAACCAGTAGATTACTGACATATTTAGAAATGCATTAATTAAAATACTGCTGAGGCCTAGTCTAGTGGTGAGCCCTGGTCTGTGGTGTTGGATGTAGAGGAGACGATGCCCGGTTCTACCTGCAAGGGGAAAAACAGCTGCAAATATTTTGCTGTGAACCAGCTGGCCAGGGTAGCGCAAGGCAGGAAAACTCACTGCCATGCAGGTGCTCTGATGGGCGGGTTGGATAAACGCAAACTGCATGGGCCTAATCTAGTGGCAATCCCTGGTCTACTGTGTTGGATGTAGAGGAGACGATGCCCGGTTCTACCTGCAAGGGGAAAAGCAGCTGCAAATATTTTGCTGTGAACCAGCTGGCCAGGGGAGCGCAAGGCAGGAAAACTCACTGCCTGGCAGGTGCTCTGATGGGTGAGTTGGATAAACGCAAACTGCATGGGCCTAATCTAGTGGCAATTCCTGGTCTACTGTGTTGCGTGTAGAGAAGACAATGCCCGAGTCCACCTGCAAAAAAAAGACAGATAGAGAGATTTTGCCGTCAACCAGCTGCCCAGTGGAGCACAAAGTGGGAGAACTCTCTGCCCCATCAGGTGCTGCAATGGGCGGGTTGGATAAATGCAAACTACATAGGCCTAATCTAGTGGAGAGCCCTCGTCTAAATTATCATTTTACATGGAGTAGACAAACCTCAGAAAAGTATTTATATGCATATAGCAAGAATAATGCCGGTAATAAACTTGGATTCCTAGTAAGGATACCGTGCTTCAAAAGTCACCACATGGTGCCTACAGCTTAGGTATACCCAGCTTGTCACTGGCTTACCTGGAAGATGATCTCAATGATCTACAACACTTGCCTGTAGATTGATCTGGTAGTGAGCATAGACATCTGCAGCCACCGTTCTCGGTATTTTAGTTCCAAAAACATACAGAGAGAAAAGAAGTCAGTCATACAAAAGAGGCACAATCCCTCCCCCCACCAACTACAGCTTATTTCAGTTGTCCAGTTGCCATGTCTCAGCAGGCTAACAGTTCAACCAATTACAAAAACACCAGCAGGAGTCCTCACTATTCACAAACCCTCACTTCTCACCAACCAACTGACCCATCTTTAAATCTTCAATTGCCTTAACATTACACACAGCTACAGGCCACTTTTCATTTTGCTATTTATTGCCTTACAGTACCCAATTCAATTTTGGAGATCTAGCAAGTCCAGTTGGTGGAGGCACAAGCATGTTGCAAAGTGTCAAGTATACACCTGATGGAAGACAGTGGACATGGGGCATGCAAAAGGTTCCCTTGGGTACCTATAGCTTTCATAATCAAGTGAAAAAAACAACATACACTTTCTGGGGCTGGTAGCCTGAAAGTAGCACCATATGTTTTATTGTATGATATGATATGTTATGATATGGCATTTATAACACACCTATACACAAGTGTTTCAAGGCGTAAAAGTGTGCAAAGTGTATATACACCGATTGCCCTCAGACATCAAAAAAACTAAACCCTGTAAGATATTTGCAGTCTAATAAGCTGACACTTTAAAACCAAACCAGTAATGAAAATTGGTGTGAATGGAGTCAGAGGAGCAGCCTTGGCACAGGTGATAAACCAGGACCATCCAAAGTGTTTTTGTAATTTCTCAGCAACCATTCATTTGATTTAGATGTGTGGGGTATCACTGTAATGGGCATGGTATGTGCTACTCATCAATGGGGCAGATAGTCAAAGTGGCCTTTTTGTTTGACATTTGAACTCGGAACAAAGGATTGTAAATGTGATTTATTTGTTATATTATGACAATTCCTGAACGGTTTTAGAAACGGGTGAAGCCAACACTAATGTGTTGGTATGTACTATCACATCTATTGGATATATAAGTCAAGTGGAAATTATCATTGACCTTTGACCCTTATAACAATTATTCTCAAAGAGTGTTTTGCTATTGCTTTGGAACTGGGTTCGATACAGACAAATGCGGTGTCATCTCAATCCCGTGGTACATTCTTTCGTATAAAAGGTACAGATAGATTGAGATGCTTTGGGATTTGACCTTTGACCTCTAAATCATTCAACTAAAACTTTTTTTGTTCTGCTACCATTTAGAACATGTATAGAAGAGAGGTGTTGTTGGAATGGTCATGTCATGTACTTTGTCTTCTATGCATCAAGTAGGGCATGAGGGTAGGAAATGTGACCTTTGACGTTAAAATTAGCATTTGCAAAAAAAGAATTGTAATTTCTCAGCAACCATTTGTTTGATTTCGATGAGTGGGGTATCACTGTAAAGGTTATGTATGTGCTATCTCATGAATGTTGTAGCTTGTCAGAGTGGCCATTTAATTTGACCTTTGATCTCAGAATATTCTAAATATGACTTTTGATTATATTTTCACAACTCTTGAGCAGATTTATAAAAATGTGAAGCCATGAGTAATGTGTTGGTATGCACTATCCCAGGATTTGGATATATAAGTGAAGTGGCAATTATTGTTGAGCTTTGACCTTACAACAATCATTCTTAATGGGTTTTTGGCAATTGTTTTGAAACCGTGGAACCAATACAGACAGTTGTGATGTCATCTCAAAGCCATGGTACATACTTTCATATTTTGTTCAAAAACCACAGACCAGACATACATAACAGATATGTGACTGTAATATGGAAACAACACCAGATCCGGCAGGCCAGATTGCGTGGCGATGGCCCTGAGCCCACATTATACGCACAAGCTCAGCGAGGACCTCAGCAATGGGCCCATGCCGGATCTGGTGCTATTGCCATTAGTGTCTCAGGTTTCCAATCCGGAATCCTGGGTGCTAATAGCAATTTATTTTGTTGGAATAAATGGTATGTTTCCCATTCAAACAAAATATTAACTTAAGATGGGGGCCTTGGAGATGGAAGGTGTGGCTCCAAGCTGAATCCCTCTTCTATATCCACGTCGGCCCATGATGGAGGCTGGAATGGCGGCAGCAGTTGTGCTGCAGCTAAAAGAATAAGCTGAGTGGGTTAAAAGGGTGTGGAGGGGAGGAAACGACGACCGGAGGACAGGGGAGCATGGAAGTAAGATCGGTTGGAGAATGATTTGTTCTTAGAACATTATCCTCTTGAGTTTGTGAATGGCCATTTCATGAACATGGGAGAGCCAGCAAAAAGCATGACTAGCCATTTCGCATTAGTTTCTTATAAAAAACCTATAGGAAAAAACAAGGAATTTGGTCTCTTAGAAAAAACTGGAGCTTGGAATTAGAATGCATGTTTACCCCATTGCCTGAAATTATGTGATCTTTGGAACATCCCTTACAATAGCTTTTCTCAAGGGGTAGAGGCAAGCAGGATTTCACTGGGTGAGGCTCCCCCCTATATCCCACCATTAACAGCTACAATCAAAAAGAAGACAAGACGACTGAGCTACTGTTTGTTACTGTGGTATAAAACCATTGTTTCACCATAAGGAGAAGTATTCTTGTAATACTGAGAAGAAGAGTGCCTGAGTAATTGAGAAAACTCAGGAAACAGATACAAATGACTATGAGGCTCTGCTCTGGAAGACCCAGCAACATGTCATAAAACAGAAAGAGTCCCATTGGAGAGAGAAGTGCAGGGGTTTTGAGTCAGCAGTGCAGTGAAGGCTGAGAGAGACCGGGACATGCAGGGTTCAAACCTGGAAGAAAGCTGGCGTGGGAATGTGACATGAGTAAAGCTGGAAGCAGGAGAAGCTGGAGGAAGGGAACGCCAATGAAGATACTGAACCTTAGGTGGTGGCGTGAACGAGCGTCAGTGGACTGTTAAGTCCAGCAATGACGCAGAAACCACAGACCTGCTCACATCACAGAGCGGACACTGAGCGAGAGAAAGAGAAGCAGCGAAGCCTGAAGCCAACCTGACAACATGAGAAAAGTTCTTTGTCCTGAATACAGGCCCGGTGATAGTGGTAGGGACAGAATAGATTTGTTTCGGATCGAGAATAGATCTTCATTTTGGACTGACCTATAACTGACAACCACCCTAGTTAGTTTTGTGTAAGGCAATGAAAACCCATAGTTTTGGGAGAGTTAGGAGTTTACAACCTTTTCATGTAATCAATAAAATACTTGATAATAGAAGATAAAAGTCAGTGTCCTTCTTCAGACCACCCACATTACCAAAACAAATCGGGGTGCAAAATGGACACAATCCTTTGTGAACCTTAACCACAGCACATTGGGAGACTAGTGGGTGCCTGCATGTGTTGTTCTAATCTCTAGGGGAGTATGCACAGTTAAAGTAGCTGTGTATGTTATAACAAGTGGGAACAGAGTAATTTTTTTTTATTTTTTTTTTATTTGTGTAGCGCGCATCGTTCTTAGACATCTCGGGGCTTAGCTCACACAACAATCAATCCCCAAACCCATTCCCCCCACCTCCCTCACTCCCCCTCACCTATGCCCTCCAACCTCCCTCAATCACCAACACAAAACTATTTTTAAAAAATTAAAAATTGAAACATAGAGGCTGAAAATCAAAGATTACTCCCTTGCTTGCTGTGCCTTCCTCCTCCTCTGCACAGACTCCCCTGCCTCTTGTGCCCTCGCTAACTTCAATCTCTCTATCTATAACACCCTTGATACTCTTGTCCCTGTCATGTGGGTCGGACTGAAGCCTTACAAAAAGTGCATTTCTTGGTACGACTCTGATCTGGCTGCCCTTAAACACAAGTGTTGTGTAGCTGAGTGGAAATGGAATGCGTCAGGTGGACCGCCCCTCTGACAAACTGGCCTGCCGCCTTCTTCAAAGGCAATATTGACTCTGCATCCACTCTAAGATAAGAGTCTTTATTCAATCACGCATCTCCGCGGCATCACACAACATGGCCGAACCTTTCAAAGTCTGTAAGGAACTGGCCAATCCTGCAGCAGCCTCCACTTCTCCCACACCCACCAAGGACCTTTGTGTGATCTACAACCTGGGCGAATAGTACCAGTACTGAGAAAACTGTGGCTTTCATTCATAGCATTCAAATGCACGCCTGGCAGATAATGGAGTGGAGTGTACCAAGGGTACACATCACGGTTTGAAATTGAGGGGAGCTGGGAGCTATTTAGCTCCTGCTTCTAGCATAGTAGAGCCTGGTTAGCTTAAAACCAACATCTACCAGGAGCTACCGTTGGCTCCTATGGCCAACTGGTGCCTTCCAACCACTGAAAGGTGACATTAACTTTGAGTATATGGGAATGTTAATACAGAAGAATTAGGACACATCTAATAAACATTTAAGCACAATGGTTCATATAAAATGAACATAGTGGAAATCAACCCTGGCAAATCATCCAAAAAACGCTGACATAAAAAATGATGACCGAATTAATCTTCCGCAGTTGGCCAAAAAGAAATTTGAAGCCTGGTCTTGGATCTGTAACTCAGAACAACGAGACAAACTGAAATCCACGTTGAAAGCCGAGACCAGTTTTCATAGACTGAATAAACTCAGCAGATACTTATTAAATTGTCCCGCACGCTACTTCTGTGAACAATTTCTGAAGTTTCGACTAAATGCAATGCAAACAAAGGAAATGTTGTGGCAAAGAAAGAACAAGGAGACATTAGATAATATGTGTAATACTGTTTGAATGACATTGAATCGTTACATCACTTGGTGATAGTTTGCCCAGGGTTAATTACTCAGCACTCATGCCATCTTGGGAAGTATGCACCTCAGGACGATGATACGGCAAACTGGTGGGGTCAGGTGATTGCAGGGCATGATATATATCTAACATGTGCTATTGTAAATTATCTTGACTCATTCTTACGAAAAGGGGCGTAAGTAGCTTCTTTTGGTGTAGTCAAAAGGAACGATACTGCCCAGGTCTTGTTTTCTTGTTCAATTAATTCTTTTGTGTGACCTAATCTTTCTAGTATTTCCAAACATTACGCGGGTGTCATGCGTGATGCTGCACTTGACGTATTTATCTTGTAATGATGTTTAGACGTGATGATTCTTTTGTAACAAAAGTTGAGCTTGATCGACAGTGAAGTTGTGATTGCTTGACTGAAGTTTCAATAAAAGAAAATAAAAATAAATGAACATAAATGAGCATTGTTGGTAGCTCCTGGTTCCCCTGTGGGAGCTCCTGCCCACAGGGGGATGCCCAACACCCAGGAGCTGGGTTTAGCTCCTGCTCATTGAATCCCAATTCCAAACACTGCACATATACGGTGTCTAAACAGGAATCTGTAGGGTTCATTCTGAAGTGGGTCACTCTCCCCTTTGTCGCACTTGCAGCCTGCCAAGCTTGCCCATGGGCATAAAGCTTTCTCTCAAAAGGGTCATTCATTTCAACCAGCTGAGATGCTCGCCTGTCACGTTAGGCCTGCATTTTGGGTAAAACGTGTTCCCCGTGCAGGGGGTAGGCTATGCCATCAAGAAATAAGCTGGGATTCCCCTTTTTTCGTTACTTGGTTTTGCTGGTGCACTCCAATGTACGGCTGCTCTGGACAGAGCAGGCCATGGAATGGAGAGCGATCAGTCTCCAATTTATGTTAGCTACAGCCTGGGAGAAGTGTGTTAGTGCTGAAAGTAACAATGGCCTTCTACATGGCTTGAACAATGCTCTCCTGGCTGTCACAGCACTGGAATGTACACAGTTTCCTCACATACTGGGTCTGATGAGGACTGCACAGTGCTCGGCATGGCTTAGGGTCAGTCTCGCATTTGTCAAACTTGCAGGCTGCCAAGCCTGTCTGTGGACGTAAGGCTTTCTGTTGAAAGGGGTCATGCATTTCAACCAGCTGAGACGCTCGCCTGTCACTTTAGGGCTGCATTTTGGGTAAAGCGTGTTCCCTGTGCAGGGGGAAGTCTCTGCCATCAAGAAGTAAGCTGCAATGCCCCCTGTTTGTCACTTGGTTTTGCTGGTGTACACCCACATACACCTGCTCCGGACAGAGCTGGCTATGATATGAAATGTCCCGGGAGGATAGCTCAGTGGCGACGTGCGCGCCTTGGAAGCAGGACAACACGAAGCAACAGGTTCAAACCCCCGGGTCAGCGCTTAGAAACCTCTGGGTGTTTAAACGCATTATAAATACGCAACTCAGACAAAAACAATTATGCAACTAAAAAACAAAAAATTCCTGTAACAGCGCCTCGGTGTCCGTGGGCTGTGTGAGTGCTTTAAAAATGCAAATAAATAAAAATATTGTATTTGTATCGCGCTCATACACAAGTGTTTCAGAGCGCGACGACGCAAGTGAGAGGAACAAGGGAAGACAAAACAACAATTTTACTAGGCCCAGTGACATTGAGAACGAGCATTTGCAGGGGAAAGGGAAGGGGGAAGGTGCAAGGGAGAGGGGAGGAGTGGAAAGTGCAGAGCAAGGGATAAAACAACAACAACTGGTAGTGCAGCCAGCAATGTGGCAAGTGCAAGGTTAAAGCGCAGACAAGAGGTGTCTGATAAGTGCAGGTAAGGGGACTGTAGGGTTACAGATACAGACCCAAGTGCAAGGGTTGCCAGGAGGGAGTGCGGGTGTGTGGCTGGGTGTGCAGGGACCTGGGCCTGAAAATCAGAGGGTAACCAGGTGCCCGGTGCCGAAGCAGACAGATCAGTAGGGGAATGGAGATGGGTCAATTTGTGTCATCGACATGCCCATTTGTTAATTATTTTTGCGTGTACATTATTTCTAGGGACTGGACATTTTTAGGGTTGTTAGTGTTAAGTTTATAACATGTATATTTTTCCAGAATATATGTACAATGAAATATATTTATTAAAATAGGGAGGGAAAATTATTTGACCAAAAAAATGATAAACGTATTTTTCAATTTATATTTTTTGGAGTATTTTTTACTTGTTTTCGGAGTTAAACCTTTTAAAACATTTTTAAAAAAAGAAGCCCCAAAACTGCCTAATCTTTCCCCTCCCCCACATGGAAAACCCGATCATTTTTATAATGGGAGGTAAAATACATATGGATGTTTGTGTAGACAATATTTTGCAGTGTTTGTCATGTGTACCACCCTACACTTGAATCATCCAGGTCTATGTTGCATGGGGTGTTGTGGACAAGAAGCGGGTAGCATCTTGCATGGATGCCAACATTGCAAACTGGGCAACGTGGCGTGATCTTTTTCGTCCACCAGGCTTACTTCTGTCAGAACATATGGCACAGTCCCTTTCTTTCTTTCCCGGCAAAATGGGAAAACCATGCTCCTTTGATGATGGGGCGATCAGTGGGGTTGCTGCTGAGTGTTCAGAAGATGTTCCCTCCTGTGACAAGCAGAGCGCCTCTATGATATTAACTACAAAGCTGTGCCTGCATAGGAGTTTGCTGTGTTCAGTATTCATTTTGTAAAGCTCATAGGCGTTCATTATGGAAAAGTCTATGAGGTTACGCCATATCTTCTACCAATACCTATGTGTTGGTCTCTCTGCAGCAAACTCATATATTTTTCTGTAGCTTACATCAACCCCACCCATTCCTTTGTTATAGTCAATAATGATTTGGGGCTTGATGGCTGACTGGCCACATCTAGTATGCACGGGTACATCACTTGCCAGACTGGCAGCGGACAGCAACAGTACAGGCTTTCAATGGCTTTTTTTTCTCTAAAGGCACAGGCCAACAACCCACCTTTTCTCAAATATTTTGATCCACCCGGCTGTAACTTGGCCCTGGTTATCTCGGGTAGCAAACCCTTAGAGTTGACCCTGCTGACTGTGCCTGTTAGAAGGGTTGTGGTCAATAAGAGATCCTCAGCAAGGCCGACACTGGTGTAATAATTGTCGGTCATTAAGTGATATCCCTTATTAAGTAAGTCACAAGGCTTTAAGAGGCTCATGACCTTGTTATATACAAATCCCTTTTCACACCCTGTTGTTTTATCCCTGCCTGCATACAGGTCAACGTGCAAAATATAGCTATTGCTGCTGTCACAAACCTCAAATTGTTTAATCCCAAACCTGGCATGTCTTTTGTTGGGCATGTACTGAATATAGGCGACCCTATTCTTCATACCAATCATGGACTCATCAATGGAGAGCACCAGCCGTGGTACATAGTATTTTTTAAATGCATGGTTCAGGGAGACCAAAACTGGACGCACCTTATGCCAGGGATCAAACCCTTCCTCCCCCCGTGCCTTTGCAGTGGCGTTGTCATTTAAGTGGATCATCCATGTGACAATGAGATATTGCAACAACGGAATGACTTGGCCAAAGAAAGGTGTGGCCTGAGAAGGGTGTGCAAGGTCACAGTACATTTTTACATTTTTATTGTGAATAATCCCCATATGTATAGAAAGGCCAATCCATTTTTTTAGAAGTGCCACAGTCAGCCCTCCAGTCATCCACCGGCGCAGCCGTGAATGAGGATGAATTTGGATCCACTCTGCCTTTGCTGCTAGTAGATCCCTTGCATATTTCTTTGTCGTCCTCACTATGTGGATTAGCGGGTTCATTGGGAGGAACAAATTAAAATATGCAATAGGAGCGGAATTTCTGAGTGGAAGACTGCGACCCCCTGGGTTCCTGACACTGAATTCCACTCCATTGCTGTATGGATCTGCGTCAGGCAAAACCTCATCCCAATAGGCTTCACAAACATCTTCCTGTGACAGTCCCTCCTCCCCAGAGTCATCATTGCACTACTTCCCAGAGGAACTATCCTCTCCACTGCTTGTCTGTGCAGACCCCTCAGGATGGAACTCAATATCACTCTCCCCTTCTGAGCTAATGTCTGGTGCCTCTGCCATCAGCTCAAATAAAGTATCTTCATTGTCAATTCTAAATTATTTGGCTGCCATTTCTTTCCCCTAAAATATCCAGTCAAAAAAGTCTAATGACAGGATGGAGACAAAGAAACTTCAGCCAATAAAAAAACCAAACAAAAACACACAGGGACGGTATCCTGTGTCCTAGAAAGTCTCAGGAAAGGTTAATAAAAATAAAATCTCCTTCACAGTAAAGCTACACAAAGTAGAATTTACCAAAACACAATCACCTAGTCACCAAATGTCCAAATTCACCTTTAAAATCAATCTCCTTGACAAAGAAATGGTTTCACACGAGCAGTAAAAACACAACCTCTCTCCTTCACGCACAAAGCCCACAAAGAGAGACTCCAGTCAGTCAGAGGCTAAATGTACCTTTTTTGTCTCCCTTTCACTGCTGCAAGGTTGAACTTTATTAGCAAAGGTCACTCACAGTGGACATGTCGGGGCACTGTAGCACCACCTGCTGCCTGGCCATGCCCCATATCTAACCTTTGTAATACACTTGAACCCATTGAGGAGACTTTCTGAGAAAACTTGACATTTTTTATAATGTGGTCAAATTTTGGGTCTGTGGGTGGATTTGGCTATTTTATTGAAGAATGTCAGTGCTTTCATAGAGAAGAGAGAAACAAGAGCAGAATGGGTTGTGTGTGACTGTCTTGTCAGAAAATGTTTTGGAGCCCTTTTCATGAACAGTCCCTACAATCTATTACTGTAAAGTGTGTGGTAAAATTAAAATTTAAATTCACCAAAAAGCACTTATAAACCAACAAATAGATCTACATATTCTGTCACAAACATTAGGGAAAAAAATCTACTTCGCCTCACACAGAGAGCCCTGTCAGAAGGCCTGCTGACAGAAATCAGGTAAATGTATCTATTTCAATTCTCCATGGCTGCAAGCTCAGTCCCTTTTGCAAACAGCACCCAGTGCACATAAATAAGAGTAAACACATACTAATGGTTATTTATATTGCATGCTTTTTAAATGGATAAATTGTAGATGCTTTTAGTAATCATGAATGTCAGTAAAAATATGAAATTAATGCACTTCCTCTTTTCACTATGGGCAAAGCCTGTTTGGAAATGCTGAAGTAAAATCAAAGTGTGGCATGAAAAATCAAGGGTTCAGGCGAGTGCACATTTTTAAACTGCAGATCTTCTGGGCTGCAAAATCCTTCCACCATTATTCCACCATAACACGTATTGATTACAGTGAGGAATCATGGGTGTTGTAGTAAGATAAGTAAGATCTGGAAGGCAATATGTTGCAGATCCCTGCGTGTGTTTAGTTACTGCCTAATTTTAAAAACATTTCATACTTTTAAATGCATTCCATTTCTGTCATAAGCACCACAAACAATCATTTTAAGAGTGGCTGGCCAATCATAGACACAGCTGAGATCACGGATGCGGGCAAAGCCCCCTATGGAGGTAATTTACACTTCTCTAACTTCAACAGTTAAAGCATTTTATGGCATCTGTCTTTGTCCAGCACTAAGACCAAACATGTTGGGAAGATCATTATGCACATTTTGCATTTGCACACAGAAAATATAAACGAGAATAAAAGGTATATATAAATATATATATATATATATATATATATATATATATATATATATATATATATATATATATATATATGTTGAATAAAAAGTTGTGCTCCTTTGATGCTATATATATATTAATTTACCTACAACAACAAAAACAGAGCAATAGAGAACCAAGACCAATAGTGTTGGCAACATGTCAGGCCGCTCAAACTAGTACAGTGTAAAGTCTCCTAAAATAGGATGACTTTCCTCTTGAGAGCACATCGTCTCAGTTTGGAAAGGGGGAGGAGTTGGTTGGTGCAGTGCTCACTCCCATGCTGCAAAGAAAACACACAAAGAATTGGTTGTCACCCATTATAAGACTAAATTACTACCCCACAAACTTATCAATAGAAGATCGCGATGTTCACACAATCCATGAGAAAACAACAAAATACAATACCAAGTTACTAGAGACAGGAAGTAAATCTGAAAGCAGAAGGCAAGCGAAACAAAGCCACAAAGAAACAGGACTTCAGGGGAGTTTGTCAGTGCCAGAAAGGATTATCCAGAAGCAGGTCCTAGATGGAAACTAAGTCATGAAGCAAGGTAAACAAAAAGGCTTGAAAAAGCCAGAATGGAAGATTCAAGAGCTGGTCTCGGAATGAAGGTAGGTTAGGAAGCGAGGAGGTATTTTAGCGCAATATTTACCTGTGGTTTAAAATGGTACACAAATTCATAGTGCTCTATTGACTTCTTGGTGACCGCAAACATGTTGTACACACCATACCCAACAGACCTAGCTTATATGAAATAAAAACACACACTCTCTACAGAAGACCACCCTGCCTTTCCATCACACTCATCAAATGGGGGTGAAAGTAGGGTAAGAACCTTTTGTGAAGCTTAACCACAGCACATTGGAAGACCAGTGGGTGACTGTATATGTTGTTGTAATCTCTAGAGGAGAATGCACACTTTAAGTAACTGTGTATGGTAAAACAAGAGAGAAACTGAGTAATTAGCCCTCACACACCCACCAATCCCCCAAACCCATTCCCACCCACCTCCCTCAACTCCCCACACCCATGCCATCCCACTTCACGCATGCCCTCCCATCTCCCTCAAACCAACACCAAACTAGATTCTGAAAATCAAACTAAGATTACTGCTAGCAACCAGTAGATTACTGACATATTTAGAAATGCATTAATTAAAATACTGCTGAGGCCTAGTCTAGTGGTGAGCCCTGGTCTGTGGTGTTGGATGTAGAGGAGACGATGCCCGGTTCTACCTGCAAGGGGAAAAACAGCTGCAAATATTTTGCTGTGAACCAGCTGGCCAGGGTAGCGCAAGGCAGGAAAACTCACTGCCATGCAGGTGCTCTGATGGGCGGGTTGGATAAACGCAAACTGCATGGGCCTAATCTAGTGGCAATCCCTGGTCTACTGTGTTGGATGTAGAGGAGACGATGCCCGGTTCTACCTGCAAGGGGAAAAGCAGCTGCAAATATTTTGCTGTGAACCAGCTGGCCAGGGGAGCGCAAGGCAGGAAAACTCACTGCCTGGCAGGTGCTCTGATGGGTGAGTTGGATAAACGCAAACTGCATGGGCCTAATCTAGTGGCAATTCCTGGTCTACTGTGTTGCGTGTAGAGAAGACAATGCCCGAGTCCACCTGCAAAAAAAAGACAGATAGAGAGATTTTGCCGTCAACCAGCTGCCCAGTGGAGCACAAAGTGGGAGAACTCTCTGCCCCATCAGGTGCTGCAATGGGCGGGTTGGATAAATGCAAACTACATAGGCCTAATCTAGTGGAGAGCCCTCGTCTAAATTATCATTTTACATGGAGTAGACAAACCTCAGAAAAGTATTTATATGCATATAGCAAGAATAATGCCGGTAATAAACTTGGATTCCTAGTAAGGATACCGTGCTTCAAAAGTCACCACATGGTGCCTACAGCTTAGGTATACCCAGCTTGTCACTGGCTTACCTGGAAGATGATCTCAATGATCTACAACACTTGCCTGTAGATTGATCTGGTAGTGAGCATAGACATCTGCAGCCACCGTTCTCGGTATTTTAGTTCCAAAAACATACAGAGAGAAAAGAAGTCAGTCATACAAAAGAGGCACAATCCCTCCCCCCACCAACTACAGCTTATTTCAGTTGTCCAGTTGCCATGTCTCAGCAGGCTAACAGTTCAACCAATTACAAAAACACCAGCAGGAGTCCTCACTATTCACAAACCCTCACTTCTCACCAACCAAGTGACCCATCTTTAAATCTTCAATTGCCTTAACATTACACACAGCTACAGGCCACTTTTCATTTTGCTATTTATTGCCTTACAGTACCCAATTCAATTTTGGAGATCTAGCAAGTCCAGTTGGTGGAGGCACAAGCATGTTGCAAAGTGTCAAGTATACACCTGATGGAAGACAGTGGGCATGGGGCATGCAAAAGGTTCCCTTGGGTACCTATAGCTTTCATAATCAAGTGAAAAAAAACAACATACACTTTCTGGGGCTGGTAGCCTGAAAGTAGCACCATATGTTTTATTGTATGATATGATATGTTATGATATGGCATTTATAACACACCTATACACGAGTGTTTCAAGTCGTAAAAGTGTGCAAAGTGTATATACACCGATTGCCCTCAGACATCAAAAAAACTAAACCCTGTAAGATATTTGCAGTCTAATAAGCTGACACTTTAAAACCAAACCAGTAATGAAAATTGGTGTGAATTGAGTCAGAGGAGCAGCCTTGGCACAGTTGATAAACCAGGACCATTTTAAAGTATATTTAAGACCTAGCCACATTCCCCCTTCTTAGACCCGCTACATAAATGCAACAAAATAGAAATAACCCACGACCCGTAAAATGCCATGTATTGATCAAATAAAGCATGGGTATTCGCAGAAGGTCCTCTGGTGCACCTGCTTAATTTCGTTACGGGATGACAGCATTCAGGTTGCAAGCTGCTAGCCAGCGATAAAAAGGTAAATTGCTTCCTTCATCAACACCGTTACAGTAAGTGCTTGATAGCCTAATTTGCTTGAGCACAAACAGTGTTTTACCTATGCGATGTCCTTGATGCTGCTAACCTTTAGGTACATAACCCACCCCTCCAAATGAAAACATGGGTGGGTGCCACCATTCTAAGCCCTGTTACTGCTGAGGTTGAAGTCCTATGAGTGGGCTCAAATATTAGCATTACCTCACACATGACCCCTACTCCAGGGTCACTCGCGATGTCTCCATGACACAACTGGCTGGTGGAGTGTACAGATGTTCCTTATCTGGAAGAGTTGATGACTGCCCAATGGGAAGGAGGCAGACCCGGTGAGGACAATCTGTGAACCCCAACCATGTAATGACATAAAGATTGAGTGGTTGAAAACGTCCAATATTCAGAGAGGTTGAGCAATGGCAATCCTTTGCTTAACGTTTTTAGTCTGCCTTCCTAAAAGGGATGGTATACCCAAACATGAGTCGACAGCACACTGCGCCACAGGCAACCAGATGCTGCACCATAAATACGGTTCTAACACTCAATTTTAAAAAGATGAGGAATCAAACACTCAATCTCAGGTTTCAAACCTGCAAGGTTGAAGGTCAAGTCATTCTTACAATCTCCACAAAGAATGGCCACAGCACTACATTCATGCACTGGTTACACTCAGTTCTGCCTAAAACACGAGGAAACAAACCCTCAACGCTGCAACCAACCCTAACAAGGCCCAGTTCTTGGAAGTGAAACACTCCACATAGGGTGCCACGTGACTCTGTTAAAATAAGAAACCCAAACAAACCTTTAGGGGTGCCTGCTCCCCCAAATGAAAACATGGGTGGGTGCCACTATTCAAAGCCTCATAACTGCTGAGGTTGAAGTCCTTGGAGTGGGTTCAAATACTAGCATTACCTCACACATGCCCCCTACACCAGGGTCACCTGCGAAGGCTACATGTCCCAAAAATTCCATAACACATGTCACTTGCTCAAGGACACACCTGAGTGAAGGTGGAACAGGGAATTACATCCAAAAGCACAGTCATCCCACCCCCAATCACCTAAAGGCATGCATCAGCCTACCTGGTGCATGCCCCTCACCCACAGCAGGTCTCTGCTGCCACCCTCCACCCCACTCTCCATGGAACACTGCAGTCACCACACTGGTCTTTCGGGTGCTCTCTTACCTGGCTGTACTTGGACTCTTGGTCCAGGGAGTCTTCTCAAGGCCACAGAGGTGCTGGATGTGGCTCCTGCCCAGGGTGTGCCACTCATCCAGCTTTGGACTTCGATAGGGGGAATCCTTGTTTACTGCGGGAGAGACACAGGACAAAAGTGAGTTGCATGGCAGCATAGGTAAAATCCCTAAATGAACCCTGCCTCAGAAAGGGGGCACACAGCAACTGTCCCCTATTGCCAGTCCTCAGTCAAATAACATGCAAAATAATACTTTATATATTACTTTTTGTTCTGGGGCTTACACTGTGCACTTTGCTGCACTCGCCTTACAAGTTGCTCTTGCTGCAAAAGTAGTTATGCCGCACCAGCCGCTTACAAAGGCTGATTCATAGATTGAAAGGCCCAGGTGCCCTGGGACAGCACCAGGGCCTTTCCATCTTTTCAAATGAAACAGGCCTCAAGCCTCAGAAGGAGGCTCAGCAACTGCCCCATATTGTCAGTCACCAGTCTAACAACACAGCAGTGTCTTTCTCGATGCAGGCCCTTGCAGGATTTCTGCACACATTTCCATGAATCGGGCCCTATGCCTTCAATTTAACATACACCAATTACATTGTGTCTCTTTTCCATGTGATATTGATTGGCTTGTGTGCGCGTGCCTTCCTGTCTGTGTGTGTCTCTTTGTGCATTTGTGGCGGACTTGCCTGTGTGTATGCCAAGAGAACAGTGTCTGCCTTTGTCCATGCCTGTGTGCCTCTGTCAGCAGCCAAGTATGTGCATTACTGAAACAATGTGAATATTGGACAGGAACGAGTCTTGCATTGGAATTTTGCACACAGGGCCAATGGTTGCATTGTTTGTTTGTTTGTTTATTTGTATAGGGCACAAAAACCCTAAGGTATCTAGGTGCTTGAGCTTAGTTACAGTGCTTTGTTAAAGCAAGGGAAGCGTACAAGGTAAATTAACACAGCAAAAATTAGCTATCATAATAAATCCCAGCGCAAAGTGGAAAAGGAAAGAAGTACACAAGGAATGCATTCATTGAGCCTGGTGCCATGTTACAGGTGGTAGCAGCACAGAAATGCAAAAGACAAATCTGTGAGCAAATATCTTGGTGGCTACCCCATTTTACAAGGCAACAACAGCACACAGATACAAATGCCAAGTCAAAGAGTAGGTGCCTACCACATCTTACAGGGTAGCAGCTGCACACAGATGCAAATGTCAAGTCAGAAAGTCAGTGCCTACCCCAGCTTATAGGGCGGCAGCAGCACAGAAATTTGAATGTCAGTCCATGGTGCCTACCCCAACTTGCAGGGCGGCAGAAGCACAGAAATGCAGATGTCAAATCTAAAGTAAATCCATGGTGCTTACCCATTTTACCGGGCGGCAGCAGCACAGAAATGCGAATGGCACATCAGAGAGTAAGTCCATGATGCCTATCCCATCTTGCAGGACAGCAGCAGCACAGAAATGCAAATATCAAATCAAAAGTAAATTCATGGTGCCTAACCCATCTTACAGGGCGGCAGCAGCACAGAAATGTGAATGTCAAATCAATGAGTAGATCCATCGTGTTTGCCCCGTGTTGTAGGGCAGTGGCAACATGTATGTGCAATATAAAATATGAAAGGCTAGGAAACAACCACCAAGGAGCGGCACGTATCAACACAGGTGGCTAAGTGGGCTTATAGCGGCATAGAGAAAGTCATAGGTATGATATGGGCAGACACAACAAAGAATACAGGAATATAGTGAATCAAAACAGATGGCCCAATGACTCGTGATGGATCCATGATGGTGCAGATCATGGTAATAGAAGGCATTATTGTAGCAATGTGCAAACTTGAAATGCATATGTGTTGCTGTACATTCTGCAATATGGAAATAATTGTCCATTAATTTGGAATTGTGCAAACTTGAAATAAATGTGCACACCACAACAAAGCAATCTTGCAGAGCCCCTCTCCTTCTACTATTTGTCCGTTTGTTGTTCAGATACCAAAGGATCAAGAGACTAGGAAAATGTAGCAGTTGTGCTATGTAAAACCTAAAAAGCATAACATAAAAGGCATCCTATGAGAGGTCCTAACCTCTTTTTTTCCAGTGCAAGGACCTATTTTCCTCCCCAGGCAGACAGCAAACCTTGTATTGTAGTGGTAAATGCCAGTGGCATTGGCATGACACTGTTCACCCTCACTCCCAGGAAGAAGACCTATTCTTAAATACTTTTGAAGTCATTGCAAATTGCCAAAATTAAACAAGCCCTCCCTGGTAATCAAAAGGTTCTCTAAATCCCCCTGTTTTTTCCCAAGCTATTACCCAGAGTTGTATTGCAGACGGTGCAGATGAAACTCAGCGCATCAATCACATCTGAGCATTTTGTCTGTGTTTGTATGACGTGTCCTCAGGTGCTTTGCTGTGATTGGGATGTGGCTTGCATGCTTGTGCATTGGAAATGAACATGAATGTGGCAGGCTAGGTGCAACTGTGCGTGAGGTGGAAGGAGACAGTCTGATCTCTGGAACTTAGCCTTGCATTCTGAATACAATCAGGGAATGTGGAGCCATAAATCCACACAGGCTGGGAAAAGGCTTGGTTATCAAAAGAATAGCTGTGCAGTTGGAAAGCACCCAGCAAAAGCACACAATGCAGATTTCTGCAGTAGTGTGAACCCGGGGTACTATGCGAAAAAAAACAATGTTGCACAATCGCTATTTGTCACCTGCTGAAAGCCAGCAAATGTTACTAAAATAAGCACCCTTATAATCCATTCTTACCTACGTTCGTTGACACCTTTCGAGTTCCTGCACAGTTTGTTGCCCTTCTACCATGTCAGGTTACAAGCCTATAGCACACTTGCGTTTTCCTCCATCACACTTTCTTAACCTAAAAATTAAGCAGCCTGGAAGGTCAATTGTTGGGAGGCTGCAGAACAATTTGTTATTTTAGTGCAATTTTTCGGTCCCTGTTGGAGCTAAATGAAAAGCAGCTGTTCTTTAAGAGCCTTTTCTCTACTGGAGGCTCGGTAAACTTAATCTTACGTCTGCATCCTGAGCATTCTGTTTGCATTATGCCAGGGTCATTCCTACACAAAAAGCAGGCATGACCCCCGACAACATGGAGCACATGTGCTGTTTACCTTCCATCATATCATACAAGCTAAGGGCCTAACAGAGATATGCTGCATTGCAAAAACCCAGCTCCGAGCAGCAGCAGCAAAAACAAGTTCAGCTCCGTGCAACGTGGAGCACACGTGGTGTTTACCTTCCATCATATCATACAAGCAAAGGGCCTACCAGACATATGCTGCGTTGCAAACACCCATTTCCAGGCGCAGCAGCAAAGACATGATCAGCTCTGAGGTGCAGCAAAGAGACGTGCAGAAAGAAACTCCTCATCAAACATTTTTGAAATTGAAAGTTTACCGTTAGCACGTGCAGTGATTGTTGCTACAAAGGAGGGGCAGGGAGGTCTAAGAGAGATAAATGGGCAGACTAAGCTCTTGGAAAAGGCAGGGGTGGACAAAAAATAAACTTGCCCTGGAAGAGGGGAGCACATTTTTTCCACAATTTCAATTTAAAAAATAAGAATAATTAAATTATGATCCATGATAGGAGAGCACAGGAAAAGCAAAAAATTATATATACAAGCAGAACGTAATTAAAAGTACTTCACCAAGTGCCCTTTCCAAGAAATCAGACTGTCCTTGCAGAAGATATGCTCTCGACATGCAGCCCACAGAGGAGGGCTTAAAAAAATGAAATATGAAAGCCCCACCTTTACTTATTGTGTACATTGCGAGAGGGTGTTCTTACAATTACTGCCAAAAGGCAGGGATTGGATTAGAAAAGCAAGAGACAGCAGAATTCTCCTTCTATTGACACATGGAAGACCTGACCAATAAAAATTGCCGGAACAGTTGACAGTTTCACACACGGCCGATGTAATCGGCCCATAGCACTTCTATGGTTAACAAGCCATTGAGCTTCTCACATATTCCAATCCCCTTCGGGTAATACGCCGATGAGAACTTGTGCTTTATACCAAGCAGCAAGCTAATCTGTTCAAAGACTTATTTAAAAAAGTGAGCCCCATTATCTGATCTCATAACCTCATATACTCCCCACCTGGGAGATACCTCTCTCACCAGAAATGTGCCGCACACATAGAGTTTGAGTGTGTTCATGGACCTGCTTCTATCCATCTAGAGAATGGACACACCACAACAATTAGGTACCTGTACCCGTTACATACTTGAATCATATTGACATAATCCACATGCAAGTGCTGAAAATGTCCATTGGCCTTGGGATGACTCCACTAATTACCATTAGTGTATGCTCAGCCGTGAACTGCTGGCAGATTATACAGGTCACCATAAAAAATTTGACGTGCTCTGCTAAGTTCGATATGAACCAGTCTTCAGTGAGTGTTGCCGTGAGATTCTCTTTTGTCATGTGCACTGGATAGTGCAACTGCGCCAATGCTAATTTTAACAGGGCTATAGGCATTACTGGTTTACCAGTGCTGTCTTGTCACCACAAGCTTTCGGAGGGGTTAAAAGAACGTCCTCACAGCTTCCAGAGGTTCTTCTCCTCCTGTGGTGCCTCCCCTTGGAGTTCCATTAACTGGGTCTGCTCCATGTTATTATAGCTCTCAGGTTCACTTTGTGCAACTATCATTTTTTCATGTACATCAGTTATTTCCACATTCATTATTGTTTCGTCTTTGGATGCCATACGCTTGGCCTCCATGTCTGCTGCTTGATTTCCTCGTGAGATAAAATCTGTCCCCTTTGTGTGGGCAGCACATTTCACGATCGCTATGCCCACTGGGAGCTGTAGTGCCTTAATGAGTCTATCCAATCGGAGGTAGCCAATCCTTTTCCAGTGCACTAGACCTGCGTGCACTGTCGACGTCACATAGGCAGAGTCACTGTACACCGTCACTTCCTGGTCTGCATGATTCTCAATCGCAAGTATCAACGCCAATAATTCTGTAGCTTGTGCTGAATAATCAAATGGTAATGGTGCACTAACGAGTACTCAAAATTCTCTGTTTGCTGGTTGCTTCACCACAGCAGTGTCTGTATATCTTTGCCCATCATTTTGATTGATTCTCAAGGAACCGTAACAAAGACAATTTCTTCTTCTGCCAATGCATTTTCTTTCACTCTGGGAATCTCATCATAAAATTCTTCATAATTTGCACAGTCATGTATTGGCTCTCCTTCAGTGACTGGCTCTGTTAGGAACATAGCTGGGTTCACTATCTTACATCGAATTATCTTAATCGATGGATTAGATATGATCACTTCATAAGCAGAAGCTCTCTGAAATGTCAACGTGCCTTTCAGTTTCTCTAGAATGGCAAATAGCGCGTGCTCAATGTACAACATCATTGAGCATCACATCACATTGGTTGTAGCCTTCTCTATGGCAAACGCTGCAGCAGCTAAACTTTGTTCACAAGGGAAGTGGCCTCTCATCACTGGGTCCAAATTCCCACTGTGCATGCCAGGGACTTGTACCCCAATGTGGTTCTGTGTATGAGCACTGCCGTCATAAAGCTGCAATTCGTGGGTGAAAACAAGTAGAATTCCTCTGCATAATTGAGAATCCCTAAAACTGGTGCAGTACAAATGGCTCTCTTGAGTTCAGCAAACCCATTTTCCATGATCTCAGACCATTCAATTTTCCCTTTCGTCACCTGTGCCTTCTTTAGAGCCTGTAGCAAGGGTTTGCTATATGAGCTGTAGTCAAAGACCCAAGCCCTGACATAGTTGCAAAGACCTAAAAAACTCTGCTTCTGCTTTATCGTGTGTGGCTTAGCTGTGTTCATTATGGCTTCAGTACCCTCATGCGAGATCAGTTTGCCTCTGTACAGCACTTCTCGCTGACAATATTGTAACTTTTCTTTGTCAACCTTATATCCTTTCTCAGACAATATGGTCAATAGTGAACAGAATCGTGTCTGCATCTTTCCTCTGTCATGCTGCAAATTACGATGTCATCCACATATTGCTAGACACTCTCTAGTGCAATATTGCTTAAGTCCATCTGCAGGACTCTGTTAAAACTCGGAGACTCACAGAACCCTTGGGGCAACCTCATGCTTTTCAGACACATCAGTCTGAATGTAAATGATGTCAAATCTAGTGAGTCTTGCTGCAATGGGATTGAGAAAAATGCATTTCAAGTAAATCACAATGAAATATTTTGCCTCAACAGGTATATTACATAGGATTGTGGCCGTGTTAGGGACTAACATTAACTCGCCCTCTACAATATCATTTATCGGGCGTAAATCTTGAGTTAGTCTCAAAGACCCTCCCTTTGATTTTTTAATAGGGTATACTGCGGTATTGCATGACGACTCTGACGTCACTAAAATGCCCTGTTCCATCAAAGCCGATATTGTCTTGAAAATTCTTTCATCTGCTTCCCTAGACATGGGATACTGTCGTACTTTTGGTAAAATTGCTCCTGGCTTCAATTTAATCCTTACTCCTCAGACTCCTTTCAATATGCCTATGTCATAGGGGCCTGTGGTCTATACTGAGACAGGCACCTGGGCCATGTCACCCTCAAAATATTCAGTTCGATTCTGTGCCAACATCATTCTCTGAGGCACTTTTCTTTTGATCATTTTCACTCAGAAAGTGAGATTTACCTCAACTGTTGTTTCTTCTCCTTCTGCTTGCTCGTCAAACAGATCATCATCAGTGACATCAGTCAATCTGTGCCCTTCTTCAACAGCGATTACTGTGCAGCATTGTCGGTCTTCATCATCGCAACCATCGATCAAAGCCATTAGCTGTGTGTATCGTAAAGGGAAATACTTGTCCCTTATCCTCGTGCATAGGTATTCTTGCTTAAATAGAAATGTATCTGGGGTCCACCATTAGTACACATACTCCATACGCAAATATGTCTGGCTCCAATGGGATAGCTCTCATAGCTGTATGTCCCGGGTATGCTCTGATCATCTTGCATACGTATAAATAGTGCATTCCTGGAGTTCAACATATTATGCCCTTCTCTGTGAATGAGATTGTCATATTTAACTTTGTCATTAGGTCTCGTCCCAAGATATTTACTGGGGTTTGTCTCGAATGTAACAGTGGTACATTCATATCACATTCTCCTATAGAGACTGGTAGTGTAACTGTAAAAGGAACATGACTTGTTGCTCCTTTGAAGCTCTGAGTATTTATAGTATTGCTGGACAAGGAAAACTTGCCTTCACGTATACATGAGCGTGTTGCACCTGTGTCAACTAAGAAGAAATATTCTTTATCCCCTATCCTGGTGTTTGCTGTTGCACCGTGTGATTCTGTGCAACTCCCTTCCCTCCCTGCTGTAAAAATACGGGTGGATTCACCATACCTGCTCTTGTTCCTTGGTCATTTTGCACCATGCCTTGACTTCTGTATGTACGTGCTAGATGCCCTGTCATCCCACACGTCCAACTTATTGGCGGTGGTCTGATTATTTGCCCATTTGACATATCCTGATTGTCATTTTGCATGTTTTGAAAGCCTCCCTGATTGTTTTGAAAGCCTCCCTGATTGCTCTGCCGTCCTCTTCCTCTAAATCCTCTCCCTCTGGGGTAAAACCCATTATTGCCCTGATGAACCTGCTGTGGATTATTGACCTGCTATATGTTCGATCCGTCTGTGTTAGTTATCATTGCCCTTCAATGTGATATTTTGACAATTTTTTCTACACTAATTTTGCCTCTTCGGCTTTTCGTGCAGCCTCTTTATTGTGATTCTTTTCTTGCAACAGTCTGCACTAGTACACTATGGTCAATTGTATTTCAGACCACGGTTTGGCCTTGAGTCCTACCAATTCCTTGAGCTGCTTCTGTACCTGATCTGGCAGTCCTTGGCATAATATATGGTAAAACACAGATATAGATTTCCCCCAAGATTCCTGCGTTTCCAGTACCCACGCGTCTTGGAAATTCTGGATGTAAAGCAAATGGTCCTCTGACTCCTTCATCTTACGTTTCTTTATAGCTCCCATGTCAGACCTATCTGGGTATAGAAATTGTAATGCTTTCCATACCGCGGCTCTGCAATTATTAAATGGCGCTCTGTTGTGCGCAGTGTTAACTTTAGTCATGCCAGGGTAACCTGCATGTGTCCACACATCATAAGCTCTGTCACCAAGTATGGTGATTAAAAGACCCTTGATATCCCCTATATCTAACACGTTCCCTCCTGTCATTTTATGTAGCTCATGTATCCATTTTCCGGCTCCCGATGTTAACATTGGAAGCTTATTTTTCAGGTTTTCCTGATCCATGTGTGGGCATGGAATATAGTGTGGCCTCGTTCCTACATTCTCGAGCAACGTAAATTCTGATGCATAGCCCTCCCTCTCTTCTCTCCCCATTTTCCTATCTACTGTAGGAGTAATATTCCCACATTGTCGCCTACCTGGAATGTTCTTAGTCAGCTCACATAGGGTGGTGGAGACAGCCCCCTCTGACCGTAAGATACTTCTTTGTGCCGGTCTGACTGTGTGGCTGACCCTAATGCCTTAGGTGCAGACTCGCTAGTATTTGACTACCTATCTCTTGTCTTCTGGAGAAGCATTTTTTGTGTCTCTTCTCTTCCGCCTTTTCCTCTCTTTTGTGGTCTGATATTGTCTGTGCCCAACTCGTGCAACTTCTCTCATCCTCCTCAATCCTGTTTAGCGTCAACTTATCTAGGGACAGCTCTCTATTTCTGCTACTTCGGGAGGCATCTTTAGGATCGTACAGCTGAGTGCTCTCCAGGCGCTCGTCCTCTCCTTTCCCTTGATATGATAGGATAGTTTATTTATATACCTCCTATACACAATTTATTGCAAAGCGCTTCAAGGCAAGGGAGAGAAATTGACTATCGTACTCAGCCTGACGACATTTCAGATAGTGCAAATGCTAAGACATAGATAAGGAAGGGAGAGGAGAGTGGGAAGGAAAGGGAAACAGACAGGCGACTAGTGTATTAGGCCTGACAACATTTCTGGTAGAGCCGGAGGAAAACAAAAGGTGAGGAAGAGGGCTGCAGAAGGGAGGGGAGGAACAAAACAAGTGACCATTGTACTAGGCCTGACAACGTTTCAGATAGTGCTGGAGGGAGTGGGAGGGACAGTAAGGGGATGGGGGAGCGACAGACGAGGTTGCTATCATACTAGGTCCAGGGACAATTTTGATAGAGTAAGTGCATAGAAGAAAGTAAGGGGAGGAGGGGAGGAGATAGGAAATGGGAGAGGGGAGGGGAGGAGAGAACAGAGAGTAAGCAGTCAAAAAGAGTGGAGAAGCAAGAGGGGAGAGCTAATACAATTGCAGAAGTCAGTAGTAACACATAATGTTGCAAGCCAGGATATAGGATCCCTTGGGGTACTTGTTCTAGCCCCATTTCATCATATATCCTATCGTTCGTCTCTCTGATGCTTCTGGTGTCGAATTCATCCTCGATATTTGCCCTAGACGTGCCTGGTACTGAATCGTACTCAGAAAAGAATTCTTCGATGTCTTCCCAATCTACTACTGGATCTGTTTTTTTACCTCTCTTCTCAGATATTCAAAATCGCATGCTGTCTGTCTTCGCTTACGTTCTATGTCATCATTGAACTCTCTGCGCTTCGTCACTTCCTCTCTGACCCTATATCCTTCCCTTTTCTTTGCATCTCTACGTTTGATTTGCCCTTTGCATTTCCTCATCCCTTTGTCTCTTTATTCTTTCTTCCTGTATCTTTTGCTCTTCTTCTTCCATTCACTTTTGTTCCTGTCTGTCCTGATCATTAGCTGTTCTCTGTTTATGATTGTGTTGTCTTTCTTGCTCCTTGTGATACAACTGCTCTCGTCTCTGCCTATCCTTTTTCCTGATCCTTTCGTCACTCAATCCATTTTCCTCTTCCTTCTCTTTTCTCTGTAAACTGTCTAGCTTCCCCTTTTGTCTCGCGTCAACGATGCCTTTACTATCAAGTTTCAATAAAATCTGACCTTCCATCCATGTTCTGTGTGAATGCTATCTCATCAGTTCTATCCTCATTTCCTTTCCATCTTTTGCCCGCTCTCTCTGTATCGAGAGATGTACTTGCTTCTGCCTGGTCATCTCTCTCATTCTCGCGCCTTTTTTTGTCCCTTGGGACCTTGGAGGAGATATCTTTATCTCTGTCTTTGTCTGGGTTTTCGTCACTACTTTGTGTAGGTGACTCATATGCCGGGTTGCTGTACCCCGTGGGTGGTTTAAGTTCCCTTAGCAGGTACAATCTTTCGTCTTTACTTACTTCACTTTTTGTTTCAGATGGGGCCGGTGGCGCGGAAGGCGTCTCACCCGCTCTGTGCATACGTTAAGTATCCAATCTACTGGTGGCTCTTCCTCCTTATCCTCTTGGTACATCTCCCAAAGCTCTGAACTAGTTAGACATGTGTCTAACTTTTTGACAGTGTATGTGACGTGCAAATATGTCATCATGTGCTGCAGGACTGTTTTAGACAGCGATCCAACCTGGGGCCATGGCATAAACATTTTGTTTGCGGTTCCTTTAACCCATTCTGCACTGTACTTTTTCAGTTTAGGTAAATGTTTTTGAAACTGCTTGCACAAGTGTATTAATGGTGTCATGACTTCCATGCTTAAATCTATTCACTGTCTCTTTATATAACACCTGTTGTGCTTTTCCGTGTCTTTAAACAACTTCAACAATATGAGTGAGCACCAATCGTCGCAAGCTCCAATCCCTTTTTTCACAAAAATTATACTTTCTTTTCAAACACAAGCATCAATTCATATCCTAAGATATCTCCGCTATATAATCGCATAATTTTTATGCTAATTCCTCAAAGGAAAAAATCTCATCCTATGACGTCACAAAACAACACATAAGATAGATATTGACAGACTAGACCGACTCCAGACAGCTACACAGATCTCTGCCCCTAAATTTTACCCCGACATGGGGTGTAAACCCATCCCTTTCAAAGAAAGCATCTTTAACCTCTTTGGTCTCCTAATTATTCCTTTTTTATTCCTTTTTTATTCAGGACTTTGGATGCATGCTTCTTTTAACCGCTATATTAAGCGTAGGAATTTTGGTCGTATCCTCTCTGTTCGGGTGTCCTCCCTGGTACATCCCTGGTACCTCTCTTTTCTTGGGTGTCCTCCCCGGTATCCTTATCCACTACTTGGTGACCACATTCTACTCTACTGCTAACTGTATTTTTGTTTCCCACCACCCTCCGTTCCATCCCTTACTTGTTCTAAGGCATGCACTTTTTGCCAAAACGTTCAGTCTTTTTCACTCACTGTTCGCATGTTTTCTCTCTGGATGTTCGGGGTCACCGCCTTCGTCACTGCCTCTCCTGCCGATTCACCCGATCGGCTGCTCATAGAAGTTGGAAGGGGTTTGTGGGTAAAGCACAGGTTCTTTCAGACCTTAACCTGCAGGTTTTTGCAATTTAATCTAGCCTCTGTCTACAGCCGTATGTATGAACTCCGGCACAAGCGCCAAAAGAGTAGAAACTAACACCAAGCTACCAGGACAATGCATACTGCAAATGCAGCAAGGTTGTCATTGACATACACTATTATGTCAAAAAACAAGATATGTAAGACTAACAGGGTATTGAATTGGGTATATTGAGGTCAGGTGAAGCATGTATTGGCCTATTTTGATGTGAAGATGGCTTGAAAGTCAGGAAATGCTGGTGGTAAATGTATTTGGTGGCAAAAGTTTGAGTGTTAAATATGTTTGCCTGGCGTTGCTAGTAGAGGCTCGGGATGCGACTGGATTTGTGAGCACAACATTAAGTCCTGATAGTGCCAAATGTGCGAAGAAAATGAGAATTAAGTAGATCAAGGAAGTATTCAGGGAGTTCAGGAACTTTGAAAAGAATAAAACATATTAAAGTTGAATGTGGATTTATTTCTGTGTCAGAAAGTGTGTCGGTGCTTGGAAGTATGAATGTTGTTAGAATTAATCTGTGGGTATAGATTGCTTAACCAAACAACACAGGGGCACATTTACAGATGTGAATACGTGAGTGTCGTACCTCATTGGACTGTAAGTGGTCTAAATATCACACCACTTTTCCTGGTGTCTCATTGCACCTGATCAGCTGCTGCGCAAAACTTAAACAAGTGAACTTCCGTCGTCTAAGGAGACACTTTCACATGTGTGCTTTGATTAATATTGAGGAGGCAAAATATGAGTTAATTACTGAGAGCACTTGTGAGATCGTAAACACGCAATATCCACATCCGTAAGCATATCTTAAAGGTAAATGTTGACCCGGTCAATATAATGGACACGAATCTTATGCATCTAATCCTCTGCTCAGAGTTAGTTATTTCACCTTTAATACTTGAAACACATCCACAAGTGCTTAGTATGGGCTTTAATGGGAAATGTGGCAGGTAAACAATATAGAGTTAAGACTGCTTGGGTGTTACCCTGAAATCTGCCCCCACGGTTGAAGCTTGCATCCATTTCATCATCTCATCTGGTAAACAGGCTCAAATGCCTAGGAAAATTGAGATCTTTCTATTCTTGCACTCTACGATGGCCTCAAATGTGTTATTCGGGTACTTATCCCCCTGAAACCTGATTACTGCAGCACCTTCCTATGTGTAACTGATGTCATCCCTCCTGCAAAACAACTTCTGCACGAGAATGCCTCCTATGTTCCATTCTCGCTACTGACTGATCACGGTAAGATTTCATTACAACCTTCTAATTTTGATGGATGAAACGCTTCCGGATATTCATCCACATTTCTAATTTCATCCTCCCTCCAGAACAGATCCATCAGAATTCTCTGAGCATGAACCAAATTGACTCTCCCTTATTCAGATTCGCTGTGAGAGGAGCAACATTATGGACTCTTGCACCTCAACAGCTCAGTAATATCCCTAATTTTGTCCACTACCACAAATCTGTGAAAACACCGTTTTCGAGCAATGCATTTAATTTGGCACACTCTCCTTTTAGGGCATCTTGCCAGGTGCCATAAGACTGTTTGCAGAATGTATATGCATTTCAGATTTTCAACATCAGTGTGGGCATGTCAATTAGCCCCAATGTATTCTCTATCTCTAGCCTGCTTACTGTAGTGACATTTGAAAATAAGGTACTGTAAAACTCTGCAAATGTGGCGTTATTATCTGTCTGGCAATGGACCTCGAGACCTGCTTAAGTACGTAGAGACGTAATGGGTGATCTGGGCCTATACACAAGTGTTTCAAGGCACGACAAGGCAAGGGAGGGGAACAGAGGGAGGACAGAGACAACAATCTTACTAGGCCAGGTGACACTGAGATTGCGCAAGTGCAGGGGAGGTGGGGAAGGCTAAAAGTGTGAAGGGGAGGGGGAAGTGCAATACATAGGATAAACAGTAGATACATAGAAACAATAAATGGGAACAATAAACAATAAGTAATGCCCGCTGGTGGCAGGTGCAAGGGTAAGTGCATCGATTCCTTATGAGCCACACGAGAGGTCTACCTTCCTTGTCGCCATCACGGTGAAGGTTATGCACATGTGTGTTATAATCATGTTTCCCCAAACTCTCCCAACTCTCTAAACATGTAGATCTCAGTTTGTGCACCTGCGTTTCACATCCAATGGGATGCCCTGGCCTATTTTTTAGCTTATCAATGTGCATCTCAGTGTCCTCAGCTGTGTGAATCAGGGCTCACCATACCCCACATGAGTTCGACATACAGATACCCCTCATTACCACCTTGAAGACATCCCACTCCATACCAGTGTTACCCACTGAGCCTGCGTTCACCTTGAAATACTGTAGGAACTCACTCTGGAGTACTTCCTGGTAAACGTTATCCCTCAATCTTAAAGTCTCCAAGGGGGTACAATAGATCCACCCTTCGAGAGATGTACACATGCTGACAAAGGCGGATGGTCCGATAGTGTTCAACCCCAATAGAGTATACCATTGCAAATATTCATGTGCTCCTTACTAATAAAGAATGAATCGATACAGGGATATAAATCATGTGGGTGTAAATAGAAAGAGAAATACTATCTGTCCAGGTTCCAGGCCCTCCACACATCCACTAAATGTACATTAATTAGTACATTTTGCTGGGCCCAGCTTGCCTTCGATTGTGCCGCAGATGCCCTTGGCCAGTCTAGGGCTGGGCCTAGTACACAGATAGAATTGCTACCCCACAAATAATCATGCACCAGTATTGGCCCTGCTTTGCCTGACCTCTGCAACCACTCTGACCCCTCATGCCTGACAAACTACCAACCTAGCTCTATCAACCCTTTCTTGGGCAAACTCATGGAGAGGTTGGTCATACCCCAACTGACCCTTCACACTGAAATGGGTGGCTGCCTCCATGACCACAAGTCCGGTTTCAGGGCAGCCAGAGGAAATGAAACTGCTCTCTTGAATAACCGAGAAGTACTCCACTCTAATTTGGACTCCAATTCTTCTTCTGTTCTAATCCTCCTCAATCGCTCCTCTGCTTTTTATACTGTCAACCATCCGATCCTCCTAAACTGTCTGTGTGATACCCTAGGCATCATGGACAGGACAATGGCGTGGTTTACCACTTTTCTCTCTAACAGACACTCCCAAGTTCAAATGGGTACTTTTCTCTCCCCCACCTCACTCTCTACCTGTGGCATCCCTCAGGGTTCTATCCTATCGCCATAGTTCTTCAACATCTACCTGACCCCTCTGGCCCACCTGTTCTCCACCTACTCTCCTCACTTCCAGTGTTATCCAGATGACACACAGGTCACTTTCCGGCTGCCTTCCCCTACTTCCTCCTCCAATTCCTACCTTTTACTTGACTCCCTTACTGCTATTCAGACATGGTGCTCCATCAATGATCACTGCCTCAATGCCAGCAAGACTGAGATCCTTCTTATTGGGACACCTGCTTTTAGTTTCCCCATACATCTCTGGCCACACTTCTTGGGTCCCCTCCCCTCTCCAACCTGTGAGGCAAAAAAAACTTGGGATCACCTTTAACTCCTTTCTCCCCTTGTGTCCACACATCACGGACCTTGCCAAGAAGTCCAATTATCAACTTCATCTACTCAGGGGCAATCTACCTTTCCTCACCTTCCCCCAGAAGCTCAATGTCTCCAGAGCCCTGGTTCTCTCTAGGCTTGACTACTGCAACAGTCTCTTCCTAAACCTTCATCTTTCCTCCATTTTCCCCCTCCCACTAATCCAGAATAGGACTGCAAGACTTATCCTTAGCCTCAAGCCCGTGGACTGCATCTCTTCAGCCCTACAATCTCTCCACTGGCTCCCAGTGACAACAAGGATCACAATCAAAACCCTTTGCATCATCCACAATGCTGTCTGGGGCCTGGGACCTCTCCACATCCAGATTTGCCTCTTAAAATTTCTCTGCCTCCAACTCTCTGCAGGTCAATCTTTTCTCCAAGCAGAGAGTGAGAGGTATATCCCTCTCTATTTGGCTGGCACCTCCCTCTGGAACAGCCTCCCCCTCAGATTTCCCGAAACTTCTCAAAACCTTCCTTTTCTCTTCTTCCTTCCCTCTCCCCCCTCCGGTGCTAAGCTCTCCACCTGCCACTGTGACTGGTGCTTGTCCCTTCAGAGTCATACGGGGACCAGACGACCACCCTACCAGTCCATTGCCAGATTATTATGCCAGCCCTTGCCCTTGGGTGTCAATTCCTAGACTATTCCTATCCAGTCCTCCTGCCCACTGCACTTTTACTCCCCTCCCCCTTCTTTCCCTGGGCACTTTGCCACCATGGCTTGAATAGCACTTACCTGCCACCACCCATAGGGTCCCCCCACTATTGCACATATTACTATTATCTTCACCCCCTCGCACTTATCACCTCATCATGCATTTGCACAGTAGGATTGTCACAAGGCCAATATAACTTTCTTTTTATTCTTGCTGTTATTTTTCTTTGATTTACAATGCTACCCCCCCCCCTCTTGCCTTGTGGCGAATGGAAACACTTGTGTTAAGGTGCCATACAAATGTCCAATAATATTACAATCAAAAAAGATCTTGGGAAGAATTAACCAGTGACAATATTGGGTGCATATACATTGATGAGACAGTTTTCCCTACCAGCAAGGGTAACTTTTCGCGCTCTGAAACACTTGGTTACAAGCTCAATACAAATAAAATATCAATATCACTATCATTCCTTTCACTATCGCATACCTCCCTTCCAAATCACAATGACCCACCTCCACCTCTAATGGGACATCAGCTGCTATCCATATGATCACCCTCCTGGCATAGGCAGAATATGAGGAGCAGTAACAGTTCCCACCGCATTTCCCCATTACTGTATACATCCCATCAGCAATAGGTGCATTTCTTGCAGAAATGCTATTCCCACCCCCAGTTTCCTTAGGTAAGCCCTCACTCTACATCTCATAAATGTGTTCAAACCATGAACATTACATGTTATACACTTAACCAACAGTAACATTTATGTAAAATTCCAAGTGGTAACCATTCTCCCCAGTCCTACCATTGCTTGTAATCATGATCCCATGGTTGAACATGTAAACGATGAATCCTACCCCCATGCTAATGTCTGCTGTATCACATCTAAGGGGCGAATCCTGTATGTTTGTTATACTCCAAAACAGGGTCTCCTTAACAATCCACAATGCGGCCTCTCCACTATGAACCCTTGTGACAATTTCCCAGGCCCCACTGACTGTAGCAGTAAATTATCCACGATATTTGTGCGGGGTGCAGCCCTCTTCATCTTCAGGCAGGCCTTTAATGCATATATTATACCTCATCACACTGTTCTCAGCATCCTCCACTCAATATTCCAATGTTTTTATGCAACCATTTAGTTCTGGAACATATCACCTCAGGGTGGCGAGGCCGTGATCTATTCAAAATCCTTTTCCTGGGTAGTAACTTTATATGAGAGGTTGCAGGGATCTTGGCACAGCAGCAAAACAACCAATCTAATTTAGCCCTCCTTAGTTTCCAGTGACTCATGCAGTGCTGCTATTGCCCCCAGGATCATTTGATCTGATCCACCATGTTGCGTGTGGTCCGTGGCCTCCAACGCTTTGTGGAGACCATGGTATTCTGGATCTAACCTCTCAACGTAACTCGCTCCATTTTGATCTGTTTGTACTGTGAAGCGAGCTTCCTTGTATTAATGTTCAAAAAGAGACAGAGAAGAAATACAAAGATGTGCAGTGTTGTGGGGCTTGGTAAATAGAAATATTAGTGCCTGTGTCCGTAACCACAGGAAGGACCCCGATCAGTATCTTCTAGCAGGCTCCTGTCAAAGCTGCATGGGTGCACCGTTTGCACTTGTGGTAGATCAGAGTCTAGGTATACAATGGTGATTCTACCAGCTCAGAGGATGTGGCCAGGCTGTGGGCAGAAGGCACATACCCAAGGTACCGAACAATTAGCACTCAAGTGTGCAGTCAGGACACTCGACAGGTCTGCTCTGAACACCCCCCCCCCCCAGTGACAGAAATCACTGCTGGCTCCCAGGAACAGCACCATCCAAGCAGGACACACGGATTGTGGTTGGCCATCTTGGTTATGGAAACTTTGATAGTGCAGGGGGGGACCCTGATGCAGCTAAAAAATCAAGGTTCTGGTGCAAAAAATCACCTGAATACCATCTAGGAACTGTTCTTGCACATCCCCCACCTGGTGCTGGGTTAAACTCAGTGATCCACTGATATTGGCACCGGATCGATGCTTTGGATCAGGAAGTTTTCAGGGAGTACAGCGAGGTTGCATCTGCTCGCTCCAACCACCAAGTTAACCCCCAACCCCACACCCACCAACCCGCAGAATTTGTCTCTACTTACCCTGAAAAGGAAGCTGGATTTCTGCTTACGGGCCATTAAATGGAAAATGTGGGGTGATCTCAGCGTTAGCACCCTAAGCAGATGTGGAGTATGGTCTATATTGGGAACACTAGAAATTAAAACTTTGAACTGTTTAGATATGTAGTACTCATGTACTGACACATAGAGAGGAAAAGGAATCAAAGTGCACGTGGTGCAATGATGTGTGCGTTGGGTTCCACTGAGATACATGCGTTCATGAGGTTGAATACATGACACACTCTTGTAAGTGTATCGGATAGGTAATCACAAGCCCAGTAACAGGAACGGACCCAGTAATGGACGCAGACCACAAACATCTAAGCAATCAGCCATATCCAAATTCCCATTAGCATTGACTGTGCCTGCTTTGGTACCTGATAAATGCTTCGATGGGATTGAATATGTTCAAATGCAATAATGAGATAGTTCCCGAATAGGAATATTTAAGTTATTTTAGTGATAGTGTCCCATTTACGCCAAGCTACTTGTCAGGTGGAAGGGAGTCCTGAACTGTCCGTTGTAAATTTACCTCAGTGTGTTAAGCCCTTGCTGCAGAGATCTCTGTGTGATTGGCAGGCTGCAGGATTACATTTTGGCAAAACCAGCACAGCCCTTCACCCTCCCAAGTCTAAATGAATACCAAGTTTGATTGTGTGGAAAGGGCCTCAAGAGCTTCCCCCTGCATTTTGTAGCAGGAAACGGTCAGAAACCTGCAGTAAATACATTCTCAGTAGACATTCAGACAATGAAACCCATGGGATCACTAGCCCATTTTAGGAGAAGTTATATTGTGCTTCATTCACAGAATTGTTAGTATTGGTATTGAAGTGTACTTCATAGTCCAGAAAGCACCAGAACCATTGTGGAGATTGTGGGGCGTGTAATTCCTTTTGCTTTGAGTACGGTGAACCAGCTATTGATGTGGAGCAAAGATGGTATGGTTGCAAGCTGTGGTAACTCTGATTGTGTTGGTTTGCTTTCTGGTATTGTTACATCCATCCTTTTTGGTCGATCGGCATTTCATGCCGTGAGCGATATCCTATAATGTATTAATTTACAGGAAAATGTTATGTCTTCTACTTTTTGGTGGACTAGGATCCCAGGATGGAATTTGTAAACGTGAAAAAGCTTGAGGATAGAATATAGTCCTTTCAGATGTGAAATGGCTTCAGCACAGCTTTAAATTATGTGACTCAAAGAATAACGAGCAAGCTTTGAGGACTCTGCTGCTGATGTCCATGTGCTGCTTCATGTTACCAATCAGGATTTCATGATATACTCTGTTGAACACTGCAGAGAGGTCAGCCAGCGCTCTCAGTTCTGTGCATTATGCAGGGCACGCTGGCACTGGCCTGTAGCATTCCCCTTTGCCATGTGGCAGCATGGTCTGGGACCTGCTAGGTTCTTATCAGTCACAAGGATCATGACTTGGGTTTACTTAGATGAACCGCATGATGTTCTCAGCTTGTAAGAGATGGATGCCATGTACCTGAGGTCCTGGTATCTGCATTTTTGGGAAGGGTGTTTACACGTCCTGCCATGGTACATGAATAGTCTCCCCGAATGGACTCACTCAATGACAATGCTCAGTGCTCGGAAATAGCCAGTGCTGCTTGACATGTTTTTGGATCGATGTTAGGTAAACATTCTGTTCAGCGAATCTTGCTGGACTCATTGAAGTCATATTTTGAGCGGGTCTTTCATTATAAGCTAGGTCAAGTATGTCCAGGTGACAAAGGAAGGTTTCTGAGTGAGCTTGACGGAAGTCATGTTGAGAGTGGGTCATTCAATGAAGGATTATTTCTTTGAAGACATCTTTTCAGATAGTTTTTGTTGGCAACGTTTGGCAATGGGTAAGTACCTGGGCAGCTCATTGCAATACTTAGAAATCGGGAAGAATCTGGGTACTCTTTAGTAATGCTTGCAAATAGAGAAGGTACCTGGACAGGTAATGGCAATACTTGGTGATGAGCCATGCATTTTATGGAAATCCTTGGTAATGGGACAGGTAGCATAGCACTCTATGATAATCATTGGTAATGTTCCAATTATCTGGGTAGTTGATGACAATAAGTGGCAATAGGACAAGCATATGTGCAGTTGTTTGCTTTACTTTTCAATAAGGTCATAAACGGATCAAGTGAGGTTATTAGTCAAATACCTCAGACGTTGATAGTGTTCCTTGTCATGACAATCCTTTCCACTGGGCATGTACCAGGGCAGTTCTGGCAATTCTCGTATCGAGTGGGTTGGGAGGATAGCTCTGCGAGAACGTGTTTATCTTGGAAGTAAGACAACACAGAGCAATCCAGGCTCAAATCCTGGTCCCATGCTTAGTGACTGGTCTCTGTGATTAAGTGTGTATTTCATTACCCACTATTGTATATATTGGTGGCTATGCTATCTGATTGCAATCTCTAGCAATAGAGGATGTACATGGACAGTTGTTGACCATTCTTGCCCATGTGCCGAGTTCCTGGCAGTTGACGACAAACCTTCACAATGGCCACCAAGATTAGTGATGCAAACAGGGGCCGTACAAGTGCAGGGATGCTTTGCTCCTCTCCAGCGTTTATCTTTGGGCCAAAATGGCCACCTCTCAAATCCCTCTGATGGGAACCTACGATGGAGTCTGTGCCATCAAAGCAGTTGGTCATTCAAAAGACAGAGCTGTGGCTTTGCCCAAATTCGATATGTTATATCATGTTAACTGCGTGCAGATGCAATTATACAATGGTTCTGACTTTATCCGTGTAATATACACATGAGTAGAATGCATTTGATTAACAAAAGGAAGTGAATGTGCTAATTTCTAAAATGTGCCTAAGCCTTTGTGACTCGACCCTGAGGGGAATATGAGTAATGTTCCCTTGCACGTTGGTGCATATTACTCACCTGTACATTAGCAATCTGAAGCAGGTGTCTTTTCGGGCACACTTTCCTTTTGTCGATTAGCTCCTGTGAAAGGTAGAAGCTTCCCTGCAGTCACCAACATACAATGTGGGCCTGCCAGTAATTAAAAGGTGCACTGCAGGACGGACTGATGAAGGACTTTTTAGGCAGGACATTCACTCATATCACTTGGCCAGACCCACATGCTCGTTGTTAGGGAGAATTCTCTGAAATGTGCAAATTCCCTTCACCTCAGAGACGCCCAGTAACTTTGCTCTATTTTGGCGACTTCATTGTTTTAACCTGGAGAGACTGAGACCCTTTTCCCCACTCTCTCACATATTTTAAGGTTATTTTTTAACTCTGTATTTCTTTTGGTCATGGAGTCCGACAAACTCCATAGGCATCATCTTTTACATTGGCCCTCATTACGACCCTGGCGGAAAGTAACTGACCTGACCGCCATAGCGTAAATAGCGTTTCCGCCATTGCACGACGGAGTAAAGTGCGGCTAATTCCGACCCATCGGGCACGAGCACTACGCCATGGCGGAAGTGCAAAGTCCGCGATGGCGGAAATGTCCCCAAAACGCCCCTCACCGCCGTCGTACGGCGCCCTAGATGCAATTCCGCCACCCATCATAGCGGTCAATACGGTGACCGTAAATATACGGAAACGGAAGTAAAAACATGGTCCCGGAACGGGACACAGCACGCCGTACACCTATAAAATCAGAATTCCCACACAACCATTAAAAATACTACCCTGAGACACATCCCAACCCGTCATCCACCCTAGTGAAAACAATAAAAATGGGAAAAGTAGCGAAAAAAGCGTGCGACCGCAAGCGGCAGGTCCACTTCTCCCGTGAGGAACTCACCGTGCTCACAGAGACCCTCCAGGAGAATGCTGCCGTCGTCTTCTCGACGCAAATGACCAGGACGGCACTTGCGAACAAGAAGGCCATATGGGCCCTGGTGGCACAGCGGGTAAGTGCGGTGGGGACCGCACCCCGCAACCCACAGCAATGCAGAAAGCGATGGGACGACTTGCGGATACGCGTACGGAGCATACTATCCGCCAACCGTAACATTGCCACAGCTACCGGGGGAGGATCGGAATCACCCATCAAGTTGACCCCCTGGGAAGAAATCTGTGCCTCCACCATTGGAATGGAGAGTATAGAGGGAGTCGGAGGGATGGAGAAAGGAGTGCAGACATCCGAAGAATCAGGTAGGGGGCCCAAATAAAACAATGCTAAATCCACAATGTCCAATCATGTGAAGTACCATGTGTCCACATAGTGCAACAGAAACACATGGCCAGGAGAACGTCCACATACATTGGCCTGATAGCGCACTTTAAAAGTCACATTAAATACATAAATAATTAAAAATCCTAAAAACACCCTCTACACGTGCAGCAGGCACACCCTAACTGCAGGCTGCAAAACAACTGCATCCTCAATCCACACAAAAATGAAACCACCTCCAAGGCCCTGACCCAAATCACCCTCAGGTACCACCCCAATGCATGTGATACATTGCCATTCCAATTTCCACAGACCCATTAATAACGCTCGCCCTCCTTTACTCCACCACAGGGTCCGATTCAAACGACGAGCTCCAGGACACCCCTACCAGCACACCTGCAAAGAGGGCCAAGACCAACGGCCAAAGACCCTCCACCTCAGCTGCACGGATCAAGACACGGCAGCAGCACAAATCAAGTGGCAGCACACAGGAGGGGACTTCAACAGGCACCCCAGCAGCCAGCATGCCCGCAACAGCACCACCACAGGTCCCCCCAATGGATGCCACAGAAGGCACTGCTTCTGGTGGCAGCAGCACCATAGGTGACACTGCATTAATGGCAGCATGCTCCGACACAGAAAACGGTGATGTCGATGTAAGATCCATCCATGACCTGTCTCAATCCCCCTGTTTGTTTCATCCCGTACAACATGAGGATACCACGCAGGGGCACCCACAAGACGACGACTGGCCATTCCCCACAAGCCCTGTGGCAAGGCAACATGAGGTGATCAGCCCCTCTGTGACACCACCGCAAATGGCCATGGCACAGCAGAGGCAACAGTCCCTCGACCAGGTGATCGTGCAACAGCAGCAACTGGCCACGCTCCTCAAGGACCATGCTGATGAATGTGGGGGTACTAAGGCAGCCATAGAAACATCAACTGAGACACTTAGGGCAGAAATGGAGAGAAGTACAGAGACACTAAGGGCACAAATGGAGAGAAGCACCGAGAGCCTGAGAGTACAAATGGAGAGAAGCACCGAGAGCCTGAGGGGGGAACTGCATGCGACATCCAAAGACGTATGTGCTGAACTTGCTGCTGTGCGCCGTGTGCTCACTGAGCTCTCACAAACCCTTAGGGACATGCATGGACGTGAGCAGGCAAAGACATCATCCGTTGCAAGTTCCGTCCAGGGCAGCCCCCAACGTAGATCTGGGAGGAACCTGCGCTCCACAGGCAGGGGTGCCCCTGATACCCGGAGAGGGGGCTTGCAATAGCGTCTGCCCACTGACAATGAGCATCTTTGGACACTGGTGTTCGGGGGGGAGGTAGGAGGGTGGAGGGGGTGTGTTGGGCTCACTTGGGTGGCGGGTCGATGGGGTGTGTAACATAATTTCACATATGCTATAAACATTGCACAATTATCCAATGAGATGTGTGGACATTGATCTTTGTGTACGAGGCCTTTATAGGCGTACAGTCCATATTGTGCATGTTCCAGACACACACAGTGCCACAAGTCCCGTGTCCATGTATCAGCCACCAGGCGTGAGTGCTAGAAGCATGAATCTATGAGAATCTGGCGAATTTCACGGCCCTCCTGTGCCTCGCGGACTCCTTGAGGTGCTGCCACATCCCCACCCTCATCATGACCATCTTCAGGTGCTTGCAGTTCTGCGTCAGGGGGCATGGGCACATTTCTACGTACGCACATGTTGTGTAGCATGACACATGCCATGACCATCTTTGCAACCTTCTCATGGCGGTACAGGAGTGCCCCGCCAGACCTGCTGAGGCAGCGGAAACGAGTCTTCAGTAGGCCGAATGCCTGTTCTATGACTACACGGGTACGTGAGTGGGCATGGTTGTAGTCCTCCTCATGCTGGTTCTGTGGGTTCCGGAGTGGTGTAAGGAGCCATCTCTTCAGTGGATACCCGGCATCACCTGTATGTGGACAATAAAGGATGTTTGTGGAATGACATTGCTACGTACGCACCCCCCCCTTCCTGCCAGGTCATTGCCGCATCACATACCCCACATTATCATGCATGAAATGAGACTCACCGAGTAGCCAGGATCTGTTCCCTGCGTGTCGCTCCATGTAGCGTGGTATTGTAGAGTTCCTCAAGACCATAGAATCATGGGTTGATCCAGGAAATCGGGCACAACAATGTGTAATGATCCTGTTGGAGTCACACACCATTTGTACATTAAGAGAATGATATTGTTTTCGGTTGCGGTACTGGGCCTCCATGGCATGTGGGACAACCAATTCCACATGGGTGCAGTCGATGGCACCAATGCAACCCGGTATGCCGGCAAGTGCATGGAATCCCACTTTTGTGTTCGTAATTTCCTGCTCCGAGCGTGGTAGAGAGATGTAGTCGTCTGCGTGCTTCAGGAGGGCATCGAGCACTTGCAATAGTGTCCGTGAGAACAGTGGCTGTGAAATGCCATGCAACTGTCCGACTGTGTGCTGGTAGGTGCCTGTGGCCAGGAAGTGGAGTACAGACACCACCTTCAGTAGGGGTGGGATGGCGGTTGGGCTATCTATCATGCTGACAAGGTCAGCGTGTGTCATGTCCACAATGGCGGTTATGGTGTCCCGGTCCAAACGGTAGAGGGTGTGGATCTGCTCATCAGTGAGGTTGAACGGATGTGCTCGGAGGCGTGGGATTGCGGGCTGCCTGCGTGGTGGTAGTGGCTGTGCTGGTGGGCCTTGCCCTCCTCCTCCTGCGTCTCCTCTGTGCAGCCGGTTGTTGTAGTAGTTGGTGTTCGTCTTCTTCTTGAAGTTGGAGTACTTGCAGTGCTATCAGGTCCCCCAGGGCCAACATCGCTAGTCCTGCCGGTAGCATTTTGGAGTGGGTGTGGTAGTGGGAGGGGGTTGGGTGTGTAATTTATGTGTTTTCTGGCTGTATAGCCTCCACCTGTGGTGATTCATTCCACCTGTGCAAGCTGCAATCCCCTTTGGGCGAGCACGTCCCGCACACAACGCTGCAATTCGACGCATGGCATCTTGCTATTACAATCATGTATTTAATCCCGATGGCAGTGAAATATTGGTTCATATGTTCATTCTGCTATGGTCCCATTGTTTCACATACTATCTTTGCAGTCGCGAACAAACTTGTGAAGGGTCAGTGGAATGTAGTACTCGATTAACGGTGGACCCTCATGCAGCACTGTACCGAGGTTCACCGACGGGCGGGGCGTCCCATTTGTGAGTGAAGCCAGTTGCCATTTTCACACACTGCCGCACTACATGGATGGATTTGTGATTTCAAGCGGTCACAGATGCCTTTTCGACGTGATGTTGCAAATGAGGAATTCGAAGGACAGCGCTTTCAGTTTTCAGCTAGCGGCGAGGAGACGCCCACAGGTCTGACTGCAGATATGAAGTTCTATTGTTTAATGTCCTTCGGACAGGGGCCATGGCGAGAATGCAATGATTGATATGAATAGTATGGGATGCGCAATAGCGTAGTGGACGATAAGGCAGGACGTTCCCAAATACATGTTACTTCACAACACTGGAATTCCGGGCTGGAGCACAGTGGATTTTGCAGACTGCATTACGCACAGACTCAATGGAAATTTCACATGTTATGTGAGTAAATAATCAGGCGTTTTCATACCGGGATGAGGGAATGATGTATGGATGCATGGACAGATGATTTAATGGAGAGTTTGCCATGTACAGGGCTTTTTGGAATCTATCCACTTCCCCTGCGCTATGTGATGCAGGGCTGCCATAGTGGGACCATCGTCTATCTGCCCTTGTTGAACCCTCCCTGTCTCGACGCGCCTTCAAACTCTTGTGTCTATGCACGTTACTAATCCCATCTAATGGATTCTGTTTTAACAGACGCATGCACACAAACACTCGTTTGTAATAGTGTTTTCACCTCGATTTATATAGTTATGATTCGCAAGTGAATTTTGGGTAGGAATAATCCTTTTGAGTGGGCTAGCATGCATATGGCTGTGGATTTAGTGTGATCATTGAAGTGAGTAATTCAAATGAAGTTCTGATGCCCATACTATTCTTTTTCATTTCATTTGGGTGACAGGTATCTCCTCCCCTTTTGCCGCTGCCATCTGTATGCCACTCCTGCAGATGGCTTTTACTCCCGACACCTGCTGCTTCGTGTTAATCAGTGGAGCACCATTACGATCTTATGGGACGATCGCCAATGGGCCACATGCCCTTACGCAGTACTAGTGGCTAGGAGCAACATATCGACCTTTCAGCTGGACTAGTGCCTACCTAATGGGACGGCCCTGCGGTTCTAGGCACTTCCATGTTGCCTTTTTGAACGTGAATGTAGCCCCTGTGTACCATGAAGGAACAGGGCGTCTCACAAGAAGAAGCTGGTCATTTATTGCGGATGCAGCCCACAATAATGAAATATATTTTGGAGTTCATGACCTAATAGCTGTATGGGCTTGGTGATTTTGTTGTGCATTAAATTTTGATTATGATATTGACCGTGTAGCGTTATTCTTTGCAAGTAATGTAGCATATTCCTATTTGTGGAGCGATGTATTGTGAGAAGATCTGCATTGGGTTCCGCCTTCTGAGTATAGTTGCGTGGTACTGTACTGGGCGCGTTTGCCTACGAAGCCCAGTGAGGTCATGGATAGGGGCTGCCATTATGACTGTTTTAATGATGTCATGCTCAGGGGCGGGGGATTAGCTTTTGTGTAACAGATGCCGGTCAGCCAGGTGGATTGGTGGAATGATGTGATTATCAGAATATGGCTGGTCACAGGTGCCTGTGTTTGCGTGCGTTTCTTGGAGGGAGACTGAGGTCATGTCCATTGGAATAGCTTCTGTATTCGTGCCATCTGTGCCCTGCAGCTCCCATTGGCCCCTCTTGAGATGAGCCTGGCTGCTCAGTCACTCTGCCAACTTGTGTGGTACATGCTTATGCTGATGGTTGGTTTGTTTACTGGCAGGAGTACAGGGCTGGTGCAGTCTCACTCAGGATACTGCTTTGAATGTTGCCTTACACTGGTGTCAAGCGATGGGGGGCCTGTTTTTGTTTGTCTCATATTTCAGTTCATGTTGCTGGACTTGAACCTTCACATGCCTGTGCTGCATCAGTACGGCAATGGTGCCATGGCAAATATGGATGGCCACTCACAAGGCACTTGGAGCCCCTACATTCTTTTGTTCGTTGGCATGCATGGGTGACTTGTACATTTCACTGGTTGCATTGTGACTTCATTGCACCTACGAGGAGTTGTGCAATGTGGCCAGGGAGTGGTGTACAGGCACTCAGTAGGGCCTTTTACGGTTGGTTCGCGATGCCGTACTTCTCACCATGGCGGAATGGTACTTTCCGCCATGCTTGATGGCGTTAGGTATATGTCCGCTAGGGTCAGAATTCGCGTACCGTTGCGCCATGGTGGTAATTACGGTTTGGCATGGCGCGCGTGCGCGTACTTGGTGCAGTTAGCGTTGGCGTTCACTACGGTGACGCTAAGGGCATCGTACTTTACGGTGACGGGTCATAATCGCACCGAGCGCTATTCGATGGCGGTATTGCATTTCCGCCATCGTTTTTCGATTTCCGCCAGGGTCGTAATGAGGGCCATTGTGTCACATAGCACCTTCAGTGCGGTGGCACAGGGAAGTCTTCCAGATTTCCCAAACATTTAACTACCTTCTCTGGGATAAACTACTGTTTCACAGAGCAGTGAAATGAAATTTACTTTACTTACATTTTTAACTTTCTAGACCCAACACACACTGGGCCTCATTACAACCTTGGTGCTAAGTGCACCAACTTTACCACCATGGTGTAAACTCCGTTTACACCATGGTGGATGGCGGATTTACCGCCCCATTCCAAGGTGAGTGGGGCGGTAAATCCCTATTTCCCATTTTCCCTTCCCCATTCCCATTTTTGCCCCATAGGGCATAATGGGAGTGGGGAAGGCGCTAATTACGCCGCCGTAAATTACGGCGGCGTAATTAGCACCATGGCAGGTTAGCGCCATGGATTTTAACGCCTGCTAAAAGCAGGCGTTAAAATCAGAATCAGGCGTTAAGGGTTAACGGTGGCGTTAACCCTTAACGCCTGAGTTGTAATGAGGCCCACTATCTTACAATAGGCTGCTGGAGGGGTTACTTAGTATCTCCTTTGTCTAGCTTCTCATGTAACATTTTTATGTTACCCTTTTCTCACTGAATGCTGGTGGCAGTGGTTTACTTTTAGTGGGTAACTGACAGCTGGGCTGGAATGAATGGGAGAAACATGAATAAAAGGCACGACTTTTGACTTGGAAGGCAGAGTCGACCACTGGATGAAGGAACCGAAGAAGAACTTGAAGAGGACACCTGCTGCAACTCCTGGACCATTGGTTTGGCCAGTGAAGCCAACTAATGTGCTGAAACTCCAAATTCGTATCAACAGAGAAGCCCCTGCAAGGACGACTTCTCCCGTTGAGTTAGTGGGACCAATCAACTCCAAAGTAAGCCACCTGGACATCTTCTCGGAGCTGGTTGAATTTCCACAGAGTTGCTGTTTCAAACCAAATAGCCAGGAAGAGGAACACCACATTGTGTGCTTTGCTTTTAAGTTGGCCAAGAGCTCCAGGAACATCCTCGAGACTCCCAGGAAGCTGGACTGACAGAGCCTGAGCCCCCTCAACAGAGTGTGGGACCCCAGAAGCAAGGAAAGCCCATCTCAACATCCAGAAACCGTGGTGTTGCTATTTGCGGTAGTCACGAGGAGCTGAAACACCAAAGTGCCACTTGTGTGAAGATTGCTGGTTGCAAGCGGTGACCGTCCCATTGCAGTGCAGGAGTCCACAGAAGTCCTCACTCTTGTCCCCACGACTGAGGCCCAGGAACAGTGAGATCTGCAGAGCTGCACAGGAACAGGAGTCATCTGCTGCACTTTTTCTTCAATGCAAATATACTGTAAAGTCTGAGAGAACTTACCTCTTATTGTATGGTTACTTGCATCTTCTACTACTCACATGCCTAAACAGCTTGTAGCCCTACATTGATTCCTCTTTTCTTCAAAGACTTCCAAAACATTGTGCAAAGACTTTTTTACTTACCTACCAGAAGTGCTTCAGCTCATATAGACTTTTGCCCATTGACCTTGGCTTAACCTGTTATACTGAATGACTCTGCTTAGGGGATCCAAAGGTATTTGCCTGCTTAAGAATATTTGTGATCTCTTGTTTTTTCTAACAACCCTTTCCCTTTGACCAATTCCTAAAAATTATCTAAATGCAATACTAAGATAATAATGTCCCCAGCACCCTATCTATTGAAGTCATCTGAGGGTGTAGGTTGTGACTGTGGCCCCTCCCAAAAGGGTCTTTAATGATATAGAGCCTAAGAGTGTGTAGTTTTGGAGTGTATTTGTCTGTTGCTTCTATATTGCCCCCTTCTGAAGAAGGCTTATTCTAGCTGACTAATAAATACATTAATAATTATTCATTCAAGAAACCTTGGGTATAAGTGTTTAATTGAATACTTGTCACTGTGAATCTCTGTGTAACTCCATACAGCTCACATTGACCCCTTGTGAGATAAGCCTGGCTGCGCAACACGCTACCAACCTGTGTAGTACAGATTTATACCAAAGGTTGGTTTCCTATTGCCAGGAGCTAAGTGTTGGTGTAGTGCACCCAAAGGGTACTGCCTACAATCTTGCCTAACACTCAAAAGTACAGAACTTGAAGTCATAACATACCACATTCCAATGCCACAGAAGGAAATCATCTAAAAATGAGCAACAGTTTGAGAAAGTGGATTATGAAACACAGAAACCAGCAATTGCTGGCTTTTCTTTCTGAATACACAATCTCTAACAACGAAAGGTTGTCAGTGAGTGACTGCAAAAACGCTTGCTAATGAGTGGTCAATACCAATCGCAAACAGATCTTTGGCACAAGAAAACTCTAGTCTCAACCAGATAAGCTCTGTGTAGCAATAGCATTCCACAGAAACCTGTATGACTGGAAAGGTGCACTCTGATTGTGTGGTGTAGATACGCACGGCTGACACCAAGATTCCTTGGCTTTTTATCTTTGCAATCTACAGTTTCGCTAGTTTTCGATGCTGGCAGTGTATGTAGTTATTAGCGAGCTTCAAAAGCAGTGAAACTGCTCGCAAAGTTGTGTACTGTGTTTGAGCACAATTTGTTTTTTATCAGTACCTATTACGTTTTAGCAGAATGCAGTGGTAACAGCCATCTGTATTAGGAAGGATATATTGGTGTATTGAGTATTAGTGGGATTGACACTTTTTTCTGGAATTCTGGGAGAGATGCACATATGCCAGTGTAATGACCAGTAGCAATTCTTCATGGAAGCAAGCAAATACGCCATTATTATGACTAGTAGCGATTCTTAATGTTACGAAAGACTTTATTACTACCTACATTTTCGCTCTGGACCTATATCTTTATAATAAACTCATTGTATGTGACTTTTATTATTCAATGCGTCCTTACAATAAACCCTTATCATTTATAGTTACATATATCCCAATAAACAACCCAATTCATAATTAAATGTGTCTTAACACACAACCCGACACAGTTGCACGTGCCAAGTGTTTCACCATCGCGGCTTTGTCAAGGTTTACAATTTTTGTCCTAAGCAAAACCATGTCCTTTCCAATCGTGATTCACACATGTGCTTCTTCTATGTGTATACAGAATCCGGGTGGAAGTGGAAAAAGGAACTTGTGGTACTCTGACTGCATCCAAAACGGAGGGAGTAGGATGGTCGGGCGGATGGCTGGAGGGCAGGGGGGCAGGGATGTCGAGTGGGGGAGGATGGGGTGGTATGACAAGAACTAAAGGTATTTGAAAGAGACCCTGTTCCCCTGGCCCACCTTACGGGATCACAGTAACCTTTATCCCCTTCTCCTTGTCTTTTTCAGAACATGTCCTTGTAAAATGACATTGCTGTTGAGACCCTTTTGCCTGAACAACCTGTGTATCAGCCCAGAGTGCCCTACCTTATCAAAATTCTGCACTCTCTCTGTTTCTGTTTTAGGGTGGCTCTTTAATGTTTTTAATTCGTTGATTGCATTGCTTGTTTTTATGAAAGACCCTCCTATGTTTTTAGAACCTTGATTAGACATTCTCTATTTTAGTACCACCGTACTATTGTGGTTGTGGTGCAACGGTATCAGCCCACACCCCTTCAGAAGATATTGCCTGCACTACCAAAAGAGGCGGAGGAGCTATATCTGTCGGGCTCTGTCTGCTTCCCATTTTTGATATGGATTACTGCTGGCCAAGTAATAGCGTTGGACAGAGTGGGCTTTTTAAACACTACTCATCCCTGTGCTCCAACAGAGCATTATTCAGTTTGTCACAATGAGGTACAGCCTCCCACACCCACCCGGAAACTGCTATCAAATTCCAATTGTGCTTCGTTTGCACAGGTATAACCTGACCTGCACATGGATCCTTCCTATCCTAAGATGTTGATATTCAATAACAGAGTGCCACTATATTATAACATTTCACAGATGCTATATATTACTAAACATAATGCAACTTTCTATATAGTGCTGCATATGAAAGTTATCATCACTTCTAATCTCTGTAATAATAGGGGTCATTGGTACCCAATTTAATTCTATAAAATGTATGGGCATTGGAATGATGAAGGCCTGTGGTTCCATTATATGACTACATGTGAAGATATCTTTGATGTGAACTTTTAACACACTAAACTATTTAATGTATTTGTGTCGAAAACTGAGCTGCTTCCTCAAAGCATTGTTTTACATGTAGCCTGCTTCTTTACGTTTAATATATGTTATTGTATATGTAATATTGCACCACCCGTGCCCCTCTTTAAAAAAGTATTTCTTTTCTGGAAGATGCATGCTTACATAATCATACTCAATAGAAAAAAATGCCAGTTATCTCAAATTGTCCCATGTCTGGGATGATTTGTGAATAGTTTATCACATCCTTGTTTTTTTTAATTGCATTCTGGTAGATGTTATTTTATTATCAATATTCTATATGCACATCTACAAGTACATGAATGAAGAGAATCAAATATCAAGCGACAATAGTTGATGTCATTGTCAATACCATTAAAGGCATTAGGCCTCGTTACAACTGTGCTGGTCCGGTAACAACGGTGCCGGTAAGCCTACGGGCACCATTGTTACCTGACCGGCACAGTACAAGTCTGTGGGCGGGTGCCGTCCCACCCGCCAGGGTTAGAGTCAGACCTGATGGGTGGGACAGTACCCGCCCACAGCGTTACACGGAAGCACAGGCACCGTTATTAACAATCCCCATTTGCATTGAGTCCTCTAGGGACTCAAAGTTCAATGGGAATGGGGATTTACACATTTCGGTCACCTGACTTTCCGGAACGCCAGGGTTGTAATCCCCAGGTGTTACCGACAAGACAGGTGCCGGCAAATCTTGCAAGTTCGGCTACAACCTGCCGGCAGGGTTACTGCTGGACTTTTAATGAGGGCCATTGTCTTTATTCCCGTACATGAATAGTGAAGTCAATTAACAGTTTTGTGTGTGTGTGTGTGTGTGTGTGTGTGTGTGTGTGTGTGTGTGTGTGTGTGTGTTAACATAATCTAGATAGGAAATAAATCTTTTTTATGTTTTATTTTTTTTTGGTTTACAACACCTTTACAAATATATCAAATACTTTAAATCAATCAAGTATACATAACATCTACATAATTCATAAAATATAAACACGATGCTTAAAGTATAACAATTTAAAATCGATTTTTTTAACAGTATATACACATTCTAAAGAAGCAACATCATTTTTCCATACTTGACTAAAAAATCTTAGAATATATCGTTTTTCACTTTTTAAAACTTACAATTTTTAGGCAATGTATAATTGTTCTAGAAACGAGCAAAATTGTCTTTTCATACTTCTCAAAGAACCTTTCCAGGATACACAACCTCAATTTAGAGCTAACCATTTTTAGGCAATATATAAGTGTACTGTAAGAGAACAAGGTTATCTTTTCATACTTAACAAGAAGCATTTGCAGAATGTACAATACATGGATACACAATTAACAGCATCAGCTCAGCTCTTCAAAGTTAATAGCATCATCACATGAGATTGGGCAGAGGAAGCCAATATACCTCAGAACAGGAGGAAGATTGCTTCAAAAATGAGGATGTATTAATTGCAAACTACGTATCAACCTATCAGCTTTTAATTAAACATAAAGGCACACAGACAGCAAAAATAGTGTACCTTGTGGATTTAGATCTAACTTGTAGATTTCTGCAAGATTCGCTTTTAATCAGCTCATGCTATTTGCATTGTGCAGATCGGTCAAATGCAAACCCAACCTGCCACATCATTCTCAATTTGAGCCTGATATTGAAAAAAAGCACTGATATGCCTATGCCTAAGATTTTCCGAGCTGAAATGTTTGTAATTTAAAGGACCTAGGTTGTAAATAAGAAAACACAATTTGCCAATAGAAAGTAGGGCTCACTTACACATAGCAAACAAGCTATCTCCAGTTGGCAACATTCACGTATAAATATGTACATCAACTATGTCAATTTAAAACATTTCCATATGGAAGCTCTTTTGTACCATGATGTATATTTTAATAGTAGCGTAAAATCTATAATGTCCTACTACTGCACAGAGCCGATAGCACATCACGACCTAGAATCTACACACACCACCATCGTGTTGGCTTTCTGTTGCGATGTGGACTCCATCTCGATAGAACATTTGCGCCTTTCAGTGAACCCCACGGAGGAACTCCATGTACGCAAGGATGGAGTTACTACTCCAAGAAAGGCATCATCCACAAATATCTAAGGTGCAAGCAGTTGCTGTGTCTTTTCTGGAACCTCCACAAGTCCTATATTATTTTAATTAACGGCTTCTTCAATCATATACAAGTCATGCTGTAGCTATAATTATCCAGTCCGTGCAGCCACACATACACCGTGACCAGACTATATAGCTTTCATAATTTGATTGCGACCCTATGTATGCTCCAAGATAAGCTTTCCTATCGCAACGTAAATACGGACAGAACAGAAATAGATGCTGTAAGGCCTCCATTTCATTTTCGTCGGTGCAAAATCGGCATTTAAGACCAAGATCGGTTTGATTGTGTTTGTACCATTTACGAAGTTGCAATCCAGAATTAACTAGATCAAGGCAAAATCTCATGTATATTGCACACATTTTGTTATCAGGAGACCGCAACAGATAGGCAAATCAAGGGTTTTGTGCATGTCTAAAGTTGGAATAATTAACAAAAGAGGAATAACTTTCGAACCTATCTGAATTCACTGCCCAGGAATAAAGGTGAAATGTGTTTGTTCAAATTCAGAGACATCAGAATCTCATCACACAATCGTGAAACTTAGAAATTGATAGAGGCGGGTCATTTGTGAGTATAATTTGAAGATCTTCATAAAGAAAATGAGGAGGAGGTGAGACCAATTTCATGAAGTTGTTGAACATGCGCCATTCAAATTGATCACTCAGTGGTAGTTGGCCCAGTTCATGAGTGAGAGTCGCATTTGGTAAATACGCTGGTAGCCCCAGAACTGATTTCCACAATTTTCCTTGAATTACATTTTAAATGTTTGCAATATTCAGCAAACATACATCTAAGCCATACAGAAGGATGGGTTCAGCCTTTAGTTGGTAATAGTCTATCAATGGCAACAATGAAAACTTGCAGTGATGCTGGAATATCAATTTCATCTGAGCTGTCAGGTGCACAGCTTTGAGGTTCAGTGAGATTTGCCAGTTATTACACGAGAGACTATTTGAAAGCTGGTATCCCAAATATCTCATCTCAGATTTGATTGTTATCTCTTTTGCATCGATATACCATCTGTATCTAGGCAGTTTCTTCTTGGCTGTGAAGATAAGAATGTTTGATTTTTCCGAGTTGATAGTAAGGTTATTGATTGTACAGTATTGATGGAAATAGTTCAATTTATTTTGCAGCCCAAATGGGGTTCTGTCTAAGAGTATTATGTCGTCCGCAAAAGCAAGCCAATTTAGGCGCAGATGACCCAGTTTTACAGGAAAGATATCTATTTCATCCCAAATGTTACCAATATCTGCAAGATACAGATTAAAAAGTACTGCTGCAAGATTGCAGCCTTGCTTTACACCGATATGGGTCCTAAATGTCTTTCGTAAAAGTTGTGCCGGCAATATAGCTTTGTAAGTTGAATGTTTCTTGTCAACACTGCGACCCAGCGGGAAACAGGCTCAAATCCTATAAAGGAGTCCAAAGCATATTCCATAATTTTTTACCCATAACCGATTTTTGGCTGAGCAGGTCCGATACAGTTTTCATTCAGTGAGAGGCGGCGAACAGTTTCAATTCAGTGAGAGAGGACACTGTTTTGCTTGGGCAATGGGCGAACCAGCCACGTGCCATTCAAGTAGAGTCTCACATGTCACACACAAAATCCCAGAGGTCTTTCGCTATCACCTGGAGGACTAGAGAAAGGCTACAAAACCTAGGGTCTCCAGGCCAATCCGGGAAGTTAGACATCTCTGCTGTTCAAGGAAAGTGGTACAAGATAATGATTTGATGCCTTTTCAATTACTCCCATTTGGTCTACAACTCAGCCAGTGCAGAGATAGTGAGTGGTTTATTAAAGGATTTTATTGCATTTTCTAAAGAACATTTGAGAGGTACATACTGCAAGTTAGGTTTTTCCAGATTGAAAACGGCCGTTAGACATTCAAAGCATATCATAGACGCATTTTATTAATCATTTACACAATGGGCCTCATTTAAAAGTATAGGAAATAAGGGTGCCGGTAGCAACATACCGGCACCCTTTCCAGACCGCCATACCACAAGACTTCCGGTAGGTGCCACGGATACTTCAAGTTAAAGACTAGATCATTTCATTTCAGAAATGTTGTTGTTTTTGTGATGTTATATTAACGCTATTGATTACATGATGTACTATTTACTACTTAGGTGCAGCAATGCACTAGAGGAGATCACCCAGTTTTCTTGTGCACATTATGGGGGTAATTCATAGAATTCAGCGCACAAGTGGCGCACGCGGTTGGCGCACAGTTTGTGCGTGTGACTTTCTGCACCAGCCGCATGCGCTAAAATCCATTTCCGCGTACAGCGTATTCATGGATTTTAACATCCAAAACCAGCTGTGGCGCAGAGTGGTTCATTGACCCTGCAGCAGCGCCAGTTACGCCCCCAACCCCTCCCCGTGCGCCATGTACAGCGCACAAATCCCATACATGGCGCACAGGCTCACAACCTCGAAAACGCCTGTAGAACTCCCCGCGCCTGCCTTCGAATACACGTACCCCGCTGCGCGGGTAGTCTCACATGCGATTGTCCCTGTGCGAGCAGGGTACATGTATTACTGGGGTTCGCGGGAAGTTTCACACGAAATTTTCCCTGCGCGAGCAGGGTACATGTATTACTGGGGTTCGCGGGAAGTTTCACATGCGATTGGCCCTGTGTGAGCGGGGTACGTGTATTCCTGGGGTTCGCGGGAAGTTTCACATGTGATTGTCCCTGTACGAGCGGGGTACGTGTATTACTGGGGTTCACGGGAAGTTTCACACGCGATTGGCCCTGTGCGAGCGCGGTACGTGTATTACTGGGGTTTGCAGGAAGTTTCACACGCGATTGGCCCTGTGCGTGCGGGGTACGTATATTACTGGGGTTCGCAGGAAGTTTCACATGCGATTGGCCCTGTGCGAGTGGGGTAAGTGTATTACTGGGGTTTGCGTGAAGTTTCACATGCGATTGGCCCTGTGCGAGCGGGGTACGTGTATTACTGGGGTTCGCGGGAAGTTTCATGCGTGATTGGCCCTGTGCAAGCGGGGTACGTGTATTACTGGGGTGCGCAGGAAGTTTCACACGTGATTTTGCTGTCAGAGCGGGGTACGTGTATCCAGTATGGTGCGCGGGGAGTCCTACACAAGAATTGGCAGTGTGGGTCCTCCCAGGTGTCCCCTCTACCCCCTCCATGGCCCCTGCAGGCAGCCCACACCACAGGGGACTACCCTGCACCCCTGGTCATGTCCCGCAGGCAGCCCATCCACCATGGGCATGCCCCCCAGCCAAGCCACATGTCACCTTGCAATATGATCACCAACTCATGTACCCCTGCACCCCCGACCCCCAGCAGTGAGGGGCACCTGCCAGCAGGCCCCCACTCATGTCCCCCTGCACCCCCACCCCCCAGCAGTGAGGGGCACCTGCCATCAGGCCCCCACTCATGTCCCACTCATGTCCCCAGGCACCCCCGCCCCCCAGCAGTGAAGGGCACCTGCCAGCAGGCCCCCACTCATGTCCCCCTGCACCCCCACCCCCAGCAGTGTGGAGCACCTGCCAGCAGGCCCCCACTCATGTCCCCCTGCACCTCACTCCCCAGCATTGAGGGACACCTGCCAGCAGGCCCCCACTCATGTCTCCCTGCACCCCCACCCCCAGCAGTGAGGGGCCCCTGCCAGCAGGCCCCCACTCATGTCCCACCTATGTCCCCCAGCACCCCCACCCCCCAGCAGTTAGGGGCACCTGCCAGCAGGCCACCACTCATGTCCCCCTGCACCCCCACCCCCCAGCAGTTAGGGGCTCCTGCCAGCAGGCCCCCACTCATGTCCCCCTGCACCCCCACACCCCAGCAGTGAGGGGCACCTGCCAGCAGGCACCCACTCATGTCCCCCTGCACCCCCACCTCCCAGCAGTGAGGGGCATCTGCCAGCAGGCCCTCACTCATGTCCCACTCATGTCCCCCCACCCACTCACCCACCCAGCAGTGACATGCCCATCTCATGACACAAACCAAACACACACACACACACAGGTTGCCATAGATTGAGTAAACCCACATGTCAACATGCATGAACCAAATGAGTGAATCCCACACATTGATGTAAAAGATCAAAATGTATTAACATGAAAACCAATTGAAAGTACTTAAAGCATTAAATAATGGCAAACATGAAATGAAATGCATGTCCAAATAAAAAAAATAAAAATTCCTCAAAAAAAAACAAGTAATCCAAAAGAAAAATGGCCAAAACTCTCTGTCCACCAAACCAAATCCAAATGAAACGCAAAAAGGTAAATCCATTGATCCATGGTGAAATGAAATTAAAATGTCCAAATAAATCCAACGTCCAACTATGTACAATACAATTTTCAAGGGTCCATGAGCCCAACGAAACAAATGGAACCTATTTAATAACCTACCTAACAAAAAAAAATATTTACAAAAGTGTGGGGCAAAGTCCAAAAGACCCAAAATAAAAAAAAGGAAACCTAACACTATAAACTATTTACAATGGCGACGGGCAAGCCCTGTGGCTCACTCAGTGATGTTTTCGGCCAGGGCATCATCGAGCTCCATGTCTATTTGCTGGAGGCGGGACTCTGTCCTGGCCCCGAGGTCTCGCAGGGAGGCACTCATGGCCTGTTCCAACTCCCTGCGAGTCGTCTCGAGGCACTCTACCCGCCTCAGCTCCCGACACATGGAGAACTCCGCCCTGACCATGGTGAGCCGCGCCTCTTCCGCCCACCGCCGCTCCGCACCTATACGCTGGCCCAACCGCAGCCACACGGAAGACACACCCATTCCAGGATCCTCCTGTCCTCTGGCCGATGCCTGCCCCCCTGATGTCGATGGCCCCGAGCCATCATTGCTCCCACCTAGAGCCTGCTCCTGCTGCTGCTGCTTTCCATGTGCCCTGTCCGATGATGCCTGCACATCCTCCATCAGCTGGTCTCCAGTTGTGGTGTCCACCCCTGCTGGACCGCCGACTCCCGACTGTGGCAGGGATGGGATCTCCACCAAGCTGGCTGTGTTGGTCAGGCCAGGTCCACAGGGAACGACTGGTGCATAGTCCCCACAGAGGAGGAGAGGTCCGCCAGAGTGCGCTTCACATGTAGGAACCCACCAACCAGGGCCCCTCCCAACAGTGCCACGTCGCGACGCTGCTGTTTGTGATGTCGTGCGTTCTCCACCCAGGAAGAACGCACGTCATCACAAATGTCACACGTGCGCAACACGACACCATCAGGACGGAGCCCATACGTTCATGGGACCCCTCGTCCGCAGGTAGTGGAGAGGCAGATGACATGGCACTCTCCCCTACCTGCGGACAGGCCTGGGACGGGGCATAGCTGCTGGTGCATGGTGGTGCAGTCACAGGGTCAAGGACAGGGACATGCACAGGCCCCTCTGCGGTAACCTGTGCTTCCTCCTGACAATGGCCCTGGACTGCACCACTTGCACCAGTGGTACTACCCCCACCAGGCCCCATGTGCGGCTCAGTAGCGGGCTCCTCCTCCTATGTGGAGACCACCAAACTGGATGTCTCCGTACCATCTTCCACCATTGCAAGCCCCTGTGGGGGCTCACCCGGCCCTTCCGCCACAGCCGTAGTGGCAGACGCTGCACCAGCTCCCTCGCTCCCAGATGATGGCAAGTCTTGGGAGGGTTGCTGGACCTTGTGTCGCCGCCCAGTGGAGGCATCCCCGCCGCTTGGCTCCACAGTGCCGTCTCCGCCCTCTTCTTCACTTGACGCTGCGTAGAGGGAGACATAGAACACAAGCATCAGGGTACAGTACAATATTCCCCTAGACAGAAATCAATAACACATGAGTGGCAGTGTCTAATGTCACTTCCATCCTGTCCCTCCACAACACATGGGTGAATGCACGCAACACACATGCATGAACAGGCATGGCGCCAGCAATCAACATCAGCATCCATGTACAAGGGCCTCTATTAATCAAAATGTTGCCTTCAAACTCACATGCATCATGGCTCACACTGATCCCATGCACACACATCACCAGAGGGTCATGCATTGCCTTGTACTCCACAGACACAGTGGATAGACACAGTGCATACAACGGTGACCGCACTGCATGAGTGAATTCACACATCATCACGGACATGTGTCATGAATCCATGGCGTATCGAAGTCACAGACACACTTCTCAGACACACACACATGTGCACCATACATGTACATGACAGCAGCACCCATCCCTCACACCCCCACCATGTGCTAAAACAGACACTGGCATGCTTTCATGTGTGCATTTGCCATACAGCTCCCCATGTAGCATTGGAACTCATGCACCAATGATGTGGTTCACACATTACTGGTCTCACATGCATGATCATGATGTCCCTGCACACACACATCCATACATGGCCCATGTCACACATACAGGCAAGTATCATACTACCAGCACACTGCAACATGCCCTGTCTCACACACCAATGCTTGGCCACTTACCGCTAAACTCCAGACGGGTCTTCCTCCGAAGGATCTGGGCGTGGATCGCTGGGCATACGTGTTCCAGGACCCTCATCTGGATGTCACTCATGCTGACCCGGCCCCCCTCCGCGAGGCGGCGGGCCTTGTGGAGGGTCCTGGACATGAAGTCCTCCCAGCGCTTCTTGATGTGCTTGATGTCGCGGGTTGCCACCCCTCCGCGTTGATGGCAACCACTACGTCGTCCCAGATCCTCTCCCGTCCTTCCTTGTTGGCGCGTGATGTTCCAAAGAGGGCATCATAATGCCGCAGGACATGCTCCACCAGGACACCAACTTCCTTCACACTGAAGCTGGTAGCCCTCTGCCTCTCTGGCTGGGGGTCGCCAGTGGTCTCAGATGGTGTTTGCCCCGACATGGCGACCCCCGAGGCAGGCGTGGGTGGGCAACTGGGTCCTGGGGATGGGCTGTGGAGCGATGGTATCCCAGTCGGGAGTCTTCTGTTCCAGCAGGGGTGGGCACAGCAACTGGAACCCTGGCTGACGTACAGGCACCAAATAGCAGGGCACGTGAGCGGCAGGCAGGGCACGTGAGCAGCAGATGGCAGGTGGGAGCGTGCTCGGGGCTCTGGGGTGCAGTAATTCGGCCTTCTGGGCAGGAGCATGGTCTTCCGTGTGTTGTTGCGTGGCCAGCTTGATACGGAATGATTTGGCACGTGAAAATCTTGCACGTCAGCGTGTAATTTGAGGAAAGGCCCTTAGCGTGTAAGCGCATCAGCACACGTACGCGGTTTCATTGGACCAAAGGCCCTTAGCGCGTAAGCGCATCTGTGACGTGACAGGCGCAGGCGTTTCCCTTGTGACGTGGGCATAGTGGCTAATGGCGCGTGAAAAAACTGCATGTCCACGTGTGAATGCGTGTTATCCGAGGAAAGGGCCTACGCGTCTGTGACGTGACGCGCGCGGGTGTTTCCATCTACATGGGTGCATGTTCATCGTACATGTCCAAAAACTGCATGTCCGAGTGTCAGTTCCTGTAATTGGAGGAAAGGGCCTTAGCGCGTACACGCGTAAGTGATGTTGTACATGTGGGCCGCTTTAAAAGCTACGTATAGGACCCCATTTCCTTGTACGTGCTTTTCATAGAGAGTGAGTAGGTGAATTCTGTACTTCTTTTCGGTTCACACGCGATTACTTCACAGCGTTTCAAGTTCGTACTCCTTGTTACCTCTGACAGCGTTCATTTTTTTTGTTGGGCCTGTTTCCTCAAACAGCGTTCACTTCTTCTTTTGTCCTGTCTCCCCAGACAGCGTACAATTCTTCTTTTGGCGGGGGTGTTGCCAACGCGCACAAGCATGTTTTTTTCACATTCTTTTTCCAGGCAGACGGTGAGTCGCGCACGTATTTGCCAACTGTGCTTGCCACTTGTGTCGCGTACCCCTTCAGAGGTCATTGTAGGCTGCGTGTAACACACATATGCTTTTTTTTGTGTTCCTTGGTGCCACAGCGTAGTGCAGGTTCATTTTTCCACGCACGTGGTCTACGAAAGGGTTGCGTGCACGTTATTTTTTGTTTTCGGGGTGCCTGTGCATTGCGTGACCTGTCATCTTCCCCCAGGGGTCACAGACAGCCTTGCTAAAGCACTAGGGTACGAATTCCATCTAGTTCCCTACCCATTTCACCCCAATTGCCCAGGACAATCGTTTACTGCTACTCCCATATGCACAACAACATCAGTGCCATGGTTGGGAGGCGACCAAGCGGTAAGGGAAGCAAAGGTGGCCAACCTCCAAAAGGTGGGTGTGGTGGGCGTGGTAGGGGACGTGGCCAGGATTTGCAGGGTGCCCCTAGACCCCCATGTGTGGAGGACCAATCAGGGACACCCGTGCCCCCCCCCCATGGTTGTGGGAAACGTAGCTGACCCCATCCCAGCTCAGCCCTTGTTGGACCAGCCCATTGTGGCACAGGATAACTCCCAGGCTGACTTTCAGGTCAGCAAGTCTAAGCCACGTGTGGTGGTGCAAGTTGGTGTCACCAGGCCACGTGGATCTGGGGCAGCGATATCATCTGCTGTCCCAAGTAGGCAGGGTGGGGAGGCTGCATGGGCAGCTGCAGCTCTATCCACCCCAGCTCTGAGTCTCCCAGCCGGGACAGTGTCGGTCCAGGTCCATCAAACCGACGTTGCCCCTGCCAACATCACACTTCAGCCAATGCCTGCACCAAGACCTATGATCATTGTGCATTCGCACACTCCTAGTACCCAGTCCACCTGTGCTTCTGCCCCTACTGACCAGAGTGGCGTAAGCCACTCAGGCTCTGCTCCACCTTTGAAAAAGAGGAAGAAGGGTGCTCTGGCACTACAGGCTGAGACCTCAGACATGGCTACACACTCCGGCATGTCAAGGAAGCCTAGCTTTAATGACGCCGAACTTGATGCACTTGTGCCCTATGTGTCGGCACATAGCCGTGAAATGGTGGTGACTGCAGGGTGCAAGACCACACCTGGTCAACGTAGGGCACACTGGCAGACCATTGCGGACCGCATAAGTGCCCTTGGATTTGTGAGGCGCACAGCTGATGATTGCTACAAGCGGTGGAATGACCTGAAACGTAGAGCAAAGAACAAGCTGGCCTCAAATCATGCTGCTACTCTGGTGACTGGCAATGGGTCTCCACCAGAGGACAACAAACTCACTGAGCATGAGTCTGTTGCTGGGACCTTCGTCACAGAGGAACAGAAGGAACAGATCCAATGTGTGGGCGACCTACCTGATTATGACACATTGTCCGGTGAGTGCCCATGCATGTGTGTGTGATCCATGTGTATGTTGTTTGGGTGACGGGTTCTGATTGAGTGCCAAGTGAGGGTGTGTACTCCTGAGTGTTATGGGTCACCCATGTGCTTCCTCCGATACATTCACATGCCTTTGATTTGGGTATGACAGTATCCCTTCTGCCCACAGTAGCCAATTAGCCCCACATTACTGCTGCTGCCCTTGAACTATCATCTTGCAACAACATTGTTCTGATTGTTTCTGTGTTCATTCAGGCTGATTGTTTAGATCATCCTATTTTTCATATGCATTTTTCATCACTAATGCCACATATGTGACATGCTTCTGTCATTGTTTACACCCCACATTGTGCCACATTTGTTACCTGGTTATGTGAATGATTAGACCACTCATTGCGAGAGAGTATTGGCCTGCTGAAATTTATTTTTAGGGCCTGTTTGCATGTGGAACATGATAGTTGTTTCCTGTCATGTTGAAGTGATCAACCATTGATGTGTACATCTGCCTACAATAACTGTATTATTGTACACTGGATGTGTTGCAGTGTGAGGCACATGCATATTTTGCAACACTATTCTGCATTAATCTTCTCATCATGTCCATGTGACATGGATGTGTGACACTACTCAGTCACTGACAAATCGCTGTAGTTGTCTAATTTACCATGGCTATGCTACATGACATCTGTGTGCTGGCATGTGTCATGTATGTGTATTGGACTTGCCACTCATAGGCTGATGTGTGATGCCAGTGCTGCACAACATGCTGCGAATGTGTTGCTTTTCCATCTTGGTGTCCTCATTGTCTGCCTTTTTGACTCCCCTTCAAACTCAATGACAGTGCATGCATGCCAGGGTTATAGTCATGTGGGACATGTGTAAACCATGTACAGGATCTCTGTCTTGTCAGGCCTATGTGTGTGCTATGGTGCTCATGCCTGTTTCCATTTGTTGTATTTCATGTTTTTGCAGGTGACGACGCACTTGATGCTGGTGAGGTTCAGGAGATTGTGCAGACTCAGGAGGATTCTCAGCCATGACCAAGCACCAGTGGGGGAAGTGGTGTGGTGGTGGGTGAAAACACTTTGGTACTGCAGACCATACTGTTGAGGGGTGTCTCTGGGTGCAGCTCCCCAGACCTCTATTCAGGTGCTGAGTCGGATGATGATACTTATGTGCTTTCGCAGGTGAGTGCTTCTGGCAGGGATTCTGTTCTGTCCAACCCACCTGCACCAGGGGTAGAACCCTCTATGGGGATGTCAGTGTTGGTAGGTCCGCCTTTGGTGGTTACAGATGCAGGGTCACACTCCACAGCATCTGATCCTTTTCCTGGGCCAGCAGATCAGAGGGGGAATGCAGTCCTGCAGCCTCAGGCAGTGCCTTCACAGCAAGGTGCAGATCGCCTTGCCCCAAACAGGTGTGGTGCCCGCTGACACGGTGGCCATGCGCCACCAGGCAATACTGTATGGGAAAACTCCATGTACGGTATGGCAACCCAACAGGCAGCATCAGTAGAAATGATGGCTCAGGCAATGGAGAGGGTGGCCAATTCCATTATCGCCCCTGAAAGGCAGATGGAGCAACAACAGCAGGCAACAGACTCCATTTGCCAATCACACAGGGAAGACATGTTGGCGTCCAACAGGGACCGACGGGCGGCACTGGAGACTCTGCACGAATCCATATCAATAGAGTCACAGGGCCACAGGGAAGCCCTGAGGGTAGAACTCCATAACCTCAGGCAGAGTCTGCTTGAACTTGAGGCTTCCCGAAATGTTAGGGCAGAACAGCAGCTGGAGCAGCTCACATGTCCACTCTCAGCTGAGCAGCAGGCAACATGTGAGGAGATACGGGCATCACGCGAGGCCATGCGTGCAGAAGTGCAGGCAACCCGTGAGGTGCTGCATGGGGATCTCCGCACTTTAATCCTCCAGAATCAGACCTTCCCGACCCGCATGCTTGCTGCCATTTAGGACCATACCAGGGCTTTGCGTGGGCAGCCTCCCATAGTGCCACAACCTCCTGATGCAGCAGCAGAGGGTGAAGAGAGCGACAGCAGTTCTCTCACAATGGCACTGCCGTGCCGGCCATGAGCCCATGGAGGTATTTTTTTTTTCCGCAACATCCACGCAGGTGGTTGTTGGTGTGCACCATGTCCTCGAACCTCCTGGGTGGCCTCTCCCCCATCCACCACATGGCCATTTTTTTTAATTTTTTTTTTACAGTGTGTTGCCTTGTGTGGCTCCCGTGGGCATCCACTGTATTCTGGCTGGGCACATGCAGGCTTGTCCTGAGTTTGGGTTAGATGCTTGGGTTCGTGAGACACACACCCCTCCTGCTTCCCGTTTCCATGGGCTTGCAAAGGGTGAGACCAAGTGGCAGTGACTTACACAGTGCCATTGGATTCACATGAGCTGTGTGGGCAGTCTGTAGTCAATACTGTGTGGACATCCCTAGTGGGTATTGTTGTTGTATTGTACACTGTATGGTGTATTTATATGTGCTTGTGCATCCATGTCTTCATCCTAATTTGCAGGTTCCTTCCTCATGTCTTCACAAGGCCATCTCCTTTGCAGATGGAGAACATGTTGTATGCAGTACACTGACACATTTGTGTGGCAGCAACACTCTGGAGTTGGAAGGGGTCGATGTGCTGGCTTATTGAGGTTGTATGACTTACATTACTTTGAGTTTGTACTGTCATATTTTGGCGATGTTTCATGCTGTGTTTCTGTATTGTGTTGCTGGTAAGTATTTGGTCATGTGTGCTGTTTGTTATTGATTACTGGGAACATATTGTCTGTGGGCAGTTTCCATTTTGGACAGTACACTTTGTGACACTTGTGTCATGTGTTGTGCATTGCTTTGTTTGATTTCACATTGCAGGACATGCCATGGTGTGTTGGGTGGCAGAGATGGGGAGGGGTTGGGTGACATGGCGCTATTTTCATGTTGTATTTGGCAAGGGGGTGGTCATTCATGCAGCATAAATGTCTGTCTTTTTGTGACACAGCATTGGTTGTCTTTCGGTAGGTAGGAATGCACACAATGTAACACTTCCAGGTGACCAATCTCAGGCTGGTATGGTTGTGACAGTTGACTGTCCCTTATGTCATCATCATTGATTGTCAGCTGATATGTGCTAGGGATGTGTGCACTCCACAGGGGTGTGATTTTAGGTGAAGTAATTAGCCACCAGCTACGTACGGGCTGCCTCACCACGTCCCAATCCCCTCCCATGCGCAGCGGCCGTGCTTGTGGTTGGGGATGTGGGGACACCACCATGTCCACCAGCAGGCCCCGGCGTGTTGCAACGTTGTGCAGGACACATGCTGCCACTATGATCCTGCACACTACTGGGGGCGCATATAGCAGCTGCCCACCAGAGCGGTCAAGGGGGCGAAAGCGTGACTTGAGCTCTCCGAATGTGTGCTCCACTATGCCCCAGGTTGCAATATGAGCTGTGTTGTATCTTACCTCGGGTGGTGTGGTGGGGTTACGAATTGGCGTCATCATGTGGGTGCTCAGAGGGGAGGCACTGACCCCTGGGGAGGTGATGATGGGTATCATTAGTGGAGTGTGACATTACTCAGTATCTGACATGCATGCATGTGCAGGGGCATTTATATGACTATAGCAGCCATGTATCACCATGCCGCCCAGCTTCTAGGTCCTGGTTTAGGGTTGACATTCTGTAAATGAAACTGTCATGGGTGGACCCTGGATAGTTGGCATATTCTGAGGTGATGATTCCCTTGGCATCACATACTACCTGCACGTTGATGGAATGCCAGTGCTTGCGGTTTCTGTAGATATGCTCAGTTGCCCTGGGAGGACGTAGAGCCACATGGGTGCAGCCAATGGCACCTAGCACTTTGGGGAAGTGTGCCAAACCTGTAAAAATCCTGAATGACAGCCTGCCTTTCTGCAGGTGTTCTGGGCAGGTATATGTGCCTGCGGACTGATGGGCGTGCAGTCATGATGGCCAACACCTGGTGCAGGCAGCGTGACTGAGTGGCCTGTGAGACACCCCCCACTATGGCACTTGTCCGCTGAAATGAACCAGTGGCCAAGAAGTGCAGTACATTGAGCACCTTTTCCAAGGGGCTCAGTGCTTGGGAGCACAGGTGGGTGATGTGAGGTCATCCTCCCACTCACTCACCAGGTCAAGTATTATGTGAGGTGGAAACCTGTACCTCCCATACACCTGGTCATCAGGCATCCCAAAAAGGCTGGTTCTGGGTGTAAAAATTCTGGCCCTGACTATCCTCCTCCTGCGGTATCCTACGACCACTGCTGCGAGGAACGGTATAGTCATCTTGGCGTCTGAGCTTGTTTGTTGTTTGCGCACACTTTTATGCTGCGCGGGTCCATGTACGCCTGCTTCCTGCTGGCGTACATGTTTCCAGATTAGCGCGTCTTTTTTGGCGCATGCGTTAGCCCCGTTCGATTCCATGAATACGTGTTGTAGGTGCACGTGTGGGCGTTCCACGCATTTGCCTCCTGTACTTTCCCCATGACGCCCACATTTTCACCCGTTGTTCCCCATTCCGCGTGTTACACCCCGTGTTACGCCTACTTTTGTTGTGTGTGCTGCGCTATGTGCGCTTTCGCTGTGCACGTAGCGCACGCTGTTTGAAGACGTGTGCGCCAGCGTATGCCACGCAGGATTTTAGCGCACATCCATGGATTTACATGCGCACAGACTTCCATGAATCGCTGTGTGTGGGTTTCGCTGCGATTTTCACACTTGCGCTGCGTTTCGCACGCTTTGGCACACTTGCGGGGGAATTTTCAGTGCACATTAATTCCATGAATCGGCCTGTATATCTGCAACCAGACCCCCAATCCCTGATTGACAGCCTGATGCTCTCAATTGCCAAACTAAAGTCCTGAGGCTGAAACCTCCATGCTGTGCATCGTGGATAGTTCAAATTGCAAAAGGAAACAGCTGCTACTGGATGCCTTGCAGGGGAAATTGACATATTCAGAAGGTTAAGCAAGAAATTCAGCAACCCCCCACTTCCATTATGGGTCTATGATCTCTTGGCCGCATTCGCCCACACTATCCCCAAAACCTAAGCCCCAGCCCAAGAGACAAAGACATTGGTTAGCGAATCACTGGCAAGACTTCCTTGCTTGGCGCGCAAACCCTATGCAACTCTTGAGGCCCACGCCCTCACATCAAACAAAGATTTACTGAACAGAGAGAATGTCACAATAAACCCAGCCCTGAAACTCTTGTTCAGAGACATTTTCTTCAAAAATCCAGCTCAGTATTCCGCATAGAGCCGATATGCTTTACCCAGACAGACTTTGAACTGAGGAGGCACAGAAAGTGAAAATCAAGATGGCAACCCCAAGCAGTGGAGTAACTTTGCTGAACATTTTGGGGGGTGGGGGCATTACATCTAAATGAAATGGGCCCTGTCAAATGAGTGGGACAAAATAGGGTGCCACAAAAGTTGGGCGGGGACAAACACCCTTGTCTCCCCTAAAATTACACCCATGCGACCAAGCTTAATGCACCCAATTAAGTGAAATGAAAGGCACCATTAGAAAAACTACACCCATAATCCAGTCCAAGGAGAGGGACACTACATAATGTAACTTCAGACTCCCGTTCAGCTGGTGTGAGTGATTAGAGGAAGGAGGTTGGCATGTGGGAGTGAAGAAGGATATTGGCAAGCACGGAGAGCTTATGGAGGAGGTAGGAGGAGATGTTGGAAGACAGTGGGCGACAAAGTGGTCATAAGGCAATTGCAGGTTGCCACAGATGAACATGAGAAGCAGGAGATTTGACAGAAAGGGGAGACAGGTGGGAGGAGAACATCGGGAGGAGGAGGTCAATGAAAATCCGGAGGAAGTGGAATGAGAGAGAGATGTGAAGGAGATTATATGAGATCGTCAGTAAGAAGGGTTTTTGAAAGAAAAGGAGGGAACAGACCAAATTCGGATGAGCACTGAAAAAGTGCAGGAGGAGGAAGAACACAGACTGGAAAGGTTACACGGGTTCTGTTGGCATATGTGAGTGTTCTGTGTGTGCCAATTACGACATCAGCTGGTGTGCCCGAAAATGTTTGGTGGGTGTGCTCCTTTGGGTGTAAATATAGAGTAACTGGAACCTTGTCCATTCTGTGTGAATAAACCTATATTATTCCTACATTGCTTCTGCACAACACCACAAGCATCCCCGGATATGTTTCAGCATTGTAGGAACTTATATCCAGTAGTATCTTGGGTCTGTAGGTCCAGCAGGCACCGGGCCGACGTCTGGGCATACCCGTCCCACTCAGGTTGACTATAGAAAAACAAAAGAGGTGATGACTGAAAGGTTAAGAATTAATCTTAACCTCTGCCCTTGCTTTGGGCAACCCTCCAGACCATCATTCTTCACCTATTAAGCCATTACAAATGGGAAAAGACCATTCATCTTAACCTCTGGCATTGCTGTGTGCAACCCTCCAGACCATTCTTCTTTGCCTGACAAGCCATTACAAAAAGGGAAAGAACATATGCAAATCAGGTGTGTTCCCACTGCAAACTGGGCAGTCCATCCCAAATTGCCTGGCCACATCCCTTCTGCATGATACCACAAGCATCCACAGGCATGTTTCAGCCTTGTTGGGCCCCATCAATGAGAAATACCATGGGTCTCTAGGCCCAGGCACAGGGCCCACGTCTGGGCATACCCGTCCCACTTGGGGTGACTAGAGCAAAACAAAAGTGGTAAAGGCTGAACGGTTTAGAATTCATCTTAAATTCTGGCATTGTTCTGGGAAACCTTCCAGACCACCGTTCTTCACCGGCCAAGCCATTACAAAAGGGGAAAGACCATATGAAAATCAGGCTTGCTACCAACCTAAAATGGACAAACTGCTTGGTCACATCCCTTCTGCCCGAGACTACAAGCATCCCTAGACATGTTTCATCCTTGTTAGACCTCTTCAGTGAGGAGTAGCTTGGTCTTTAGGCCCAGCAGGCACAGGGCCCAAGTCTGGGCATACCCACCCCAATCGGATTTACTACAGCAAAACAAAAGAGGTGATGCTGGAAGGTTTGGAATTAATCATAATCTCTGGCATTGCTCTGGGCAACCCTCCAGATCATTGTTTTTGCCTGCCAAGCCATCAAAAAAGAGGAAAGACCATATGTAAATCAGGCATAATCCTACCACAAAAGGGGCAGTTCAGCCCAAACTGCTTGGTCACCTCTCTTTTGCACGAGACCACACGCATCCCCAGACATGTTTCAGCCTTGTATGGCCTCATCAGTGAGGAATAGCTTTGGGCTCTAGGCCCAGCAGGTATGGGCCCACATCTAGACATACCTGTCCCACTCACGGCGACTACAGCAAAACATTATAGTGATGCATTAAAAGCCAAGGAATACGAGTCATAAGCAATACAGTGCATAAAAGAGAGCACTACTTCAAGAGGAATCAGTGGGCCCTCTTAGAGGAGTGGAAGACCCAGTTGATAAAGGGGTAATTGATTTAAAGTGAGAGCCACATACAAGGCCGTCTATTAGAATTATAGATCCTTCACTGGAAGTTCATTTAGCGCTGAATACCTTATATTTCCAACATAGATACCTAGGAACACAGAGAACGTGAACACTCATCAGGAACCAATCCTGTGTGCTTGTCAAATACATGTTGGAACTTTTGCATAGACATTCTCTGCTAGGCACTTTCCAACCTAGGAATAAATCCACTGGAGCCAACATGTTGCCATTCTGTTTCCCTGTGCCAATTGCATATAGAACTATGCAACTTGTCTCTCAGCATATTTTCAGATGTTTCTGAGAAGATGCCAGACTTCCTGTCTCCTTTCAATTCGAGGATCCCCGATGGAACCAGAAGTGAACATTATTTTGGTATAGTCAACAACATAACTCTCAAGTGAATCAAGCACATCAACTGGCCCAAGCCGCCACTGACCAGAATGCAGTCAGAAATAAAAGAAGAGACAATAAGAAGGTGCAGTTTCAGGTTTTTTAAGGTCAAGACCGTGCATTCATGCATATCATAATACACAGAGGAAGAAGAAACTGGCAGCGACTGACTCTCAAACAATCAGAATGCAGTTAATAACTGCCAGTAACCAGACCTCACATGCAGACTTCAACTAAAGCCTAAATATCAATAGCAACATTGCATTTATCGCCCATGCAATAATATCTTCACTACAGTGGAAAGCTGTTTGCCTGACACCATTTCCTTGGCAATAACACATTTGGAGATGGTACAGAAGATCATTGACAGAATAAGTCCTAACAAAAAAGAGTAATCTAAGATGGAAACAAGAAGAAATTGTAAAAAACAATATTATATTTTTGTATAGACAGTGCTAATAGCCCTTTGGAGCATGGGGGCAGGGTTCGTTCTCATGGGATAATGGGCCTTCTCCAAATTATGACCATCATCTTGACATCAGGCCATACCTTGGGTATATGCAATTATCCCACAATAATGACCCTTTCTGCAGTTTTTATTTCTCAATTAAAGCCCCAGTGTTTTTGGTAAGAAAATGAAAATTGTTCGAGATATCAAGCAGTCCCACCGATTGCTAATGACATTAAACAAGATTTTATACTATACGGGCATTTCCTCTGTTACACTGCCAGCACTGTAGAATTATCAATCGTGAATATGTCACTAGCAATGGTGACCCAGTGATATATTCTGATAACTGTTGGTGTCTTTTGTTTTACTCTGAAAAGCATGCAAACATACTTAGTTAATTATCAGTGTTTATTTTCCCTTTGTGTCATTACTTCTTTTCTCTGACTTTCTAACCACCTCCCCTTTATACTTGGTTAGTGGTATATGTCTTCCTGTCAGGGGCAGCATCACCATTTTTAGTTTGGGCTATTAGGTGGCACAGAAGTGCTACCTTTAAAGACAAAACTAATGTCATTAACATAAGAGCTTCAAATTTGGGCTTTGAATGAGGGTCTGTAATGCTTTTCCAAAGAGATGATATTTGAGGAGGGATACACAGTTGTAATTCCACCCATTCCCTGGTCCTAGCCAATGGACCCCTTATCGCTAATCCCACCCATTACTGCCCGTCTCAGAACTCTTTGATTGTGTGTGAGCTCTTTCATGGAGGCAGCATCTTGGATGACTGTCTCTAAGGAAGCTCTCTGGAAACCAACAGGCCACATTTTCTGGCGATTACCATATTTTTCCCATTTATAGTTTCCATGTATATGTAAAGCGAATTTCAAATATATGTAAGATACGATTTCACAAGAACACTAATTAATATAAACAATGGAATAACCATCTTTCCAACTTTTTATTTCTTGTGTTTCTTAATTTTTTACATGCATTCATTCTGATTTTAAATGGGAGGCAAGCTATTTCTCCACTCAAACTCAACTCTTAGAGCTTGCTTTTTTATGGTGGCAGCAGCTCAGCAGTGAATCCAGCAGTCATTACCTATGTCAATGCTTGTACGTTCCTTGTTTGGCGCTGGTTAGAATTTTGCGCACAGAGGGGGCAGTTGAGTGCAGCAGACGATGCTGAGGCGCTAGCGAGCCAGTCCGCCACTTTATGGTACACTGCCAGCCTCTGCTGGAGTCCGCCTCACTCCGTACACTAGGGACCGGCTGTATGATCAGAACATGATCTCCTGATCTGCCTTCTTCAAGGGATCATGCTGGTTGCCCAAAGTTGTTGGAGCAGAGCAGATAGGTACTCCCTGCGGGTTTTTAAACTGTAGGATAGCCAGAGAGCCCCAGCCTTTATCTACACTGCAGTTATCATGCTGCAATTGCCACAAGCATGGTTTAGACTTCAGAATACTGTGTGTCTCACGTTCCTTTGCAGGCGGCCCTTCCCCAACTGCCTTGATTGGTCAGAGTTCTGGGAAATGAGTTGGTGAGGCATCCAATCAGCTCTGGCAAAGAGTTGTGGTATCAGGTTTGTTGATGGGTGTCTGTGCTACGAGAGATGACCCGGGCCCTCACCATGGCAGCGGAAGATGCCAAAACTGAAGCGCAGCTGAATGGGAGGCACAGCCACTTCCCAGCACCCTACTCATGGTTGCCGATTACCCCCAACCCCTGGGGGCTCTGAGTAGCCAGCCCCTAACATACAGATTGGCATAGGGTTTGATGACAGCAGGAGGGTGTTTTTTTTGTGTGTTTTGACAAAACCATTGCAATTGTACCGTAGAGAGCCCCTGGTTCCCGTGCTGCACATGTTGACTCCTCCGACAGCAGGGAGGTTTCTGGTGCATTTCTATCTCGTCCCCTCTGAATGATACCACAGCACAATTATAACTCTCAACAAGTATTTGACTGGTGAATAGGGCACTAAGGCAATTGCTGTTCCTGAGCGTGAACCCTATTTGGATGTCCTGGACAACGTTTTGCGACAGTCAGGCCTTTTGGAAATCTTTAAACGTTATAATGAATACTTCCTCTGACAATAACATGCTGGTCCATTCAAGTTTACCTAACATGCTGGTCTGCCCTCTAACTCCCCTTAATGAGGGCCATTTTACAGATAGGCTCCATGTATTGGCAATGGCTCAACGCCTCGTGTACAGATGTCCAGGGATGGCAGGCTATTTCCACCAGTGTTACTTCCTCAACTTTGCCATTAAACTTACTGGAGTCAGGCAATGCATGGGTAGAGTCGAATTGAGGATCCTGACTCGAATCTAAAAGCCAAACACGAGATGAGCCAGCAAAAGATTTGGAATCCTGCTACCACATCCCGTACAACAAAATACCTGTTCTTGGCATCCTCTGTCCCCACAAAGCCCATAACTGGCATTCTATCTCCCACCCCCACAACACAAAACTCATACCAGGTATGCATCCTACCCAACCCTCACAACAGCATCTCCATACCTGCTGCTCTTGCATGCCACACCAACATCCAAGCCCCAAACGTGGCATTTCATTTGTGGCATTTCATTTGTGGCAGATACCACTGTGAGTAAAAATGATTTGCCCAGGCTCACAGACTTTAGGAGGTGAAGACCAGATGTATCTGCAACCTCAATCTAGTTGATGCAAATATGTGTTAATGCATGACTTTAATGCACTTAAATATTACTCTGTTTCATAAAGGATACTTGATAAGGAACAATCATGACCTTATATAATTCCTTCTGGTTAGCAAAAATAGTATTGTAGTAGATTTGGTGTCCCCACAATGACTGGAAGAATACAAGTAGCAGGATGTCCTAGGTTTTCCAACTGCCCATTTCAAGACTTAAAGGCATACAACACACAAAAATAGATCTGTATAACAAGGTCACCTGCTGTAATAATCGTTTGACATAGGCATGATGAATATGTGTAGTGCCACAAAAAAGGTCAACACTTTTCGTCTGTGTGTCAAATAAGCAGACATTATGGAAATTAACTAGGTATTTTGACAAGGGGGGGAGTGGTTGCTTTGTGAATCAGTTTAATTGTCTAGGCAGAAGGAACATATTGGGTAGTTATCTGGCATCGTGAGGGGTTTTGGGTACACATGTACCTATCCACTTCTTATCAAATAACGTTCATACTTGGTTCGTCACCGGCAATGGTCCATCACCTGCTCATTGTCTGCAGGTGTGCAGTTAAGGAGCATCCCACATAAATGCACAGCTGATAACAGAAAGCCTATTTTTGTGGTGGAATGCTTCTTATTTTGACTCTGGAGCCCTGCAGTGATCGCAATACTCTGTGCTGGTCACTGAACAGGATGCCAGGCAGCCACCACCTGCCCTGATTAGTCAGACTTTTTTCCTGGGGTGAGCTGGCAGAACTCGGGATGTGCAAAGTATTTTTTCGCCCTGTGTAATTATGCACATTTTCTGACTTCACAACTATGTGAAGTTGCAAAGTTTCAATTTTTGTACTGCTCTTTTGATAACAAAGCAGGGTTCCAAATTAAGGGGAGCTGGGAGCTATTTAGCTTCTGCTTCGAGCATAGCTTGAAACCAACAGTTACCAGAAGCTACTTCAGGCTGTTAGGGCCAACTGGTTCCTTCCAAATATGTAAATGTGGCATTAACTTAGAGTATTTGAGAATGTTGATAAGGAAGTATTAGAACACATCTAATGCAATGGTTCACCGAAAGTGGACAAACAGTTAAAGGAGCATCTCTGGTAGCTCCTGGTTCCCCTGATGGGCGAGGCCAGACACCCAGGAGCTGGTTTTAGCTCCTGCTCATCGAATCTCAATTTCAAACCATGCAAAGTATTTTGCTCCCACCATTCCTTTTGCATATTGAATTTCCCACCAAGTCTTGATGCTGCTAAAAATCATTACCCATATGTTTATGTATGAAGTTCATGGAGGCATAAGCACATTTGTAAACTTTATTATGAGTTTAAGGTCATTTAGCAGAAAAGAAAACATCTGTAATCACATTTTCAGATGTTTATTGCGGCTCAAATACCTTTAACCGAAAACAAAAGACACATCCCATGTGAACATTTCCATCCGTCCTCAATTTCTTTTTTACAAATACACCAACAAAAAAAAGTTCTAATAAACGTAATTACATTTCTTTCCGTATGAATACAAATGTGAGGATCACACAGTAGACCAAAGGCTGCATCCATATTATTTCAGTCATGAGGATAACTGCATCCATCATTTCGAGCAGTCACTACAGAACAACAGGAAGTGGAAGTGGTATACTGTGAATCCTACTATCAGCAGTGTGTGGTATGCTCATCTCTATCATATTGTTTGACCTGGAAGTAATTAGTTATTGAGAACTAAATTCAGAAAACAATGATTTACAGAATAATTTCTCCACCCCACTAACGCGGCTATATATTAGGGGAATTTGTTCAGTTACAGCTGTTGACTGAGAGGAACTCCACCTTCCCCCAAATACAATTTTTCACTCTAATAATCATGTCTCTTCCCGAATAACCTGCATTGCAACAGGTGTCAGCGAAAAACAGCTCAACTTCATGAAGTTTGCAATGTTTTGTGGCAAACCAGGTGCAAAACAGGAGGTGATTGCTGGAAGGTTTATAATAAATCTAAATCTCTGGCATTGCTCTGGGCAACCCTCTAGACCATCCTTCTTTGCATGTCAATACAAAAGGGGAAAGACCACATGCAAATCAGGCTTGGTCCCTCCCCCAAAGGAGCAGTCCAGCCTGACTGCTTGGTCACACCCCTTCTGCACGAAACCCCAAGCATCCCCAGGCATAATTCTAAACCGTACAGCCATCAGCTCTAATGTTTGCCAAACTTCAAGAGGTGTGCAAAGGCAATGTCCTGAAATTCCACACAGCCTGTCCCCATGCAGACATCGATCCATGTTTTCAGTGGTCAGTGGCTTGAAACTTGAGTAGAGCTTGAGTCCTGCCTGGCTCCACCACCTCAAAACCGCATTCATGTCTTAGCTCTGAGTTGGAACCTGCTGGTGATTTTTCCCTTCACGTCAGTGGTCACAAAATGTTGTTTATCTGGGATTTGTCCAGCCTGAGCTAGTTAGAGTCTGCTCTATTCTTGTTCTGTGCATGTGATTTCCTATGTGTTGTTAAAGGAGTTGGCCAAGTGGCTCCCCTTTTTCATCAGAGCTATTAATGCACATTGAGATAGTTCCAGAAATATTGCACACAACTCCACTGAAGAAGCAGAACAGCAATTGCCTCAAATATGATTATATCCTTTATCTTAAGAGGCAGAAAAAGCAATTGTTTTCATCATATAACCTCAATGGACTCCCTTCATAATCGCTCACACACATGCACAGACAATATGCTGACAATAAAGCTGACAAAGCACAGAGATTATTTTAAGATGTAATCATACAGGCAGGCTAGAGCACTCATTTGGATCTGTGTCTTGCATCCTGCCACTACATTTTTAGTTTGGGCAATTAGGTGGCACTGAAAGCTCTATTTTTAAGACAAAACAATTGTCTTTAAAATAAGAGCTTTAAAACATGGGCTTGAACGAGGGTCTGTAATGCCTTTCCAGTGGAGATGACATTTGAGGAGGGATACACCATTTAAGGAGGGATACACAGTTATTCAGGTATTGAATCCCTTTCATTCCCTGCTCCTAGCCATTCTAATCTCTATGGCTAATCCCACCCATTCCTGCCCATCGCGGAATTCTTTGAGATCTTACATGGAGGCAGCCGTCTTGGATGACTGTCTCTAAGGAAGCTCTCTGGAAACAAGCCGAAACTAGCGGCCATCTTTGAATAGGAAAGCTACCATGCATCTTCCAAATAAAATGATAAATTGAATCATGTGAGTATACAATAGCTAAAGTAATTTGCAATACTTTGGACAGCAGTAATTATTTCTGTCCTTTCTGTGTTTCATTTCCTTGTTTTTTTTAAATGTAGCATAGGGCTGTTGCTCGTCCTTTTTAAATCAGTTATAATATGTATCAGTAATTTACAACACAAAATCGTCAATGTTGTTACACATGTCATGTAGTGCTCAAACCCTTACTGGCTCAATGATTGCCTCTGTTAGCTTAGAAGAGGCATGAAGATGCTTGGGCTGCATGGTCCCACAATCAGACTGGTTGTGCTCCGCTTCACACATAAATTGTCTGGTTCACCCCACCTCTATTTTTGTCCTTCAATGCATTCTCTTTTCGTTGTTTTCCTTCCCCGCCACTTTTAATCCAACTGCAAAGTCTTCAAATAAGAAACTTGCATAAGACATGCTCACATTGGAGAGGAGCTCAGGCTATTTAGCACTGTCCTCTTTGTGTTCAAGGGATTTTGTACACAAATCACATTTTAAACTGAAATGACAAATATATAAATATGTATGTGAGCCAAACATTTTATGAAGTAACTTTGTTTTTCCTGTTTGGAACAGAAGAATACAAGTATATGAAAGCAAAATGATGTCAGCCTAAAAAAATCTTCTATGCGTTATGCAGCTTTTTAGTCAAGTAATGAACCACATAAACAAAATTGTGCAGCAATGCTATCTGTTAAAAAACATTATGGGCTTCATTTGAAACTGCTTGTAGGAGTGTCTTATTACTGCATGAGAACTGTAATTTAAACATTCCATCTGCTTGAGAAATGACAAGCAAGCATTTCTCTTGGTTTAGGGCAATTTTGACCTTGCTAGGTGGCTCTCCTTTTTCGCAAGTGAGTCTGTCGGCTAGGGTGGCTTTTCCTGTTCTGAAGCGCCAAGTCAACATAACAGAGATGGAAGGTGTGGCTGGTGACTGTTGCGGGTAGGGCAGGGCAGCTCCTGGGACATGTTTGCAAGTCACGCTTGATTTCATGTATCATTGATTAGCCACCTGCTTGATTGAATCATAATAGAGCTTAAATGTTCATCTTCCTCTCACCACCCAGGGAGCAAGGTGTGTGCCCCCACCCCAGGTGACTCTGAGAACCCGATGAAGACATGAGGTTGAACTCTTGTGTCTTCACCTGAAGACACAGGAGACTTGAACTCTCCTCCAATACCCTCCACAGGACAGCAGAACAGAATGCCAGTGAATGTGCAGGCTCAGCTCCCGGAAAGTATTTTCAGGTTAACCAAAGGTACTTGGCCCTTTTGTGATGAAGCTAGGCTTTATGCCAGTTACCTACACTAACAAACTGCGGTGAGACTTCTGCATCTCCCAATGCCCACCTCCGCCAATCTTATTGGCTTGCTTGTGCAGCAATGGTCTCTGGTCTAGCGCTTTCCTGGAATGGAAACTCTTAAAGCAGATGCAGCATGCATCTTGTTTTCTCTTTGGTAGGAGAACACTCAGGAGCTTACTGTTGATTTTGGTTCAGTCAGCATGCATTGCTGGACGATCTGAAGGCTTGCAAGCATTTTAGGCTCATGTCCAACCCACTTAATACCAGGATAGGAATTCCCCACACTATCTCTGCATACTGAGCGGACGGGCGCCGACGAGATCAACAGTACCTAAACAGTCAGGGGGTATCTGAAATTGGACTATTGTGCCATATGAAAAATGCACAAGTTTAAAAAAGAACACAAACACATAAGTACTAATAAGTAACCAATTGAACCTACACGTCTCAAACTTTACCCATACATTTAATTACCATGTAGAATGAAATGTATTGTACCATAACAAAAACTGTGCAGCCAGGAGCGACAGTAGACGCACACAGCACAACGAAGACAAATTACAAGAAAATAGTAAGTGAACTTAATTTTTCTTGTATGTTTGTGTACTTTTTGTATGAGGTGCAGAAAAAATAATGTATTTCTGTTGTTTTGACACAGAAATGTGCAGTACTTTGGAGTGGCTGGAGAAGAATTTTGGCATGTGGAAATGTTGGAAGATAGCGATAATAATGGTACACACTTCAATGCATAAGCAATTGAATAGTATTTTATGGGCATTTAACATTTATATATCTATTTTTAACAGACCAGGTAAAAAAAGAACAAAGTCCACCAAAGGACACAAAGCAAGACTGCGTCAAATGGATAGAAGAGAAAATGGACATACTAAATGAGAATTTTAACGGGTTAAGGCAATTTGTGGAGGAATACATGAGAGGAATAATAAGATATCACTGCCCAACCTGTAACTGTCCCCCTTCTCCATTTCCTAGTGAACCATCCCCAAACCCTCAAGAAGAACATAAATGTTTTGACTCAACATCCATCCCTTCATCCCCTCACAACGAGCATGTGTTAAACCCTAATTCCCCTATATTCATTTCAGTATCTGCTTCTCCCTGTATTTCTCTTGATTTATGTATGTGTGTGTATTAAAACATTTTTTATGTTAGTTGTAGTGGAATGATTTGGATCAAAACATTTTTTTTAAAAAGAGTTAAAATGTCCGCGGACAGCGCGCCTGTTCGGGCTGGCCGTTATCAATATAATATGGATGTTCTAAGGCCAATACACCTACCCGTACCATTCGCAACCAAGATGGAACTGATCTTAGAACGCACCAGCTGTCCAAGTTGTCCGTAAATGGGGGCGTCCTAAGGACATTATAACTCTTCATACTGGTCACAACCAAAATAAAACATGTTCTTAGAACACACGAGGTGTCCGGGATGTCTGCAAATGAACAAAATGGGAGTGTCCTAAGGACACTACACCTGTCCGTACCATCCGCAGCCAAGATGGAACTGTCCGTAGAACAGGCGCAGTGGCCGGCATGTGCGTAGTCACACAAAATGGAGGTGTCCTAAGGACACTGTACCTGGCCGTACAGTCAGGAGAACATCTACGCACATGCGCACCAAACCCATAAGTACTGCGAACATCGCGCCTGTCCGTAAACTGTCCGTCTCACTTGTGTCACACTTTTAATTAGTTTCAGGATCCGAAAACTGTCCGTAGAACACCCGCACGCATGCGCACTTCCGTTACTCTGCATATGGTGTCCAGCGGGCACCCATTTCCTTTACGGATGTGTTCACAACATCATCATGTGACCACACCAATGCTGAGCGTGTGGCCTAATTTGTGCAGTTTGTCTGCTTCTGCAACATTTCAAAAGAACTTATACAGACATGGGAAATTATTTTACAGTATAAAATCACCATTTCACATGTCCCATACAATGGCCCTACCTTTGAACGTATTGTTTAGAATTTTTGCAACGCTTATGAGTGATCAATATGGTCACGAGGCGCACCCCTCCACCGCTATAAAAGGCCACACCCCCAAGCTCATCTTCGTTGTGAGTCTGGCTATAGCAGATTGAGTTTTGCTGCCTTTACTGCTGTAGCGAAGATTAGCCGACCAACCCTAATGGCATCCATGGCTGCTGTTTCTTCATTAGCCTCAGCACCACCCCTAAACCCTCCACCGCCACCACCTCCCCAAGGGCATGCAGAGGGAAATACGCGTGAAGATGTCGAGAGCGAGAAAGAAGAGGAAGAAGAGAATGTGGTGGAGTAATTCCGCACTACAAGCACTCGCCAGGAGTCGTGGGTGGCAGTTGTTTGCCGTTTTTGGAAACGTACCAAAAGCACTTGCGAACCAGTTCAGGTGTAACCAGTGCAAGTTGGTGCTGAGTCACGGGAGACCATGAAGTGACACCTAACTCGTTCCACAGTGCAGACATTCACAAGTTGGTACCATTTGAAGAACGTAGTAGGTTGAGTTCCTCTGCAGCATCCTCTGTGTCCGATCCTCTCACCACAAGAGACACTCCTGTGGGAGAGCACATCCCTCCAGTTGCCTCACAGGCCATTTGCGATGCTGTTGACTCTTACCTTGTGAGGGTCACAATATGGTGTATGTACTGCAACGCAGTACTATGCAGGGGGGAGAGTCTTCGAAGTGCTTTTGAGACTACGGTAACGGAGTAACAGAAGAACTGCTCCCTACCTAAGTAAAGCCCACTCTACATCTTTCTCTCTCCACCTGCCCTTTCTTATCCCTGTGGTTGGTGTCCCTTCCTTACCCTCCTTTACCCTCCTCTCCTAGTGTGTTGTGTGTAAAAACATAAAAAAATGGAATACAATAAAAATTACAAAAAAGGCTCTTTTCAGAGCCGCCTTTCTCAGTTTAACAATGGAACTATGAAGTGACCGGTGTAGGCCCCCGTGCATTTTTCAAAAAGTCTGCGGAGAGTCGTAAGACGCACAAAAATGGAGGGTGCAAGCAGAGCAAAACCAATGCACTTTTCACTGGGAGTAAGTGGTGGCTCTGAAAAGAGCCTTTTGGTGGTGTTTGGTGTGTTTGAAAAACTGTGGATTCGTGTTAGGGAGAATTCTCTGTTTAGGCTGAATTTCCTAACCTAGCGAGTCCCCCAGCAGCTTTGCTGGATTTCTGGAGTTTGTTTTTTCCATCCTGCCAAGAGTGAGACTCTTTTCTCCCACTCTTGGACATGAATGTGGTTGATTCCTGTGAATGTCAATGTGTTCTATGGGCTATGGGGTCTTTAACACTGGGGCGTCCTAGAGGACCCCCACCATAGACTCCATACCCTGGGACTGACTACTGTCTCCCAGGGCATGTAAAGTCACCATTGGCTTTACTAGACCTAAATTTACTAACAGAAATATTACAAACCATCCTATTGTGGACGTACCAGTAGGGGTAATTCGATTACCCCAGGGTCTGTTATTCGAGGGGGCACTGTCCCGTCCCCCCTCGTCGAGTTTTGGCTGGTGGCAGTGGAAACTACTTGTTATATTCGACCCCAAATATAACTCTATGGGATTCTTCCCATTGTTGGAGGCTAATTCTTTTTTCCGTTAGTCTCTAACATACCGCCGGTTTATTTGTCTTAAATAAATCTACCGGTCGGTATTTTCTGCCAGAACTCGGTTTTTAAAATTTCGTCTGTGTTCCCCTCTGTAACTCTGAACCAAAGGTTGAGCCCTTTGTTCCACTTTTGGCGGGCTTCTACACAGAAGCCCTCCAGAGTGGTGCCGTTCTGTCTGGGCACCACAGGGGGTGTGGGAGGGGGTTTAGGCACCCTGGACTGAGTTGCCTTGCCAACTCAAGTCACACTCTGGTGTGATTGGCCCAAGTGGTGAGCCACCCCGCTCACCACTTAGCGTGTTTTGATTGACAGCTAGGCTGAATGAATGGGGGTTTGCTGCATAAAAGCAGGGCTTTTGGGACTGGACCTTCAGAAGTCGCCACAGGACCTAAGAATCCGACAAGGGTAAATCTGAGCCGACCTGCAACGACGACACCTCCGGTGGAGCCCTGCTGAACCAACTCACCACTTCCCAACGACAGAGGAGTTCTCCACGCTGGAGAGTCTTCTCCCCCTGACTGGTGGGAACAACCAGTCCCTTTGCTTTTTCTTCGCTTCCAGAGCGTAGTGGTCGAATTGCCCATGTTGAGCACTCCGGCAACCGGATAGCCACTGGCCCATACCGCGACCAAAAGGTGGTGCCTTGTGACGGAGCACTCCACGGCTGGTCTCTTCCCTGGTGGTGCAACGATCTTCAACTTTCCTTAGACGACGAGATCATCTCATCTCTTGGCAAAGCCCCGACTTGTATCCACCACCAGGAACAACTGCCCCCGTCGGAGCTGTCTCTGCACTTACAAGGTACCGTGTCCACCTGGCTTCACTTGTGACGGTTAGCGTGAGGTGTCTTAAATCCTTACCTTTACATTGGGTTGCCTCCAGACCTTCTTAACTTTTTGTTCTAAACTGGTCCAACCTTTCTGTGACAATTTGCTACAAAGTCTCGAAGTGCGTTTCCACTGTGATACTTGTTGGGACATATCGCCTTGCCTCTCTCCGAGTGGGCCCGGCCTCTGAACTTTGTAATCCACAGTAGAACCTTCCTTGTGGGCCTTGCATTTGCTTCGTAAAAGTGTTGGTACCGAGTTGGGTTCATACCCTGCCTTTTCTCTCCCGTGCTAACGAATATTAGAGTGCCATCTAGGTTAAAGCATTCACCTCTGTCTGCAAATAAGTGTTGCCGTTGAACCTAGACTTGTTGAAATATTGTTAGGAGATTGATACTTATAGTAATTGTAATTGAAGTTGTTTGCCGTATTAGTGCCAGAGTGTTTTCATAGATGTGTCCTTAAAATAAATAATTATATATCTTTACACCCAAGCTCTGGTACGTGTCTGCTTGTTCTACTGTGTAAATTGCCCTATCTTGTATACTCCACATACTGCCTAACTCTTCTTGAGGGAAGTCTGACTGCTCAGCCACAGCTACCAGGTGAACCTGTGTGGTACAGACTGCTACCAAGTGTGTTTACTACCAAACACCTGTAAGCCTAAATCTTTTGCAGTGGTCCCAGAGGGAACTGCACAGGTTTCCGCTTAACACTGGTGTACAAAGGTGGGATTTGTATCGAGTATACAGTTTAGAGTGCTTTTCAACACTTTAGGGTAAATAAGCACAAAGCTTAGCACTAAAAAGCAACTTTCAAAAACATGTCTACTATGGAAGTTTACAGCCAAGAGTCCTTGTCAGGTGAAAATACTGAGAGTTTGAGAGCTCTCTGTAGACAAGAGAATCTTTCTGTAAGAGGCAAGAAAGTAGAACTGATAGCGAGACTGCAGGAAAACTAAAGTCTGGGGCCTGGTTCAGAGGAACCAACTTCTCCAGCAAATGTAGAAAACAGTGATGGTATTGATCTGAATCAAAGTCTTGATAATAAGTCAGAAGAGGAAAGTGAACCTAATGAAGTTAGCCACTCTGAGCCTCTGTCTGCCTTACCTACTGTACTTACGGGGCCCATACAAGGTCCTACATGTAACCCTGCTTATTTTGAACTTGAAAAAATGAAGCTCGAATTAGAGTACAAGCGTTTTTTAGCCCAATCTGAAAGAAACCAAGAGCTAGAGTTCAGACGAATGAATGCCCAGGCTGAGCAGAAGCAAGCTGAGTTAAGACTCAGAGAAATAGAACTTAATCATGAGTTAGAGATGAAAAAGTTGTGCTAAATGCTGCTCTCTCCTCTGGTTCCTCTAGAAGTTCCAGTCCCAAAAGACCCCGGATGCCTAAGGAATTAGTGGGTATGTACGAACCGAGATTGGATGTGTTGGATTGGTTGAAAATGTTTGAATATAATCATGGGCTCCAGGACATCACCGGGAACGAGTTACTTCCCTGGTTGTTCTCTAGGCTTCCCCCTGTTGCAACTGATGTGGTAATTGAGTTGGGGGAGGTGGATAAGAAGGATTACGAAAGTGTGAAACTAGCTTTGATAGCTAGATTCGGGAAGACCCCTTCCCAGTATCTTAAGAGGTTTAGAACACTCGAAAAGCATGATGGTACCCCTTGGGCTACCTGGGTGAGTGAAGGGTTGAAAAACTTAGAGGGATGGATTAAGGGTTACAAGGTGAACACTTATGAGGGTATGAATAATCTTTTTATGTTGGAGTCTATTTATGATGCCTGTTCTCCTGAGCTCAGACAGCACTTGGCTGACTCGAAGGAATTGGATTCCAGGAAGCTGGCTAAGGCTGCTGACTTGTGGGTTGCCAACAGGGCTACTCATAAGGATTCTGGGGTAACTCAGAAGAAGGATGGGGGAAAACAGCCTAAAAAAGACTCAAAAGAGAATTCTAATAACTCAAATTCCATAGATTGCCCCAAACAAAACCATAAGGGTAAGCCACAAGGAAAACCACAGCAGAATAGTGTACCTTCTGGTGCCAAACCGGAGGGAGGCCAGAACAAGCCACCATTCCAGAAAGCATTCGGTAAATGCTTTGTTTGTGGCTCGACTGACCATGTGAAAGGAGATCCCAGATGGAAGGGTAAACCTTCAGGGGTCCAGCTTGTCTCCTTAGCCTTCGCTCCAGAGGAGGAAGTTCAAATGGCAAGTGGAAACCTTTTACTACTGGCTGATGAACCCACTGGAGTCTCAGCCAGTGTTTCTTTAGTGTCTCTGGGTTTGTGGGAACAACAGAATTTAGATGTCTATAATTCTATCCCAGATAATACTAAAGAGTATTATAAGGACAGTGTCCAGGTGAATGGTCAGGAGACTCCTGCCATTAGGGACACTGGGGCCAGCATAACTGTGGTGGATAAATCTTTTTTTCAGGCTGAGGATGTTGCTAAGGCACCCAAATGCCTCACCAAGTTAGCTGGAGGGCCTGTGCAGATGCTTCCCCAATTACCAGTTCTCATCCAGTGTAACGACATGACTGTAAAGATACCTGTCAGCATACAGAGTGAGGTACCAGGACGAGTTCTGTTGGGTAACGATTTAAAAACTCTCAGAGTTGTGTCTCATACCCCCAGACGTCCTAGTAAACGGTTACAGGAGCTAACCAGACCTGCAAGGGAGAGAACCATGAGAGGTACTCCCCAGGAGATGATGAAGAAAGATATCACTCCTGCTCCACTGGAATTGTCAGCTGCTATCTCAAAGAAATCAGAAGCGAAAGGGAAACCTAAGACTTCTATCCCAAAACCAGCAGCCAGCATTCCAGTGCAGCCAACAAGGACTTCCCCGCGGTTGTCCAAAGTTACACCCGTAACTCCCCCTCCAGCTGAGGCTGAGAGGGCGGTACAACCCTGTGTGGTAGAATTAGACTCTGAGGAAGAGCTAATGGAAGGCAAGGTACTCATTGGAGATCTGGATCCTGTTGACCATCCTGAGCTGCAGTCTTTACTGGCAGAAGGTGGACCCAACAGGGCAGACTTCAGTAAGGGACAGAGGGAATGTCCAACTCTGGAAGGTCTTCGCCACCAGGCAGAAGCTCGGGCTGAAGGGCAAGAGCCTGGGAAATACAGGTTGCAGTGGGAAGATGGCCTCTTCTACAGTGAACCGACCGAGTCTGCACCTGGAGACTACAAACGACTTGTAGTACCCCAAGAGAACAGACAACAGTTCTTGCAGTTAGCCCACGAGATTCCTTTGGCTGGTCACTTGAGTTTCAAGAAGACTAAGGAAAGGCTCTCTCTCTACTTTTATTGGCCGAAGATGGGGGCCGAAGTAGAAAAACACTGCAGGAGCTGCCACACCTGCCAGACCTCTGGTAAGGTTGGCTCCAAGAATGTGGCACCTTTAGTGCCTCTCCCAGTTGTGGGAGTCCCATTTGAGAGAGTAGGGATTGACATTGTTGGTCCCCTTGATCCTCCAACCTCCTCAGGCAACAGGTTTATACTTGTTGTAGTAGACCATGCTACTAGGTATCCTGAGGCAATTCCTATGAGGACTGTTACAGCTCCAGCTCTGGCTAAGGACCTCCTTGGTATTTTTACCAGGGTCGGGTTTCCTAAGGAAGTAATCTCTGACAGGGGGTCAAACTTTATGTCCCACTACATGAAAGCCATGTGGAAAAAGTTCTCAACAGCTTACCACCCACAAACCAATGGGTTGGTAGAAAGGTTCAACCGAACCATGAAGAGCATGATAGGTGCTTTAGAAGAACCCCTTAAACGAAAGTGGGACCTTCTACTGCCATGCCTTCTCTTTGCTTATAGAGAAGTCCCTCAGGAGGGAGTAGGTTATTCTCCCTTTGAGCTTATCTATGGTCATCCTGTCAGAGGTCCATTGGCCCTGATTAAGGAGGGGTTGGAGAGTGCTCCTTCCCCCAAGCCAATCAGAGTGACTGACTACGTGATAGGTCTCCGGAGGAGAATGTCGCACATGATGACGGAAGCAAGTAATAACTTGAAAGCTGGACAAGCATTGGTCAAGCACTGGCATGATCAAAAGGCTAACATGGTTGAGTTCACTCAAGACCAGCTAGTTCTCGTTATGATCCCAACAAGGCAGAGGGCCTTGCAAGACAAATGGATGGGACCCTTCAGAGTTGTGGGTAAACTCGGAGAGGTCAACTATCTGGTGGACTTGGGCAATCCCAAGGAGGCTCCGACAGTCTTCCACACCAACCGACTCAAAGCGTATGTCTCGAGACCTGATGTAGGAGCTTTGCTTTTAGCATCATCAGAGGAAGAAGAAGAGAGTCAAGCTCTTCCTGATCTCCACAGAGGCTTACCTTTAGACGAAAAAATTGAAGGAGTGAATCTCTCTTCAAATCTGACACCCGAGCAACAAGAAGAGTGCAAATCTATGTTAAATCAGTTTGGCCTTCTGTTCTCGCTTTCACCAGGCTTGACCCCTTGGGGCCAGCATGACATTCTCACTGGTGACTGTCTCCCAGTCAAAAGCAGAGGATACAGAATGTCAGAAAATGTACAAACCCACATCAAAGGTGAGGTCTGCAAGATGCTTGATCTAGGGTAATAGAGCCCTCTACTAGTCCATGGTCTAGCCCAGTTGTATTAGTACCAAAGGCAGGATCTAAAGAACTTAGATTCTGCGTGGATTATAGAGCTCTTAATGCAGTCACCAAGACTGATGCCCACCCTTTGCCAAGAACAGATGAGTTGGTGGATAAACTTGGTTCAGCCAAGTTCCTCAGCACATTTGACTTGACGTCAGGCTATTGGCAAATAGCCCTGACAGACCATGCCAAGAAGAAAACTGCATTTTCAACCCCCGTTGGCTTATACCAGTTTATGGTGATGCCTTTCGGATTAAAGAATGCACCTGCTACATTTCAACGGATGGTAAACCAGGTTCTGAATGGGATGGAGGACTTCTGCATGGCATACTTGGATGACATAGCAGTGTTCAGCAATTCCTGGGAGGAACATGTAACCCACCTAAGAGATGTTTTGCAGGCTCTTGGACGAGCCAATCTGACCATAAAGGCGAGGAAATGACAAATTGGACAGAGTAAGGTAGTCTATCTTGGACATGAGGTAGGAGGTGGAGAAATAAGGCCTTTGCTCAGTAAGATTGAAGCTGTGCAAAATTGGACAACACCTACTACTCAGACCCAAGTGAGAGCCTTCTTAGGTCTCACTGGGTATTACAGGAATTTCATTGAGAACTATGGGACCATAGCTTCTCCTCTGAATGTCATCTCCTCTCCCAAATTTCCTAAAAAGGTTAGATGGAACGAGGAGTGCAATCAGGCTTTTGAAAACCTGAAAAAGGCTCTTTGCCAAGCCCCAGTACTCAGAGCTCCTGATTACCACCAAACTTTCATTGTGCAGACAGATGCTTCTAATGTAGGAATAGGTGCCGTACTCAGTCAACTGGATGGGAAAGGTAGGGAGCACCCTGTTTGCTTCATCAGCCGCAAGCTGAAGGATCCTGAAACAAGGTGGGCAACAATCGAAAGAGAATGCTTTGCTATCGTATGGGCTCTGAAGAAGTTTAGGCCATACTTGTATGGTTCTACTTTTGTCATTCAGACTGACCACCAACCCTTGAGATGGTTAATGCAAATGAAAGGGGAAAACCCAAAACTACTGAGATGGTCAATCTGCCTGCAAGGGTTTGATTTCACCATTGAGCACAGGTCAGAGCGTCACCACTAAAATGCTGATGGTCTCCCTAGGATGTATGTCATCGACTAGAGGTATGAGATTCATCCAGGAGTGGATTAAATACTCCTGTCCCTTAGTCTGGGGGGGGGGCGAGTGTTAGGGAGAATTCTCTGTTTAGGCTGAATTTCCTAACCTAGTGAGTCCCCCAGCAGCTTTGCTGGATTTCTGGAGTTTGTTTTTTTCCATCCTGCCAAGAGTGAGACTCTTTTCTCCCACTCTTGGACATGAATGTGGTTGATTCCTGTGAATGTCAAGGTGTTCGATGGGCTATGGGGTCTTTTACTCCATAGGGTCTCATGTGTTTTACTATGTGTGTTACACTGCACCCTCCTTGCCGTAACACTGGGGCGTCCTAGAGGACCCCCGCCATTTGCTTTACTAGACCTAAATTTACTAACAGAACTAGTACAAACCATCCTATTGTGGACGTACTAGTAGGGGTAATTTGATTACCCCTGGGTCTGTTATTCGAGGAGGCACTGTCCCGTCCCCCCTCGTCGAGTTTTGGCTGGTGGCAGTGGAAACTACTTGTTATATTCGACCCCGAATATAACTCTATGGGATTCTTCCCATTGTTGGAGGCTAATACTTTTTTCCGTTGGGTCTCTAACATACCGCCGGTTTATTTGTCTTAAATAAATCTACCGGTCGGTATTTTCTGCCAGAACTCGGTTTTTAAAATGGTGTCTGTGTTCACCTCTGTAACTCTGAACCAAAGGTTGAGCCCTTTGTTCCACTTTTGGCGGGCTTCTACACAGAAGCCCTCCAGAGTGGTGCCATTCTGTCTGGGTACCACAGGGGGTGTGGTAGGGGTTTAGGCACCCTGGACTGAGTTGCCTTGCCAGCTCAAGTCGCACTCTGGTGTGATTGGCCCAAGGGGTGAGCCACCCCGCTCACCACTTAGCGTGTTTTGATTGACAGCTAGGCTGAATGAATGGGGGTTTGCTGCATAAAAGCAGGGCTTTTGGGACTGGATCTTCAGAAGTCGCCACAGGACCTAAGAATCCGACTAGGGTAAAGCTGAGCAGATCTGCAACGACGACACCTCTGGTGGAGCCCTGCTGAACCGACTCACCACTTCCCAACGACAGAGGAGATCTCCCCGCTGGAGAGTCTTCTCCCCCTAACTGGTGGGAACAACCAGTCCCTTTGCTTTTTCTTCGCTTCCAGGGCGTAGTGGTCGAATTGCCCATGCTGAGCACCCCGGCAACCAGATAGCCACTAGCCCATACCGCGACCAAAAGGTGGTGCCTTGTGACGGAGCACTCCGCGGCTGTTCTCTTCCCTGGTGGTGCAACGATCTTCAACTTTCCTTCGACGACGAAATCATCTCATCTCTTGGCAAAGCCCCGACTTGCATCCACCACCAGGAACAACTGCCCCCGCCGGAGGTGTCTCTGCACTTACAAGGTACCGTGTCCACCTGGCTTCCCTTGTGACGGTTAGCGTGAGGTGTCTTAAACCCTTACCTTTCCATTGGGTCGCCTCCAGACCTTCTTAACTTTTTGTTCTAAACAGGTCCAACCTTTCTGTGACAATTTGCTACAAAGACTCGAAGTGCGTTTCCACTGTAATACTTGATGGGACATATCGCCTTGCCTCTCTCCGAGTGGGCCCGGCCTCTGAACTTTGTAATCCACAGTAGACACTGCCTTGCGGGCCTTGCATTTGCTTCGTAAAAGTGTTGGTACCGAGTTGGTTTCATACCCTGCCTTTTCTCTCTCGTGCTAACGAATATTAGAGTGCCATCTAGGTTAAAGCATTCACCTCTGTCTGCAAATAAGTGGTGCCGTTGAACCTAGACTTGTCGAAATATTGTTAGGGGATTCATACTTATAGTAATTGTAATTGAAATTGTTTGCCGTATTAGTGCCAGAGTGTTTTCATAGTTGTGTCCTTAAAATAAATAATAATATATCTTTACACCCAAGCTCTGTTCCGTGTCTGCTTGTTCTACTGTGTAAATTGCCCTATCTTTTATACTCCACATACTGCCTAACTCTTCTTGAGGGAAGTCTGACTGCTCAGACACAGCTACCAGGTGAACCTGTGTGTTACAGATTGCTACCAAGTGGGTTTACTGCCAAACACCTGTAAGCCTAAATCTTTTGCAGTGGTCCCAGAGGGAACTGCACAGGTTTCCGCTTAACAATTCGAAAAAAGGATTGCCAAATAGGTGACTATGAATCCAAAAAAGGTTGCAATGCATTTTGTAGATTTCGAAGAAAAATCTGATTGCCAGCATATGTGAAATGGACTGTGAAAGTGCTGTGAAACAAAATGTTTTCATTGTGGAAAGAGGACAGGTCAACATCTCTTAGAAAGGCACAAACAGCCTTATTGAAATTGCACCTCACTTTCTCCATTTGAGGACCAAATGCAGAAGAACGCAGCCACATTTGTCTTTGTGCAACACGGGAAAAAACTAGTTGGCAGTTTGGAAACATGTCCATGACCTTCGCAAGTCCTTCCTTCATTGCAAATTGCAAAGAAATTCCAGAGACATGCCCTAAACTTTTCCCCCCACAATGAATGATAATTATGTCAGGATGATGCTCTGTCTGTAAAGTAGCACCGAGAGGTAACAAGTCCAGTCACTTCATTCCACGCACTCCATGCCAGTGCACTCCGCATGAGAAAATCCAAGATCTGCAGATATACCGGAACTTTCTGCATGCACCTTCAACCAAAGTATCCATGAGTCTCCCAAAATCCAGATAATCTGTTTTGGAGCGCACAGAGCCATAGCTGTTTGGTTTCCTGTCAGGAAAAAGACGTTTCACTAAATCTCTCCATTCAGAACACACCCACTGAACTTTACTGACCAATCCCTAGCGTCGCTCATTCTGATTTGCATGCGTCTCCACCCCAGAAACCCCGTTGCTAATACGCACTGCCTGCAGACAACCGCCATGTCCGCGGGCACGTAGAGGATCTGAGCGTGACGACTGTACATATAAATAGTATTCCCCTTCTCCCCTTTAAGGTGGGCTCTGAAAAGAGCTGTTTTCTTTTGTTTTTTGGGCAGATGCCTTACATACACCTGTTATTTTGTATTTTTTTACTTTACTCCTACAATCATCACAGAACCTTCTCCAAAGCAAGCCTTACATTCCAAAAGAACATGGCATATCCCAAAAAAGATAACGAAACACCATCTGCTTCAAAATAAGCCACATTACTGGAAACAATGTTCTCGTGGCTGCAGAAAAACATACCAGCTCGTAACATGAAAGCCGCATGCCGCGATTGTTGGTACACCTCCCAATACTTTGATCAGGACAATAAACAGAACTGTTGTCCCATTTTCCTCTAGGGAGTAAGCCAGAAAAAATGACTTTTGCAGTTGGAAAGATTTTAATGACTGCTTGCACCAATGGGTCCAAATCTTCCAACAAAGTAGGTGAACTCATGTAGCCAAAATGGCAAGCACTGTAGTGCAAAACTACCACATGGGGACTGGTCATCCTACGCATATCTCTGCAAACTTGGAGAATTGCCGCAACATTGCAATCAGTCGCAGCGCTTCACACCTCTTCTACTCCTCTGACATCGTAATTGTGTGCCACATGCCTACTTTCGGAATAGTGCTGTAAACCATGGACAAAAATATCTCTGAGCACCATCACCCTGACTGTCTCCACCTCTGCCATCTTCACTACAAGCACTGTCTTTCGAAACAAATGAACAATGTGAACATCTGATTGGCTGATGCCTACAGTCCCCTTTCCATGCTGGATTTGCTGTAGAACCCCGTATGTGGCACGCCCTATCCGCGGACAAGCGCAGTGTCTGGGCGGCACGTAACTCTTAGCCAGTCCTTCTACACTTTCCTCATCACTCGTGAATCCATTCCCTCAGTGGACACTGCTAAGCAGGCACACAACCATCCACCAATCACATTCAAGATCTCTAAATCTAACTCCATCATCAGAGTTCCGCACTTCAAATGTACTGTTCATCACTCTGAATACAAGTCGCATATCATTGCAAAGCACCTACTTCAAAAATTACTATGTAAGTGTCGCAGATTTTTACTTACAGCTCCATGCATAAGCACATGCATGAGTACAAAGTACAGGTATGCATATTTTATTCAGAGAACATGTGCAACCCTTATGATTTCATTTAAACAAATTAATGCCACTAAATCTGCATAGCCAATACATACCAACGCTCCCCCTTTAAGTGCAAGACATCCGATTTTCCATTGTGAAAACGCACTACTTCTTACCGTCTCCCGCATAACCTATCCATACATAACAACCCTCCCGATTTAGGCAGGAAACTCGATTTTCAATTAGGAAATGTCACAATTTTTTACTGTCTTCTGCCTAAATTAATGCTACTTCCAATGCGATCGTATGAGAAAAATAAACGTTCCTGATTGCTGTGGTCACATCATCCTCTGAGGTTCTCCCGATTTTTCGCATTTGTACTTATAATATGAAAGTAGTCAAATTGTTCCCATCTACTATTATGACCTATCACTTACAACCTCTCTGATATGGACAACACAGCTTAAAAAAAACAAGGGAATTTCAGGAACTGAAAATTGTACTCACTTGCGAAGCAGGTTCAACTAACAGACTGTAAATAACATATAAAGGCTGCACATAGTGAAATGAAATGCACACATGCACTGTGTTGAGATATGAAAGGAGATTACTTCGACGAAAGATGCAAAATGAACATGTACATTAACATCACTGCTTAAAACACACAAAGTTACTAACTTCTTCCTTTTACAATTGCAATGAAGACTATTCTCCTGAAAATCAACAGCATCTACACTGCAAACAACATATCCGAAGAAATCTGGTGATTCCGCAAAAAAAGTAAGTACAGTACCACCTTTATATTCTTACTGTTCCTCAAAGAGACTGTGTAGGTTATTTATGTAATTTGCGCACCAAAAAAACATTGATTTCTGAACCATTCTACCCACAAATCCCCATTTATTAAACAAAGAATAACAGGCAGAATGGCACACAAATCCCTGTGTTTTTGGAACACAAATAACATACAGAAGCCTTAGAATGTTAGTACTACAAAACAAATAGCTGTTTTCTATTTTATACCATTACGTTTACTATTAATGCTTCTGCTCATCACTAGCTCACTTTCTAATCTCGTCTGAAGCACAGTGTAGTAATATACAAACAGAAAAATAGCCTTCCCATTGTAACTGCCCAATGCACATTCACACACCACCACAAACAGCTTCCCCATCAAACTTATGCATGCATGTACACAGCACACATACATTGTAAAATAGACCAAACCATGCCTTCTTTTCTTTCAACAGACCCCAAATAATGCCTACCAAAAAGCAGGTCCGTAGAAAGGAACACAGAAATAGAGCAAATTAAAATAAAAGTTTCCTAAGTAAACATCCATCTCCAGCAGAGTTTGTACAGAACGTTGAAAGTCCTTCAGAATCTAATAAGAAGAGGAGCGAAATCATCCTCATCCCTTAAAACCTACTGTAGAAAAATAATCCTACAAGCTCTCGTAGACAGTGCAATCCTTCTCAAAAGCAAGTTATTTATTTTAGTGTTAAATAGGATGAAACCACTTACAAAACTGAGTGCTAAACTACAAAAGAAACTTCTCAATAAACGGAATGTCAACAAAAATAACTTCTTAAATATGTATGGAGGTGAATGGAGTCACACAACAACCACAGAACCATATTTTAATGAAGAAGCATACAGACAAAATCAAACAAACACAATTGCCATAGCAGTGGACGAGGGAATGAGAATATCAATTATACCATCATGGAACAAGAAACACTGCTTACAAAAGTATCCCCTGAAAACTCAGAATTACCTCTCCAATCGACTAAACCAGACCGTCCAGTATACAAATGGCCATGCACGTCAATGTGTGACAGTCCTAAGAAATCTTTCAAATCTTTACGTCAGTTCCTCAATCAGTATGTGAAAGGTAAAGACAAATTCAAAATGAAAGTGCTGCAAAATATGGATATCTGTCCACTGCGCAAATACACAGGACTACAAGTTCATTCATTAGCCTGCATTTCAGGACCTATTTGCAAAAGCACCTTCCACGATATCAAAAGGATATGAATACATCATTCAAATGTAAGAAATCTAGTGTATAAACTGTACTATGCTAAAAGTCTATCTTTAGAATTAGTCAGTTTAAATAACACTCTTCTGCATGGTACACCCAAATACCTACAAGAAGAAATCGAATGTATCCAGAGAAAATATTTTGGAAGTGAAAGCCACTTACAAAATGCAATAGATTTAGAGCAGACTAGCAACAATTCTGCACATAGCAACCTTCTATTACACACATACAAAAAAGAAATACTAAAATTTAAAAGTACATCGGCTGAAGTACCAAACCATGTGTGTGTGTGTTGCCGCAGAACGTTATACAAAAGGAACACAACAACTATAGACGTAACATACAAAATAGAAGACAATGAAGATTCCAAATGTTTTGAATTTGCTCTCTACCATTTAGCAGAAAACAAATGCCAAATAAGTGATCCCCTAATATGTTGCAGTTACTGCACTACAAACCTTCATGTGCTATCACAAATAATTTGGTATTATTCCCACTACCAAAACCCCTGCAACAACTCAATTTGCATGAGAGCATCATAATTCAAACAGTTCACTCATTTCAAGCAATAATACACCTTCAACCAAAAACAGCAAAATTACCTCCCTCTGAATTGGTGAAAGGCATTTGTGGCAAAGCAGTTTATTTGCCATTAGATCTGACACACAATGTGCACACTCTAGGAGTGCAACGCCCAATAGGGCAATCTTTAATTGTCTTAAGAAATGGTGTACCAACAAAAGACAAAAAAAAAATGGCACCAACTAGCGGACTTACATAAAGTTAGACAAGCCTTGCAATATCTAAAAGACAATAACAAATACTATAAAGAAATACATATTGAAGAAAGCTTAATGGAAACAACTGAAATAATTCAAGAGTCATCAGAACCTGGTCAATTTGAACTTCTGGATCCCGCTGCAGTATCCACTCTTTTGGACCATTACACAATGCATCCATTGCACTCTAATGAGAGCATAGATGATGCACTAGAAAATTACCAAATGCGACAAACCAAAGGGTCACCAGTGAGCATATGGGGAAAACGTATAAATGCACGTGCTTTTCCACTGCTATTTCCTACTAGCAAAGGCGGAAGATAGGATGATAGACCCACTCAGATTACGGCATCAGAATACCGCTCATTACAAATGTATTCTCAAGATCCCAGATTTAGACAAAATGTGGAATACATATTACACCTACTCTTTGAAAGTGTACTAGCAACCCTATGTTACAGAGTTGCACACATATTGAAATCTGGAACCCACTTTCAAAATATGTCAGCTACGCAATTAATACAAAAAGTGCAAGAAAAAGATGAGATTTTACAATCAAGTATAACAAATCTGTTTGCAAACATGCGTGGTATGAAAGAATACTGGTTCTGACAGCATAGAGATGTATGTTTTATGATCAGAAACCTTGGACCACCCACTTGGTTTGTTACATTAAGTAGTGCAGAGTATGCATTGGAAGGTTTACATGACTTCCTACGCATATCAAACAACAACAAAACCAACATAGATATACTAACACCTGGAGAACTTTGATCTCTAGATGTTGTTAATGTGTCAAGATATTTCCATCATCGTTTCATTGCTATGCTACACTTTATTTGTAATAAAACTGTTCCTCCCCTCGGAGAAGTGCAACACTTATTTTGGAGAAAATAATACCAAGCCAGAGGAGCACCACATATTCACATGCTTTTCTGGATCAAAGGTGCACCTAAATTTGGTCAGGACAGTGATGCCACTGTTTTGCAGTTCACCCAAAAATATGTCACTTGTGAAATCCCTTCGCAACGGACACATAGTGACCTTCCTAGACAGATTTTACATTTTCAAATACACAAATGTGGCAAATATTGTCATTGCAAATACAAAAGCAAAGGGAAATACTACACCAAATGCCGCTTTGGTTTCCCTAGACCAGTTACAGAAACAGGTGAAGTGAACAACTTCATGTCTTCAGTTCGACATAGTGTTAAAGGTAAATCACCTAAGAACATGTATTACATCAAAAGAAACAGAAGAATCAAAATATATCAATGATTACAATGCAATCATTGCCCTCTTATGGAATGCAAACATAGATGTGCAGTACATTGCAGACAATTCCACTGCAGTTGCAAGATATGTTACAGCCTACTTAACAAAAGCAGAAAAACAGAGCATCAAGAACTCTGAAATGACCTATCATCAGACAAAACACTATCTGAGAAATTGTACAGCCTACGCATAAAAATGCTCTCTCATAGAGAATATGGCGCCTATGAAGCTGCAGATCGTTTAACCGGTACTGCTTTGTGTGGAAAATCAGAAAACATAGAATGGCTAAGTCTTGGTCCTGCTAAATCTACAAAAAGAGTTCTGAAATCATATGAGGACATAGAAACAATTGCCAAAAATTATCCCAACAGCCAAGACATTTTAAAAAACAATGTACTGGACACATACTATCTGAACAGGAGTACCACTTTGGAAACCATGTGTCTATACCACATTGCTCAAAACTTTGCATACAAAAATAATAAGAAACCCGAAGAAAGTTAGAAATAGAGTGACAGATTGTGAAGGCAGCTTAGTGAAACTTAACTAACGAAGCTTAATTAATCATGTCTAATTGTCATTAAAAACTCCTCAACAGAAAGAACTATATTACATGTCCCTGCTACAACTTTTTAAACCATGTAGAAAAGAGGAAGTGATACTAGATAAATTTGACTGCTATGAAGATGCTTTCAAAGCAAATGAAAGCACTAACACTGATGTGAACTTTACGCAGTACAAAACAATGTTGCACAATGAACAGCAACACGAAGAAGAACTTCAGGCCCAACTAGATACGTCCGATTCCGACAGTAGTCAACCTTCTGTAACAGGAAGTCAAGAACCTCTAGGACAGCCACTAATAGCGAATGAGGCAGAATTAGCTATGACAGAAGTGTAAAACACCATGTGTCACTATGAAGAACATATAGAAGACTTAACTGTACTACAATCAAAACTTAACAATGATCAGCGCACCATTTTTGAAGAATTAACAAAAGAAATTGCACATGGTGTACAACACAAAAATAAAGAATGTGCCTGCCAAAATTACAAAACTATACTGCTGTATGTCAGTGGTGAAGCTGGGTCAGGAAAAACATTCTTAATCAAAATCATCAGCAAGTTCCTTCAAGAATTGACAAACAAAAAACTGTCAGCTGTTGTAACTGCCCCACAGGTTTAGTTGCCTCCAACATAGGCGGTGTCACTTTACACTGATTACTACTCCTTCCAGTAGAACACCAAAACAAATTAGACTATTACAAACTTTCTGCAGAAGCTGCAATGGAACTACGCAGAGTATTAAAACAAATGAAAATGCTACTAATATACTAATAGATGAAGTGAGAATGGTCTCATACCAAATGTTGGCTTTGATTCACCTCAGATTGCAAGAAGAACTCAAAATAAACTACGAAGAACTCTTTGCAGGGAAACACATTATCGTTTTCGGAGATCTTCTACAATTGATACTAGTGAAAGGTGAACCTATTTTTAAAACCTTAGGACACAAACTGTGCCATAAAACTGTTGGCAGCATAGGAAATATCAACCTTTGGCAACATTTCCAATACAGAGAATTAACAGAAAACATGTGTCAATCTGCAGATCTCACTTACGCCAACATTTTAAAAAGTGTTAGAGTTGGTGTACTATCTCAAGAAGCACAAGCAATATTGAAAAACTGGCACATTCATGCACTTTATGGCGATAACGCATGTGCTACAGATGTTATGGAACAATTAGCCCACAAAAATGTCAATTGTATGGCCTTAATGCCAACTCTTGCAAGCTGTTTCAAATTCAATCAAACAATGTTAAAAAAAGAAATGCAACCAATAATGGAATTTTGCTCCACAGACAAACTGGACGTACATGGTATGACACTGCCCATGTGTCAGCAAGCCACAACAAGACTAAATACCTTAGAAAATTCAATCTCCAACACAGCTGGGTTGGAAAAAATATCAAAATTATCCTTAAATTGTAGGGTAATGCTTAAACGTAACTTGATGCAGAGCAAGGGCTAGTTGACAGGGCACTAGGTACAGTTGTTGGCTTTCAAACATACACACGTGACAACAACATTCAGTTTTTAAATATTCACTTTGACAAACTTTCAGAAGTGAAACGGATAGGGCGCTCAACAGCTCGATTCCTTCACTTCAAAGACATGTATGTACGTAGAAAACAATTTTCTCTAACTCTTGCATATGCAGTCACCATTCATAAATCCCAGGGTCTTACCCTAGACAAAGCATTATAGATATAGAAAACACAGTCTTTAAAGAAGGCATGAGCTACGTAGCACTATCACGCTTACATACACTTGACCGTCTATCACTAATCTACTTTGATGCAAGTAAAGTGAACTCTGATATTCCTTGCATTTTAGAATACAATACACTGTGTTCACTGTACACCCCCCATCTGAAATCATATCCTGTTCCACAAAAAGGAACACGCGGTAAAAGAAAACTAATTGAAACAGAAATGCAACAGAATCTGACGGCAAATCCTTCAAAGAAAACAAAAGAAGCTAAAACTTAATCAAATACCACAAGCAAAGAAGAACCTATTAGGGAAAGTAAATCAGGTACTTCTTCAAAAAAGAAACAGAGAAAGAACTATCTGGTCCATTCAAATTTTCAAATGAAACTGGTGTAAATTGCTGTTTCGAGCTGTTGCTAATGTAGCAATTAATATTCTATTTCAATTGCCACCAATTGTTAACACTATTTACTTACACCAGTACAGACCAATTGTGTTTGCAAATGTTAGTCCTTCATAGAAACACAACAAACAATCCTGACAACACATATAGTGTTCACAGAATAAGAGAAGAATTGGTCTGCTGTGCTGGAATGGTGCGATTCACTATAAACTCACAAGAATATCCACAAGAATTTCTAATGTACTTACTACAAGTACTGGAAAACAAAAACATACCTATAAATGAAATCCTCCAGATTTCATACATGTGGAAACATACATGCACTCTCTGTAATAATGTGACACAGGAACAAATCCCAAATGAGCGATATGTGTATGTATCCATACCTAATTGTGAATCCATCCCATTTCAGCAACTTCTACAGAATGCAAACCATGGCAGATTATGTACTATCTGCAATTCAGATAATCGCTCCACCTTACTGATACAAACACATAGTCACTACATAATACTTATGCTTCTATGTTACAATGTAGGTGGTACCAAAAACAACTGCAAGCTGACTGGATTCACACACGGTCAAGTGTCTCTTGGTAAGAAAATCTTTACAACAATAGGTATAATCTACCATGCAAGAGCCACAACCAATGCAGGTCACTACACTGCATATATTAAAAAAGAAATGTGGATGGTTCGAATGTAATGTTTATACCATTACTCTAAAGCAGAGATTGCCAGCTGATCTTACAAATGTGCATTTAATCTTCTTAAAGGCAAAATTTAATAACTAATGTGTACTTCAACATTAACAAAAATTCAAGTAAAAGACTATAAACAGAATACGCCAACAGGTATCTAACTGTCCAAGAGTGTATAATAACCACACATATAAATGAATACCACAGATCCGTAACAGAAACTACACAGTTAGAATACGCCAACAGGTATCTAACTGTTTAAAAAATCTGCAACAAGCCAACATACATAACATTAATCAGAATAAACAAGTAAACACTCAAAGGAAACAAAGACATAATTTTTAGCATAGCAAAGAAAGGTTCTTTTTAATCTGACAAGGATTTTTTTTTCCCAGACCCAAAGATTTGAAAAACATACACAGAAACTGAGCAAAATGTACAGTACACTGGTTTGTAAACTAAATATGAGGGGAAAAAAGCTAAAATGTCTATTGTACAATATAATAAGTCTTTATAAAATACAAACACTAACATGCTCTTTTCTTTTATCAGAGAAATTAAAAAAGGATATTTCCGCCAAGTACTAAAGTCATGTAAGAAATATATCGAATCTCAACAACAAAGTAAACAGTAATTATAATTTCACACCTGTAATACATATTCGAATCCATACGTCTGATCTATGGCAGTAATATGGTGCTGTGGCTGTAGGCAGGGCCTAGAGTCTTGGATGCATAACCTACGACCTACACCCTGCGGCCAAGCAAACAAGACTGTAGGTCCTACCCACAACCATCGCAGCATATCAAAAGCATGGTGGCTTATAACTTCACTGCTAACTTTGGTCTTGGGTGCATAGTCTGCGGCCATGCACCTAAGACTCTAGGTTGTGCACACAACCACCGCACTGCAACACACCCATGCTGACTTATAGCCTCAGCGCTTAAATCTCCAGTCTTGTGTGCATGGCCTTTGGCCATGCACCCAAGACTCTAGGTCCAGCCCACAACCACCACAGCATATCACACCCATTGTGGCATAAAACTTCACTACGTATAAATTTGGTCTTGAGTGCATGGCCTTCGCCCATGCACACAAGACTCTAGGCCCTCCCCACAAACACCTGATTGATGTGTGATACTACGGGTGTATCTATTTCTGTGATATGCTGTGGTGGTTGTGGGCATGGCTTAGAGTCTTGGGAGTATGCACCCAAGACTCTAGGTCCTGGCCACAACCACCACATCATATCACACCTATTGTGGCTTGTAACTTCACTACGTATACATTTGGTCTTGGGTGCATGGCCTTCGCCCATGCACCCAAGACTGTAGGCCCTCCCCATAACCACCTGATTGATGTTCAATACTACGGGTGTATCTATAGCTGTGATATGCTGAAGTGGTTGTGGCCAGGGCCTAGAGTCTTGGGTGTATGTCCATAGATATTTGAATGTATGGGTGTACAGTGGCTTATAACTCCAGTGCTTATAAGTTTGTTCTTGGGTAAATGGCCTGCGGCCATGCACCCGTGACTTTACAACCTCCCCACAATCATCTGAGCGATAAGTGATACTACGGGTGTATCCATTGCTGTGATATGCTGCAGTGGTTGTGTTCATGTCCTAGAGTCTTGGGAGTATGGCCTACGGCCTACGCCCTACGGCCATGCACCCAAGACTCTAGGCCCTGGCCACAACCACCACAGCATATTACACCCATGGTCGCTTATAAATCATTAGCACACCAATAGAATAAAACATTTTAACTGTAGCATGTACTCAATTTGCACCCAGGACTCTAGGCCCTGTCCACACCTACCAGATACATAATCGATTGTATGGGTGTGATGTATGAATGTGATATGCTGCAGTGGTTGTGGGCAGGCTCTACACTCTTGGGTGTATGGCCTACGGCCTGCAGCCATGCACCCAAAACTCTACGTCCTGCCCACAACCACCGCACTATATAAAACCCATGGTGCCTTATATTTTCAGTGCTTATAACTACTCTAGGTCCTGGCCAGAACCACCACAGCATACCCGCACACATTGTGGCTTGTAACTTCACTACGTATAAATGTGGTCTTGGGTGCATGGCCATAAGCCATGCACCCAAGACTCTAGGTCTTCTCCACAACCACCTGATTGATGTTTGATACTACGGGTGTATCTATAGCTGTGATATGCTGCAGTGGTTGTGGCCAGAGCCTAGAGTCTTGGGTGTAAGGCCATAGATATTTGAAGGTATGGGTGTGCAGTATATAAAAACCATAGTGGTTTATAACTCCAGTGCTTATAACTTTGTTCGTGGATGCACCCAAGACTGTAGTCCCTGGCCACAACCACCGGAGCATATCACACCCATGGCGGCGTATAAATCAATAGTACACCCATAGAAACAAACATTTTAACTACGGCATGTACTCAATTTTAATGTTCGCTAACACCACGCGTGTCCTTAGAACAGTTTCAAGTTGCCTGCGCACAGCACGGACTGATGTACTATCCTTATGAGACACCTCATTTTTAGTACTTACAAACATCCCGGACAAGGCGGGCATAGGGAATACATCATTAACACCTGCCGCCTAAACAAATACAATATTTCACCCATCTCTTACTCTCTGAACCTCCCCAAGTACTCTGACACACCAAAAAAGTTTCTGAAACAGCATTTCGCCTCTGGTGGTAGCAGCGCTGTCGGCGGATCCAAGATGTCTGGCGCATCCAAACAATCTGACGCACATCACGGCTCACTGCAGCCAATCGGCGGAGACGTCGTGTGTCCGTGGTCATGACGCCAGCCCCTTAGCCAATCGGTATCTTGTCCGCGGAGCGAACAGTGAAGTGTGACCACGGAGCAGACATAGATATCACTTATTTTTTTAGACCTACTTTTTGTCACCAGATTTACAAAAGCACGCTTTCGGGACCAAGCCCCTGCCGCAAATTTGGTGAAAATCCGTCCAGCGGTTTGGCCTGTAGGCATGCGCAAAGTTTTCCCCCATTCAGTCTATGGGAAAAAAAGACGTTTTGGGACCCCCCTATAACTCCCCCCCCCCCGCCCGGACCAAACATCACCAAACCTTGCAAAGTTTCAGAGTGGCCTATATACTTTTTTTTCAAAGTTTGGTGAGGATTTGTCCAGGGGGAGCAGAGTTATAAGCCGCCCAAAAAGTGTTCTTCCTATAGAACAATGGAACAGCAACTTAACCATGACTACACAGCTACTACTGTGGCTGTGTAATATATATATATATATATATATATATATATATATATATATATATATATATATATATATATATATATATATATATATATATATATAGTATGTTTTTGTATTTGTTGGCTGTGAATTACAACTTTTCAATATATGATTAAAAAGTGCAAAATGTGCAAGAAAGGCAAGCAAAGGAAATAGGATTAACAATAATAAAAAATTAAAAAAAGGCAAAACCAGAGAAATAGAATTACTGCTTATAACATTTAGACCAAGATAAAAACAAGTTTGCACAGTATTTTTGAAAACATTTGATAATAAATAAGACTACTTGACCCCTCTTTACATTTAGTGCATTCCTCTCATGTTCTAATCCAGTCTCAAACAAAGTGTTTTTTCTTGGCCCTGGAGGGATCATTTACCAATAATTCTAGGTCAATGTCCGCCCATTGCATCAACACCTGATTTTAAGTTACCCAGGATCTCAAAGATTCATGAATTTGTGGTTCCAAAAGCTGCGCTAGTACAAAAAATAAGGAAGATTTTGAGTTAAAGTTATCAAAACACTTTCTGTACAGAGCTAAAACAAGCCATTCAACCATAGCTCTCAATAACGGTAGGCCCAGTTTAAAACAAATGAGTGTATGGGACAGCTCTTGAGCAATGGCAGGACTTGCTTCCAATATAGACGTTCCAGTTTCTCCCAATTCGGCCTATCATTTGTTAATTGGGACTCAGCTCCATATAGCACCACGGGAGAGACGTTTTGCTTATAAAAAGTAATGACTGGCACTACTGAGAATGCACAGTATTTCCTATATACTATTGAAGCCTGGGCAGCCATAGTCAGCATTTTCTCACGCACAACCAATTTATAAGGGGTTGGAATCGAATGTTAATTTACATTTACCCCTAAATATGTGTATTCTTTGAGTAAAGTTTTAGGATTATTATAAAGCTTACATTTTCTGTCTGAGATTCACTAGGCGTGAAGATAAGAATGTTAGATTTCTTTACTTTAATCTGTAGATTATTTTCAGTAGCATTGTGTTCCAGTGCCTGGAGTTTCTGCTGCAACCCTACTGGAGTTTTATCTAGCAGAACAATGTCATCCTCATAGAGGAGCCATGATATTGGGGTTGAGCCTATTTTGAGAGGGAAGTAACTGACTTTGGAGAGACGGCTACCCAGATCACTAATAAAGAAATTAAAGAGGGCCGGGCCAGCATGCATCCCTGTTTTAAGTCCCCAGAATGTCAAGATTGGGGATGTTAGAAGTCCTGGTCTGTTTAACTTAACTTGTATATAGGTTTCTGAATACAGTGAATAATTAAGTTCAGGAAGTAATCTGGACAGCCTACTCTTTTCAATTTTGTCCAGAATAGGTCTCGCAAAATTGAGTCGAATGCCATCTCAAAATCAATAAATGCCACATATACCTTCTGCCCAGTTTGAAGGACTCTATTGTTTATATATATTAAGATCACACGATTTTGAATAGTTCCCAATCCTCAGACAAACCCAGACTGACAGACATCTAATTCCCTTGATCAGTTATCCATTTCCTGAACTTATGTAATAGTAATTGTGCAAACGATTTACCTGGGGCATGCAACAGGGCCATCGGGCAGTAATTTAATGGGATATTTCTATCTGCCGTCTTGAAAATATGGATGATAAGGGAATGTTTCCAGGTTTGAGGGATTCTTCCATCATGGAGCACCTTTTTAAAAATAAGCCACAATATGGAAGCCCATTGCTCGGTATAGACTTTGAGCATTAGATTGGTTAGCCCATCTGGACCCCGAGCATGGAGGAGGACAATCTCTTAATTTCATATAAAACATCATCCCTTTGAAATGAGAACTTCAGCAGGCAATCAGTTGGTACATATTGAAACTGGTGGTGAGGCTGTAATAATTCAAACAGTTTACTGAAATACACAGCCCATTCCTGGTCTTGACTGGCACTTGTCATGAGCTGGGATGAGATTGTTAGGAATTAGTTTCTGGTAAAACCATATCTGGATACTATTTTTAGAACTTATTGCCGCCAACATTGCTTCTCCATCATGCTTCATGAGCATAATTTTATGCATTTTAAGCCAATTGTTATACCTTTGTTTTAGCTTTGTTAACTGGGCTCGGTTAAAAGTAGTAGGGGATTTCAGTAAGGCCTGACATTTCCTTAGTTGTGACTGTCTTAGTTTTACATCTACATCAAAAACATGCTTATGTTTAAAGTCTGGGCAATTTACCGAGACCGTTGTCTGGATTAAAAGGTTTAGAACACTTACATAGTCTTACTTTATATCTTTTGGATAATAACAATATTTGTCATTAAGAAGACTTCTTAGCTCCCCCAGTCTAGGTTTTGTCCATTTCAGCCTATTCCTACCTGATACGGCAGTAACATGGTGGTTATAATTACTTCTAATAGACTTAGAGCTCAATTGTCCCCATTCTGCAATTAAGATAGCATGGTCATTACACTGTTGGGGTACCACTTCAAAATGTATTATTTCAAAGAAAGCCTTGCTAGATATAAACATTGGGTCAATTGTGGCTGTATGCTGGGAGCGTCGCCAGGTTGGTTGTGGGGGGCATCCCCCTTAAGAGCTCCATTCAGCATACTAAAATTCCTGATGGACATTAATTGCACCCATCTCTTCGCTCTAGATGAAAGGATTTTAATTCCTTCCATCACACAGCTAATATTCAAGTCTCCAGAAATGCAGGTTTTGATGATGGTATCAATCTGACAGGCAAAGATCTAGAATATTTTCTACAGCCTTTATAAAATCATTATCTGCAATTGCCTGTGGGTTCCAAAAAAGATTAAGTAAAGCCAATTGCCGTCTTTGCAGATTCTTTGCTCGGTCATCATATACTGCCTCATCATGAGTTTTGCTGTAACCCTTAAATGTGGCGGTAATGCTATTACCACCACATTTAAGGGTCTGCCGGGATTTTGCTGATTTTCAGCGCTTTTACCACTGGTGGTAATACCACCAATAGTAATACCATCGAACATTCCCCATTGCGCCCAATGGAGAATGGGAAATTCCCGAATGGGTCCAATGGGAAATGGGGACTTACCATTCCGCCAAACCCGTGATCCGGCGCTAATAGCACCGGGGGTTTGGCAAGAGGGCTAATAGCCCCAGCGGTAATACCGCTGGTGTTAGCACCCAACTTGTGATGAGGCCCTAGTCTAGTGACCTGGATGAAAGGGTTTGGAGATGCCCATGCCTCCAAAGTAAGTCCTGTATCTAGTTTGCAAGCTGTTATTAAGCCAGCGGACGGTCTACCTTTTTGACATTTTATAGCTGGTATCCAGCAGACAGCATGATTGTCCCAGGTTAAAGGATCACTCAACCAAGTTTCCTGAAGTACAATTATTTCTGCCGCAGCCAGCTTGGGGTTACGTTCTGATAGCAGATGCATGAAGCTTCTCGTATTCCATGAGGTCAATATGAGATTTGCATTGGATGGCATTTGCTGACATTATTGCCCAACATTGGGATGAGGTTTTCTTCGAGCCCCATCCGTCTGTGAGCCATCAATATAGATATTAAAAGGTGATGAATGCAGCATTGCCACTTCCCTTATCAATTTGCCTTGAGCTCCTTGACAAGAGATGCATAGAGGCAAGTATTCAAAGCAAATATTAGAACTTCAGGGGAGCCGGCCCCCAGAGTTTGAATGAGGCGATATAAAGATTCCCAACTCCTTTTCTAGCCCAAAGCCTCATATTAATAAGTAATGCTTGGCTACCCAAATCACATCTCTAATCAGTTTTGAGGGCATCATCATTCTACTTTGTCAAAAGCTTATGGTCAGTAAATTGCACCATAGCAATGTCTATTGATAGAATTGATTCTAACCCTGGAGATGTTGTCATGAGTCTTTGAGCATTTGTTCTATTGGGGTAGGAATCTGGCTTCCGTCAATCTTACGTTTGCAAATATAGGGCGTAGCAGTCTTCCAGCAACATCTTTTTCCAATTCGCCATAGGGTCAATTTATTTTGTGGTAGCCAAATTTGAGTAACTGTGATTGTCTCTCCGATGTTCAGAGTTATGTTTGTGGGGAGCTGTGTTATTATTTGTAATCGCGTTAACCTGCTTTTTCTTCTCTTTTTCTTTTTCATAAGGACGAGTAGAGATACCTAAACGTTTGCCTTGGTTCCTTAAGGTTACCAATCTTCTTTGTTCTAGCATAGCAAAGCCATTTTTACTCAGAGGGTAGTCTTGTCCCAACTTTAAAGCATCAAGTTGTTGTTCAGGAGTATCCCTTACAGTATTGTACTCAATAGACTTAGAACGCCTCCCAGAAAGTGGGCGAGTCGAAATTGAATATGTGGACAAATTATATAACTCCTAATCAACTGATCTATTAAGGAATTCTACCACTGGGTTTGACAGAACATGTTGAACTAGAGGAGGATGGACTACATTTATCACAGGGTCATTCGAATCAATTACCTCAAGCTCGATGCTATTGTCAACTATGTTTTTTGAGCTTCTGGTTTTCCCTTTATCTTTCTTTTTACCCAGTTTTGTAGTACTCTCATTATGGATGGGAACAGTAAGTGACCCATGGAACATTTTGGAACCAAATTGCATTGATTTTATCAATGAAGGTTGGTTCTTAGACATCTTGACATTTTGTTTTTCCCTTTGCCCTCTTACGCCTTTTTTTTGTTCATACATATTTGGAACAGTGGCTCTTCAATCTCTGATTTCTGGTGGCCCAACACCTCCTCTGAAGTGGAGGCCTCAGGCAATGCGTTGAAGACCCGCCTTCAGTGGGCAGTACCTTACAAGTAAGCAGCTCGGTCCCATCACCCTCAACAACTATTACTTTACTTGGGGATGGGACTATTGGTAAAATATAGAAACATGTGTCTGTATGCTTTTTTCTACTTACTTACTTTTATCTACTCATACTCACAGGCGGGAATTGGTAATTGCTTTGTATCAAATTCGTCTGGCAAAGCTTTCCTTTGATTACTTCCACTTTGTCCATTAGCAAAGCCAACAAAAGTGTCTGTTTTTCTGATTTTGACTCCAATGTTTCTTATATTTAATTCAACACCAAAATACCATTATTGATGGACGTGAGTGAAATTTCAAGTAGGGAGGATACCTGGGGATTTAAACCAAATGAACGTCTTGGGGTAGGATTTGCAAAGGATGCAGCCGATGACAATATAGAGGAGTTTGGCGAGTCCGGGTACATAACCGGTGAGCCAGGTAAGTTTACCTGGTGAACCACTAAAGAGGCCCGTATTTGTGTCTCTTGCACCAAGATGACTTCAGTCTGAGAAGTGAGGGGCGGGAAATTTGTACCAGTCTGCAATAGGGAGGCCTGGCAATGGGCCATTTTCAATGCACAAGTTGTTCTTTGCAGGCTTTCAAAATTTTCTGAGTTTTGTGTAGATAGTCGGTCTTTCTGTGGATTGATCAAATTGCTTCTGGGTCTCCGCCAAGAATAGAGGCCTTGAAGCAGGCTCATTGGGCATTTCGATTACCTGGTGCATTAGGATTGCTGTCCCGAGGGCCACATGTAAAAGACTCTCCATTTGCCTTACTTATTCTCTCAGAGCTGAGTCCGAAATATCATCAAGGTGTATTAGCAGCGATTCTTTGCCATCCAAGATTTGACTGGACAGAAGCGATTTAGCAGGCCCAACTGCGATGGTCGTAGCAAGCTGCTTTTTCTTCCCACCATTGTTTCCCCAAAAGGATCTTATATCCATTGTTTGATCTTGAGTGTCCAGCTCGCGTTGATCACTCAGTGGCTGGGCCATTGCCTTCAATGGAGGAATGGACCACGGACGAGATATGGAAGAGCAGAGGGATTTTTTCCATGGCATTGCTGCCGTAAGAGTGCAAGCACACGACATAAAATGAAAGGGTGAAAATCTGAATCCAAGAACACACAGCTTATAGATTGATCGGTTCAAAGGCTATAAGCTTGCAGTCACTGACCCGAAACTCAATGTCATCTCAAAGGCTTACAAGCCCACAGTCACTGATCAAGCAGTCTGGAGACGGCTCAAAGGCAAAGCCCGCAGTCACCGCCCAGAATCTGGGATCAGCTCCAAAGTATCGCCCGCACTCACCACCCAGTATCTAGGTCAGCTCAAAGGCAAGCCCGCAGTGACTGCCACGAATCTGGGATCAGCTCGAAGGCAGTGCCCACAGTCACCGACCCAGTAGGCAAGGTAATAGTTTGAAGCCACAAGTCTTAATTAACAAGTGAGGAGCATGCATTGGAAGTCAATTTAATTCCCGCAGTTGGAGGAGTCAATAACGCCCTTAGGCACAGGGGAGAGGTATGGATAAATCGCAAGTCTCCAAAGATTAAATTAGCCTCACCTCTTGATAATGCTCCAACAGGAGAAGTGAGGGGAAGGAGAGCAGGGAGTCTGGGGCAGAGGGCACCGGGCACTCGGCTGCCTCAGACTGCTCTGACTGCCTCTCTTCGCCTCTCGGTGTTGCTACGTGGCAGGACAGAGTTTTTGAAGGGAGGTCCACCATCAAGGAAGAAACACAAAGAACAGACTGCAAATCCAAGTGAGCATGCTGCTCTGACTGCCTCTCTTCACCTCTTCGCGCCGCTCTGCAGCAGGGTAGAGATTTTGAAGGGAGGTCCGCCTCCAAGGAAGAAACAGAACAAACAGACTACAAATCCAATAGAGTGTGCTGCTCTGACTGCCTCTCTTCTCTTCACAGCTCTGTGGCAGGAAAGAGTGTTTGAAGCGAGGTCCACATCCAATGAAGAAACACCAAGAACAGACTGCAAATCTAAGAGACTGTGCTGCTCTGACTGTCTCTCTTCGCCTCTCTATGCCGCTCCGCGGCAGGATAGAGTTTTTGAATGGAGGTCTGCCTCCAGGGAGGAAACACAAACAACATACTGCAAATACAAGAGAGTGTGCTGTCTGACTGCCTCTCTTCGCTTCTCTGTGCCGCTCCGCGGCAGGATAGAGTTTTTGAATGGAGGACTGCCTCCAGGGAGGAAACACAAACAACATACTGCAAATACAAGAGAGTGTGCTGTCTGACTGCCTCTCTTCGCCTCTCTGTGCCGCGCCGTGGCAGGATAGCATTTTTGAAAGGAGGTCTGACTCCAGGAGGAAACACAAACAGACTGCAAATCCAAGAGATGGCGCTGCTCTGACTGCCTCTCTTCACCCCTCTACCTCTTTCGGGATATTTTATTTCTGTTTAGTAGAGCAGAGCTGAAACCTATGTTTTTCTTGCAGGCACAGCAGCAAACGCTCTTTAGGTTGCTAGCTTATCTTGCAGCAAATTAGATTCAAAACAAATTTCTTGAAGTTGCGGGCGCTTCTGTTTTGGTGCATTTTGTTGCATCTCTCCGGAATTGTGTGAGTGCCGAATGTTGGAGGCGACACAAAGCTTGTAGATGTTTGGTTATTTGCCCACCCATTGATTGACCATGTGTATACAGTATTAGGCATTTCACAGGCACTGCTATTAGATGCCCACAAAAGCCCAAACTATTGGCATTGCCAATTCTTGTTTTCTCCTCTGATTGCACATCTTTTATTTAGTGCAGAATCAAAATTTGAGCATGCAGTTATAACTTTATTCTAATAAGAAATCTTGTATCTGCCGGTACTGGACATAATGACATTCATTTTCTGCTATTCTCATGAACCTTATCAACACCACTCTGACTTCATTCTGTTGTTTACCATCTCATATTATTCCAAATGCTCATTAGCAGTCACACATTTGCCCAACATCTACTTTCTGCAGTCTTTGATTAGGACACAACCCAACAAAGGAAAATGTCCCAGTGATAAAGGAATGTTCTGTGCTGAACTGTATTCTGGAAAGTACTGCATTTATCGGTTACCCCTTGAAAAAGGCAATTCCACCTCCTGGACACTATTTCCAGCAAACGTCGAGACTGATCGTGGGGTCAGCTAAGAATAGGTTGTTATGTAAGATCTTCATAAAAACTGTAAATCTTCCTGACCTGAGTCAACCTCAGAACATTTAGCTTTACTAGTGGGTTATTTTTCGTCAATGCCTCTGTGAGTGGGAACCTTTTTCCACACTCACAGAATGTTTTCCTCTTTTTTATGGGTGTCATTTTTTTGACTCTCCATACTGTCTTTTTAAAGTTATCATCTTTAACAACGTATTGGCGATAAGTGTTGCTGAGTTGCCCTAGGGGCTCCCCTTTTAACTTTGTTTTGCTAACCTTGAGAGAACTTCAGTTCCCAAGGGTAGACAGGATCTTTTGATCCCTTTTACATTTTATTTGGTGAAACCAGCACACCCCAACTTATGTGGAGTGCTGGGGAGATACAATGTATCCCCTTTCACACTAAAACTGTAACAATCCCGTTACAGGGAGAAGCTTACCTTCAATGGCTGAGGGCAATGATACCTTGTATTAATTTGGTGCACCTTTACCGCAGGCTGTGTTCACAGCTGCAGTACAGGCACCTAAGGGTGTTAATTTTACCATAACGGCCCTGTCTTCTTTTTTTGCCATTTATGTGTTTCTTGTCCTTTCTAGTTCCTTCCTCTGAAATCCAGGGTGGGAAATTCCTTTTTGTGATTTTTATCTTCGGTGGGACTCCCCTGGACTCCCCACCCAGGCTCCAGTCTGTCTGTGAGGGCAGAAAGCGAGGGAGGAGTCTAAACCTTCACAGCTCTTTGTCTTCCTCCTTGCCTGAATGGGGAAGAATCCCAGTGTAAGGCTGGCTGTCCTGAATGGACAACCACACCGCCCCTTCTTGTAAAATGCAGGGAGAGAATGCAGAGGCTGTGCTGAAAGTCCTGTTAAATACTGCAAACCTGGAAGCTGAAGACAAGTCGACCGCTGGTACTAAAACTGAAGAGGATGATGAAGGACAAGTGGATGAAACGATTTATAGCGACCGGATAGTCTGCTGTGTAACCAGAGCCTGCTGTAGCCCTTCCTTCCAATCAACCTAGGGACTTCGAAAATGACAACCCTGATCCAGAGTCTAGTGAAACCCACTAAACTCAAAATGACCTACATTTTGAGCCATCCCACGCATTGCTGCAACCTTGCATTGCTGCAATACTCCAATACCCTGGGACCTCAAGCCACTGTCTGGTGCACAGTCTTCCGAATTCCGAATCTCACTGAATCTTTGAGGGCATCCTAGTGGTTCTCCAGCAACACAAACTGAGTCTGAAAAGTCCCCTAAACAGAGTTCTGGACCTTTGTAATGACAAGAATTCAACCGTGATTTTCTGTCTTCTTCTGTGCTCATAGAAAAGGCGCCAAGTCCACAAAACCGCATTCAGCCATGAGCAAAACCTTGCCTAGAGCCTTCTTCTTTGATCCCTGCTACAAAGTTCCTTCTGAGGTCTCGTTTTCAGTCACCACAAGAAGGAATCCACTGACCAGGTATGTGGCTGCAGACCCTGAAGTCCTCCTGCTGCAAAATCTTCTCACTGCTGAGGTGCTGTGTTGGCTTGGGTATGGATTTGTCTTAAGTCTCTCAGGATTTCTGTGTAGCTGTGGGGTGTTTTCTGTGAGTGGGAGCCCTCTCATCCAGTGCACCCAGTCCCACTGCTAGAATCCTTCTAGAGTGTCTTCTGTGAAGCCCCTGGACCCTCTTCTAACTCAGAAGTAAAGAACTCACCTGTTTGCCCAGTCTTCCTAAGGAACTCTGACTTTTGCGACTTAAGAACCTATTCTGACACTGCATGTTGGACACTAGATCCTAGTGACCTCCCTTCTGCCACTGAGAACATGCATGCTTCAAGAATAAGGCAAAGACTTTGAAGGGATTGGCCCTTTTGCCTAGAATAAAATAAAAATAAGTGTTTAAAAGTTACTTACTTGTTAAAGAGTTGGTTGTTAACTGTAACTCTAAGAGTGAACAGTTACAAAAGTGCTTACTTACCTTGGATGTGTGATGCACTATTCTTAAAAGTATGGTTAACATATTTCTTTCCTTAGAAACTGTTTTGCCATTCTAAGAGAAAGTAGATGTGAAGGTATATTAGTCACCTGTGATTAGGTTGTGCCTCTTCCCAAAAGTGATGTGTTGGTTTCGCCAAATTATTCCTGCAGGTTAATTGTACGAGTGTCCTCCAACTGTTGGTATCACCAGATTAGTCCTGTTAGGATAATTGTATTAGTGTCCCTCAATTGTGTCTTGCTTTCCCTGACTTGCTGTCAGCCTGTCCAGAATAAGTCTGTATTAGGTTGTTGCTTACCTAGAATAACTTTAAGTCATTCAGTAAAGTGTAACATTAGGGTTTACTGTCCCTGTGCTATCTAACCCAGAGTCTGTGGGTCTAAGTGTCCCTTATAAGCCCTACATCAGTCACTTGTATAGTTGGGAAAGGTCTAACCTGGATGTCTTGTGAGATTATATATATATATGGGTTTTACTTACCTTGAGTTAGCTGGGTGCCATCCAAAAATAGGTTACTAGAGTGACTGCTTATCTCAATCTGTTTTTCACTGATCTCAAAAGCACCTGTAATTGAATATTACATCCTTAGGTTTTACTCACCTAGTAAACTGTGTGTTATCACAAAAGTAGTTATAGGTTTTTACTGTACCTGGAATAAGTGTTCCACTATGCACAGAGCATATATTGTCCAGTTGACTTGTTATGTGTTTTGTACTGAGAGTCACTGTACAACTGGTAGGGTCTATTGTCCTTGCATTACTGAATGTAATTGTGAAAGTAACCATTGGTTTTTACTCCCCAAGAATAGGTGTGACCTATACTGAATGTGTATGAAAACGTTTTGACCTCCCTAGAACAACTGTTAGGTGTTCCAAATAAGGTTTATATTTTGGTCTGTGTACCTTCAAGTATAGTGTTGTGTTTTTATAATCGTTATTACATATAATGCGTGACAGTGCTTATTTACTTCTAGATTTATCTGGGCCTACCTGTATTTAAATAAATTATTCATGTTTACATACATAATGTTTCAGTGTTTCTTTGGACTATTTGTATTACAATTATATTTGTACTGATTCTACAGCCCTCTCACCATCCTAAGATAAGCCTGGCTGCTCTGTCTACGCTACCATGAACTCAGATGGTACAGATTTATACCAAGAGGGGAGTCTTGTACTGCCTCAGTTCAATGGATTTACTAGGTCCTTAGTTGGACTTCAGAAAAACTGTCCTAACACAGGTAGTCTGAATGCATCTGATCCTCCCCACAAAGGATCAAAGGTATTAACTCTCTCGGTCATACAGTTCTCAATGTGTGTGCTGTCTGGGTGTCCAAGTCTCTCCACTAATCAAGATGCCTTTTTCGGGTCACCGGGTTGGGGGGAAGGGAGCGGCACTCAAAAGTTTATATTTTAGATTTTTGTCATTCAAGCTTGTTTTGGATTTTCAAAGTAGGTCTCATAATCATAATGTATTATTCAACTGTAATGTCCTGATAATTAACAAGAACAATGTGTGGCTTATGATAGGGTATGTATGAGAACATGTTCAAAGTGCACTTTAGGAACTAAAACAGGGAAAAGACCCAATATCTAATAATAAAATAAAATGGGTGCACCAATACCCCATAGTTTTGAATGCTGGTCCGCAATCCTACCTGACTCCAGTGCAAAGGTTGTAAAAATAAATGTATGGTCAGGACTTGAGAGGCAAGGGTGGCAGAGGAAGTTCTGCCCACTCCCTGGATCACAATGAGCAGTGTGATCTTAGGTGAGCTTGGATGGAAAACCTGGAGAATGTGGTTACCACCAGCACAGTGTTCTTGCATTTGGTTGAGGAGCTTCAAAAGTATGGTATGGTGGTATGCATCTGTTGTGGTGAATCTCTCCTCTCACAGCCCATCAGGGCGTGGTAACCTTACTTTTTTAATCGTTCCACATAATTTTTTTGGATCTCTTGTTTCCCGCAGAGCCTAGCACCTTTGCCAGAATTAGATCTTGATGCTAGTCATTGATGAACCAAGTCACAGAAAACTCGAAGAATCAGTTTTTCAAGTTGTTAGAGTTTGAACATATGACTTTTCAATGACTTGGCTAAAATCGTTTAATGATTCAACCAGCAAAGGGCCCTGAGGATGAGGTCAGCCTGCTATTGCTTACAGGTTAACATAAAATGCTTGACTGCCCTGAGAGGTCCCTGGGGCATGCTTGTGCTTTTTCTGTTACCAGTGCAAATAGGCCTGCCATGGCTGGAAAATATGTTATTTTTCTTATATTCTTAACACTGGCAGGCACGTCAATCTAAAAACATGTTCTTTCCCTTTCAAGCACAGCCGGCCCTCTCATATTGCACATTGGGCCTCATTACAAGTCTGCCGGTCTGGAAATAAGGGTGCCGGTAGCAAAGTATGGGCACCCTTTCCGGACTGTCAGACTCCAACTGTGCCTGCCGATGTCATGGCGCGCGGCAGGTCTGACCTGCCGGACGTAACGACCCCAGTAGGCACAGTTGTCAGGAGGTGGAAAATGTTGGTCCCCATTCCCGTGGAGTCCCAAAGGAATCCACGGGAATGGGGACTCGGAAGCACCACCACCGTTACTAATGGTGCTTGTGCATCCGAGTCCCCATTCCTGTGGAGTCCTGTGGGACTCCATGGGAATGGGGGGTAACATTTTACGCCGCCTGATATCCCAGGGTGCCGGGACTTGTAATGTCCTGGTGGCACCGGGATCTCATGCAGTGGAAACAGTTTTACGGGGTTGGCGGCAACCTGCTGGTGGCACTGGCAGGTTACCGCCAACCTTGTAATGAGGCCCATAGAAAAAGACATGTTTTAGGCTCTACCATCCAGCAAAAGGAAAATAAGAGAGGTTTGGTGTATTGGGATTAGTGCTGGTTCTTCTGCCTCTCAAATTACTTGCACATATTTGTGGGTCACGTGGTCTTTTAAAGGGGCAACCAATGCATTTTGCAGGTTACTTGGGTGGAGGTGCAGTACTTGAAACAAACCCAAGCTGCCTAAAAGGAGGACAAAGTTCACCTCATGGAATCTTTGTTTAATTTAGTGGTTATACACGTCTGCCTCATGGGTTTTTGTGGTTTTTGTGGATGCTGGGGTAGAGGTTCGATGACATAACCCCGTTTATTGAAGATCCTACTAAAACGCCTGTTTTTTAAGGGCGATTTTGTGTGGCCTTCAACAGGCCGGATTGGGATGATCTAGGATGGTTTCACACCCCCTCTGACCGCCCCGAACCTGCCGGCAGCCTTACCCACTCACGACCCAAGCCTGTCACCTCCTGCACTGGTGGAATTTCCTTTTTTTTTCTTGTGGGCTTTCACCTCCTGAACCTCCTCCTCTTTTGCTCCCCGCCCCTCCCTTCCCCGCCTCACACATTACACACATCCACTCAACCACACATTCGACTCATACACTTCCTTGATGCTCTCTGCTCCCTCCACCTTCTGGGCCGCTCACAATGAGCCTATCAGCCCCTGCGTGCATTGGTGTGTGGCTTGGGGAGTTGGAGCTGGCTCGGCAGCCCTTAGTATGTGGTTTCTCTTGACCAACATCAACAGATTGCGGGCAAAATACCATATGCCAGAGAGGAATGTGTGACGTCTCCAGCTTCTCATCTATCTCCAGACCCCTCTTGATTTCTCATAATAAATAAAATGACAATAATAATACTAATAACAATTAACCGTATTAATAACAATGTCAACATTACTATCATTATTAATACAAATATCAGTACTGTAATTGTTATTGTATTCTTCTTTAAGCAGGTCTCTTAATGAAACCTTTTGTATGGGGGTAGTTGCTGAGAGTCTTGCTAAGAGCAGTTCTAGTCGATGGTTATCAATCAGGAGACGTTGTGCTAATATTTGATTTGCTTTACTATTTGCAGGAGCTATAGACAGCAGAGAGTAAAACGGCTGTCTCCAGAAGAAGAGGAATCAATGAGAGACCTATTAACCCACAATCTATATCACATCCGGCAAAGGGTATGCTACATAATCCTCATTCGTGGCTGCATATATTGCTTGTGTATGTGTTTGCACTTCATTCTGCAAACTGTTTGTCTCTACACATAAACCCGCAGTACAAACAGACATCCTTGCCGTGTTTGCTTGCCCCGCTCACAACCTTAGCAACAGGAAGCATTGGGAAGATACTGTCGCACTAATGTCTATTGAGCAGCTTGACTTAATAACAAGGTCATCCATCTCCCTCCCTCTGCTTTGTAAATCGACCTGACATTTTGTCGAACTTGCAGTGTTCTATTAGATGATTTCTTTTCATTATATCTAGAACGCATCAAAATTCAGAATGCTTACCACGTGTTAGGAAAAGACTTACAAGGTAGACGGAAAGATATGCGATCAGAAAAAAAAAGTTATGGTTTATAATATTGGGCTCGAGTCGCTAAAGATAATTTCCGATGAAGTTTGGCTCACGCCTTGAACAATGGGTTACAAATTAATCAGCTTTATCAACGATACATCGACGACGTTCGTCAATGAATCGTCGCTCTGTAGATATTCCTTTTTGCACGAGTGTACAGTATAAATGTCAACAAATAAATAACTAGCAGCCGCATAACCTAGCCGATTCATCGGAAGGCCTAGGCAGATCCACCGACCTTTCTCCAATCTTAAGATTGTTGAATATTATGCAAGTTTATTAAAAAAGGACGAGCGTACTCTTCCTTGGCACTTAAGGGGTTAAGAGTGGCGAATATTATGCAAGTCTATGCAAAAAGGACGTACATACTCATCCTTGGCACTTAAGGGGTTAATGAAAGTCTATGCAAAAAGGACGAGCATACGCGTCCTTGGCACTTAAGAGGTTAAGATTGGCGAATATTATGCAAGTCTATGCAAAAAAGGATGAGCATACCTTGCAGTTATTACCCATATGAAAATCTTAAAAATAGTCATTACGACCCAGGCGGTAATTACGCCAACTTTACCACCATGGTGTAAACTATGTTTACACCATGGTGGATGGCGGATTTACCGCCCCATTCCAAGGTGAGTGGGGCGGTAAATCCCCATTTCCCATTTTCCCTTCCCCATTCCCATTTTTGCCCCATAGGGCATAATGGGAGTGGGGAAGGCGCTAATTGCGCCACCGTAAATTACGGTGGCGTAATTAGCATCATGGCGGGGTAGCGCCCTGGATTTTAACGGCTGTTTAAAATCGGAATCAGGCGTTAAGGGTTAACGACGGTGTTAACCCTTAACGCCTGAGTTGTAATGAGGCCCAAAGAGCACGTATTCGAACGTATACACGAATCGTTTGAAGGCATATCCGAACGATGATCAAGCTGCAGTGCTTCCTTAAGAAGTGCTCCCCTCAAAGCACACAGCCACAGTAAGGACGCAACACTCTTATATATCACTCTCACAACTTCATCCGCTCCGTCCAGAGTTAGACCACTGCCCCAAGCAATGCGCCTCATGCATTCGTGAACGTTAGGCAAGTAAATACAGTGACAACCACTTTGTTACCCCTGCGTACATATACATGTGTCTCTGCACCCCATGATGAGGAAGATCCTCTATAGGCATGATAGCATTGCTTCCTAAGCTCCTCTGTAGGAATATAACCACACAGGGAGTGTGGGGGGGGGGTGTCCTGTTGGCTGAATGGAACCAACCTCGAGCCGCCAATCATCGCCCCGGTGATTTTGAGAAAACCGGTAGGGGCCATGGTGAAGAAAAGCGTGTGTTGCTGATTCCCCTGATGCCAAGAAAAAGGCCGAAACCTACATGGGGCCGCTTGTCAAGTTATCAATCACTTTACCCACTCAGCTCATGACTGTGTCACAGGGTCCATGGTGCTCAGGCCAAGGACACCATTTTACCGAATGCATGGGTTCATTTTGTGAAAAGACCTGTGACTGCATGCACATCTGTTTCTCACCAATAACGCACGTCTGCCCAACCAGAAAACAGAAAACAGCCTCAGTGTTGTCCTATCCTGTCACTGAAAAATAAGGGAGGTACCTTATTACAATCGGCGGAGTCTGTGTATATGCACCCTAATAGAAAAAATCACATAAATCATATAGGGGCTGATTCATAGAAAAAGCTGCTAAATCTGCGCGACCTACTTTGCACCATAAATAACATTGCACGTACAAAAAGTTTAGCACAGGGTGCAAATTCATGAATTCTAACACGCAAAGTAACCTACAGTGCAAAGAATAAAGTGTTGCGCCCGGAACGCTCACAACACAACCCCATGCAAGCACAAACTAACGCTATCAAACAACCTTTGAACCGGGCAAATGTCAAAAAGTACCAACAGGTAAGCAACATCAGACCATTATGTCACCATCCAGGACCACAGGGAAACTGTGCATCACCCCCCCTCCCCCTCACCCCAACCCCAACTCAAAGCAGCACCCTGGAGAAACAGCGACCCCTCCCCCCTAACTCAAAGCAGCACCCTGGCAAAACTGCAGCTCATCCTCCATCACTCAAAGTAGCCCCCTCAAGTTCACGCTCATCCCACTACCCCCTCTGACCTCTGCCCCAATGCCAGACAGCCCTCTCAAGTCCTGCCACCTTCCACTACCCCCACTGTCCTCCGCCGCAACACCCTCAAGCCTCCTGCTAGTCCACCCTCCTCCCATTATACTGTCCAAGACTCCAAAAGGCCTAGAAAAGCTTCTGACAGCCCTGGGAAAGTACACAGATGAAAACATGTTATCGATTAATTTGGCCAAAACAGAAATCAGGCACTGTGGCAGAATGATAAAGATTTATATAAATGGTCTCTACATGGAGCAGAAATCCAAGTTGTTAACACATATTGTTACTTGGGCCTTAATTTGAACAATCATAATTCCGACTTGCCTTACTTTATTGAGCTAACGAAAAAAATCACAACTGCAATTGCACAAGCCCGTATTATACATGCAAAGTATGGGGCATTTTCCTATTCCCCATTACTCACTTTCTATTATCAGAAAGGTGTTCCCATAGTATTAATTTGGGCTTAAACCAACATGTGGAGACCAATATCATTCTGGCTCCGTCTAGTGGGCAAATCTTTGATGCATGTCCTTTCCATACCCCTCTCACAAACATTTGCATAATCAGTCATGAGTTTAAATCGTTTTTATGCCTGGAAACTATGCTCTCTATATAGGAAATGCGTCATACCTACCACCTCAGAATCCCTATTGCAAATTATATCCCACTATTTAGCATCGTCAAATCACAGCTTTATTGCCACTTGGAAACAAGTAACTATGAAAATCATGCAGGAGGCGAACATTTCACCTGAACTGTTAATCAAAAATCCGACACATGCTAAGCAGCAGCTCCTCCAACAAGACTGGATCTGCACTCAGGATCTATGCATGAAATATAGAAATTTCCGAAACAACCCATATGGCTTCAAAACATATCGAATACCAGAATCATAACTAGTCAAGATTCCATCTCCGACATATAGAAGTGCCTTTTTAAGATTTCGGCTCAACCTGTGGAGAACAAAGGAGGTAGTAGCAATATGGAAACTGATCCCCAAATTTTCTCACAAAATATGCAGATTTTGTGAGAAAAAAAAAATAGATCAGCCTGAAAACCAGCAACATTTATTAACAGCATGTACAATGCTCATAGTCGAGCATCATACATGCAACATGTATATATATGCTTTATCATTGTATTACATTGATCTTGTCTCTTTTTTCTTCTGATAACGATTTTATTGGTGTGATCTTAAATCAACATGTGTGCGTACTGCCATTGTTTTATGTTGATCTTATCTACATATTGTGTAAAGATTCCTTTGTGAATCAACACAATAATAATAATAATACTAATACTAATAATAATAATAATAATGCTACTCCCCTGTCCTCCCACTACCCCCACCGACCTCTTCCCCAACCCCCTCGAGGCCCCTGCTACTTTGACCTCCCTTTATCCCCACTGATCACTGGCCCAACCCATTCAAACCTCCACTCAACCCCAGGCACCCCCTGCTCCCTCTCACTACCCCCACTGGCTTCTTCCCCGACCCCCTGAAGCCTCCTGCTAGTCCACCCGTCTCCCACTACCCCCACTGACCACCCCAAATCCAGGCAGCCCCCTCAAGTCCTGCCACCTCCCACTACTCCCACTGACCTCTGCACCAACCCCCCAAAACCTCCTGCTAGTCCACCCTCATCCCACTACTCCCACTGTCCTCCGTCCCAACCCCAGGAAGCCCCTTCAAGTCCTGCCACCTCCCACTACCCCTGCTGACCTCCCCCAAACCCTCAAGCACCCTGCTAGTCCACTCCTCCCATTAATCCCACTGACCTCTGCCCCAACCCCTTCAAGTCCCCTGCTATTCTGCTCTCCTCCCACTACGCCACTGACATCTTTTGCAAACCCCACATGCCCCCTGCTAGTCTGCCCTCTTCCCACCCTCACCACTGACCTATACCCCAACCACCTATAGCCCCCTGCTAGTTCTCCCTCTCACTACCCCCACTGATCTCCACCCCAACCCCCACAAGCCCGCAGCTAGTTCGCCCTCCTTCCACTGCCTGGACTGACATCTGCACCAACCTTAGGTAGGGCCCTCAGGTCCTGCCACCTCCAACTACCCCACTGACCACCATCCCAGGCCCTTAAAGCCCTCTGCTAGTCTGCCCTCCCCCCACTACCAACACAGACCTCCATCCCAACCCCAGGCATCGCCCACAAGTCCTGCTACCTCCCACTACCCCAACTGACCTCCGCCCCAAACCCAGGCAGCCACTCTCAATCGTGCCCCTCCCACTAACCCCATTCACCTATGTACCAACCCTACATAGCCACCTGCTGGTCCACCCTCATCCCACAACTCCCACTGACCTCTGTCCCAACCCCAGGCACTATCCTCAAGCCCTACCACCTCCCACGACCCCCACTGAACTCCCCTCAACCCCCTCAAACACCCTGCTAGTCTGCCCTTCTCCCACGACTCCCACTACCCTCTACCCCAAACCCTTCAAGCCCTTGCTAGTCTGCTCTCCTCCCACTACACCCACTGACCTCTGCTGCGACCCCCATAAGCCCACTGCTAGTCTGCCCTCTTACCACTATCCCCATTGACCTATACCCCAACCCTCTCAAGCCCCCTGCCAGTTTGCCCTCCTCCCACTACCACACTGACCTCCACCCTAACCCCCTCAAACTCCCTGCTAGTCCACCCTCCTCCCACTTCCCACACAGAATTCCATCCCAACTCCAGGCATCCCCCTGAAGTCCTGCCACATCTCACTATCCTCACTGACCTCTGACCCAACACCCTCAAGTTGCCTGCTAGTCCACCCTCCTCCCACACCCCCACTGATCTTTGCCCCATCCACCTCAAGAATCCTGCTAATCCGCCCTCCTGCCAATACCCCCAGTGATCTCCACACCAACCCCAGGTAGCCCCATTCAAGTCCTGCCACCCCCCACTACCCAGACTGTCCTCTCCCCAACCCCCTCAAGAACCTTGCTGATCTACCTTTCTCCCACTACCAGAATGACCTCTGCATCAACCCCCACAATCCCCCTGCTGGTTTGCCCTCCTCCCACCAACAGCACTGACCTCTGTCCCAACATCAGGCAGGCCCCTCAAGTCATGCCACCTCCCACTCCCCCACTTATATGATATGGCATGCATAACGCGCCTATACACAAGTGTTTCAAGGCGCGATGCAGCAAGGGAGGGGCAAACAGAGGGAATACAGAGACAACGATCTTACTAAGCCAGGTGACACTGAGATTGCACAAGTGAAGGGTAGGGGGGAGCAGTGTGGGGGATAGGGGAGGGGGCAGTGCAGTACATAGGATACACATTAAAATAAATAAAATAAATCAAAAACAATAAATAAAAAGTGTGGCTGATGGCAAGTGCAAGTAGGGGGCTGGAGGGATACAGAAACAGCCCTTAAGTGAAAGGGTTGCAAGGGGGGCAGTGCAGGTGTGCAACTTGCGGGGAGGGAATCTGGGCCCGAGATCAGAGGGTAGCCAGGTAACCAGTGCTGTTTCAGTTTCAGCCATGCGATCAGCAGGGGAGAGGTGGAGAGAAAGCAGAAGCAAAGAGGAAGGTCTTGACGTGCTTCCGGAACCAGAGATGGTTCTTCTCAAGTTTCAGAGAGGCAGGGAGGCTGTTTCCGAGGGATGCCCCAGCTGAAGAAAGAGATCTACCACCAATTTGTAGCTTGGAGAAGCAACTGACCATGAGGGAGTTTGAGGCGGATGAGCGAACAGCTGGAGAAGGAAGATATTTAGGAAGAGAGAGTTGAAGATATTGAGGATCCAGGGCCCAGAAGGTCTTATGGACAATGCAGAAGGTTTTGAAGCTAATCTTTGCCGCAACTGGGAGCCAGTGCAGAGATTTCAGTCCTGAGAGATACGATCCCTGGGATTGAGGCCAAGGACAAGCCTTGCAGTACTGTTTTGGATGAGTTTCGGAGGGTGCAGAGTAGAGGCAGGAAGATTTAGAAAGAGGCTGTTGCAGTAGTCCAGCCTAGAGAGGACCAGAGCTTTGGAGACAGTGAGCTTCTGGCGGAAGGTGAATAAAGGAAGAATACCTCTGAGGAGGTGCAGCTGGTAGTGTGACTTCTTAGTGACATCAGAAATGTGATGAGATAAGGAGAGTGGGGAGCCGAAGATGACCCCAAGGTTTTCAGCCTCACATGTGGGAGCAGAAAGAGGGCCAAGAGAGGCCAGCCAGAGAGTGACAGGAAAGAAGGGAGCAGGTGTGCTGATGAGGAGAATCTCTGTCCTACTGGCATTAAGGCAGAAATCATTGGCATCACAACACTCCTGGATAGCAGTCAGAGAGTCAGAGATGAGAGAACGAGAAGAGGTGGTGCAAGGGAGTCTAGAAATGATTTGAGTGAGAGTTTGCATAGCACTGAAAGTTGGGGCAGAGAGCGGCAATGCTGCAATGGGCAAGAAGTACCAGGTATTGGTTGAACAGCCAGGGAGAGAGGTTAGACCCCTGGGGAACACCACAGGTAGAGATAGAGGAGAGGAAGGACCCCAGTTCAACCTGGGAGGGTCGATTGGAGAGGAACAAAGTCAGCCAAGCCAGGGCCTGATCAGTGATACCCAGGTTATCACAGAGACAGTTGAGCAGGATGGCTTGGTTGACCGTGTCAAAGGCAGAAGAGAGATCAAGTAGGATGAGGACGCAGGGTGTGTTGGAATCAAAGTTAGAGAGCAGGTCTTCACGGATGTTCAGCAGAGCAGTTTCCATGCTTCTTGCAGCTTTAAAGCCAGACTGATGGTCATGGAGACAACCAACAGATTCAGTGTGAAGATTAAGCTGATAGATGGCCAGCTTTTCCAGGAGTTTGCCTAGGAAAGGAGTGATGAAGATTGGGTGATAGTTAGTCGGGCAGGACAGGTCAGCAGAGGGTTTCTTAAAGAAAGGGTGCACACGGGAGTGCTTCAGGGGGAAGGGAAGACTCCCGTGGCGAAGGAGTGGTTGCAGATGTCAGCCAGAGCAGGTGCCAGCAGAACCCCTCAAGTCCCCTTCTAGTCTGCCTTCCTGATACGTTTGCGCCTTGAAACACTATAAATGCCATATGATATCATAACATACCCCCACAGATCTCCAGCTAAACCCTCTCAAGCCCCCTGCTAGTCCACCCTCCTCCCACTACTTCCATGACCTCCACTCCAATCCCTGCTAGCCCCTTGCTAGCCCACCCTCCTCCCACTACCCCCACTGACCTGCACCCCAAACCCCATATGCCACCTGCTAGTCCTCCCTCCTCCCACTACCCCTGCTGAGCTCTACCCTCAAGCCCAGGTAGCCCCCACTAGCCTGCACCCCTATCAGTCCAATGTGGAGCAATTGCCTACCTCAACTCCTCTGACCTGCCTCCACCATGATGTACACCTGCAAAATATCCTCCGCCATCATGATCAACTGGGAGCTCTGCCATTGAATCTAGTACTGTAGCTTCTTCCCTGACTCCCTTGTAGACCATACTCAGCTGCACATCAACAAGACAGCATACTGTTACACAAGCTACACTTTGACCACCCCATGTACATTTGAAATAGCAATGCAATGTAATGCAAGGCAATGCAATGTAATGCAATGTGGCATTTGTATCATGCCTTTGTGACATTGCAATGGCGTCAAAGCACTGTAGGTGAATGCTCTTGGAGGAACGAAGTCCGAGGAATCAGAGATTGGTCCGAGTGATTTATGACTCATGTGTGCATTTTAGTCTGCTCAAAGGTAGGTAGGTAGCTAACTAGGTAGGGCTGGCTATGTCTCTTCTAGCGACCCAAGAAGAACAGGCTGTGGTTGGGTGATGTGAAGGCTGTCAGAGAGTGTGCGACTCAAGGAGACTGATAATGTGTCCGCTAGACTGAACAATCAATCATGGGACCCAGCTGCATTCGAGTGGCAGAGGTGATGCACGCTATGAGAGAAGGTAGTGGGTGATTGCAGATGTGCGTGGGTGGGTGGCCGTACCTTGGGAGGGAATGAACAATATACCATCGACTGCACAAGTGATGAGTGTAGCCCACTCATCCACGGTGAGGCCACATTCCAGCTCAATACCCACAATCCTAAATACCCATACCAGTGAATGATGTGTGGGCACTTCCACATTGACGAGCAAGTGCCAAAGGAACACCTAAACATCAGTGGACCAGAACGTAATTCAACATACAATAAAATCAACCCCCAGTAGTGAATGGGTGAACTGACACAAGATACAACAAACAACTAAAACAAGTGGAACATGTTTCAATACACAAGAACAAGTGAGTAACCATCTCCAATGAGACACTCCAAACACCATCATGATACATCTCACACATCACCACAACCATCCCTGTATGCACACAACTACACACACACCAAAAAAGTCCCTCCAAAAACACTAACACACTGACACCAAACACTCAGCGCCCCTGCACGAGGAATGGAATCAGATAAAAAGCCATTGCAACCTCCAGCTGTCTGATGACCCCACTCCTACATGTGAAACTCATGTGCAAAGTCAATTGAAAGAATGCCATCATGTCAAGCATTAACAACACACACCATCACCAAACACACATGAACACATTCTGCAATGGAGTACAAACTCTACCACAGCATACAACTCTCACACACACATCCACACCATTTACACAATTCGACAACAAGCCTGTATTGCAAATCACATATGTAGGCAAGCAACAGATGTGCATGCAAAGCTGTCAAAAACATGAATCCCAAAGCACATCACCTCCCCACATCTACAAGAGACCACCCATGGTCATCAAGCATGGGTACAACAGCTACCACACACATGGAGTTGCACACACGTCCCCCAGCAAACATCACAGTAACAAAATGACACACACAGTGAGGCCCCAAACCACATGACTGCCATAGAACATATGCACTGAGAGAACATTGAAAAAGAAAATGTGCACATGGACAAAGACACTGCAAGAAGTGTTGTATGAACTGGATGAAAATTTGTATTTAAAATAACTATGTACTCAAAAATGAGGGGAAGGGTAAAAGTTTCCATGTAGAAAAATAACAAAAAGTCCAAAATGAAACCTAATACTATTAAACTATTTACAATGGCAGCATGCTACTCTGTACCAATGTCTCACAAGGTTTCAACCAGAGCCGATTCATTGGCCCCATCCTCTGCCTGTAGGTGGGCCTTGTTGCCTGTGGAGCTTGCCGGCTGTCCAACATCCACCTCTCTGCCTCTTCTGCTCCCTTGCAAGCATCCTCCAATATTGCAACCCACATCCTTACCTGTCTCTATACACCTCGGCCCTGAACCTCACAATGGCTGCCTCCCTAACCCGCTGTCTCTCTACCACCTGCTACCTCTCGTACTAAACACACAGAGAGCCCAAGGCCTGTAGGTTTCTGCATGCATCCTGCCTCACGTTGCCCAAGTGGGTGCCTGTTTGGCTCCACTGGGTGGCAATGCCCTGCAGGAACTACCTCCTCACTGTCACCATTCACTGCTACCGGGCATTGCGCAAGCAGTGTAGGTACACCCCCCCCCACTGACTAGATGACAGTTGTTGGGGGAGTATGGCACCTGCAATTCCCTGAAGTGCCTACTGTCCCTCCACTGCCTGTTGATATGTGCGTTCCTGGGCAGGCTCAGTGACCACCTCATGTGCTGTTGTAGGGACTCCCACCTCTGGCAAGGATGAAGGCACAACCGGACTGGGTGGTGGTGGTGGCACTGGTGCCCTGGGGCCCATGGTGGTAGCTGGAATGGAAGCCGGACTGTAGGATGACTGGGGCACAGATGAGGAAGTAGAGGAGCCCAGTGAGACCGAGAGCAGTGCAGTTGCAAACTGTGCCAGAAAGACGCTCATCTGCTTGTGATTCCATTCAAGGTCCTTGTGAGATGCATGCACGGCATCACAAATAGATGCAATGAGGTTTTCTTGACTGCAGGGGTGATCAGAATGCTGGATGAGCTTGGTTTTACTAAGCTTAATTAGGTAGTATTGCCTATGCTCTTTAGGTGTTGTGATGGAATTATGATTTACCACACAGTTATAGAATAGGGCTGTATTATGTAATTAATTTAATTAATTGTGCTTATTTTAGCAGTTTTATTGTTTAGTTTATTTGTGTTGAATTACTGATATGTAAAGAATGTGAATAGAGTGTATTTATTGAAGGAGATTTTGTTGATGAATGAATGTAATTTGTTATAAAATGATATGATTGTTTATTTTTTGTTTACATTTTTGTTGTACTTTATATTTGTAAAAGTTCAAATATTGGACATAAGCACTATAAATAAAAAATAAAAAAAATAGATGCTGTCCGCAGGGGCTGCACTACATCTCGGATTGCCACCTCGTCCAGATGAGGGGCATATGTCGGGTGCAGGCATCACAGAAGGTGGTCACTGATGCAGCAGATGGCCCAGGGACAGGGGGTTGTGCTGAACCCTCCACGGGGAACTGCACATCCTCATGTTTCTGGACCAGGGCTGCAGCCTGAACAACCTCTTTGATGCCCCAACGTGCAATTGGCCTCCTCCTCCACTTCCACCATCCGAGATGACTCCAGAGAGGCCTCTGTCCTAGTGGCCCCTGTGTGGCAGCACCCTGCCCCATCACTGCTGAGCTGTCCCCCACTACAATCACTGCGACTTACCCTCTACAGCCTTGTCCGATGGTACTGGTGCTCCTCCAGCCACAATTAGGCTTGGCTGGGGTTTGCACCTGGGTCTGGAGACTCTGTCTCTGCTTCTCTGCTCCACAGCACTGCTTCTGCCCTCTTTGCCAGCTGCAGCAACTGTTGAAAAGGGGACAAGGAACATAGACCTCTGTCAACAGTTACAATGCATGTTTGGCATGCACAACATTAACCGTACCATGAATTCAGCACGATTCAACCGGCAACTGCCACACACAAACACACATGTAATCAGCATGAATACTGAAACACAACTGTAGAGACTACAATGAGACCCATTCATGAGACACATGTCAACCCAACACATTGATATGTAGCCACGTACACATTGCAAGAAACATTAAACGTCACAATACCAATGACAAATTTGACCAAGTGTAAGCTGCAGGCAGGGCAATGGGAAGTGGACCTGGGCACATGTATCAATACCACCACTGCGTGGCTCGCAATATCACCATGTCCACTCTCATAGACATGCAGCATGGGAAAGGACACAGACAGGATGGCCACGAGGAGTCACGCATGGGACAGGGAAACCTGACAGCCATAGCCTACACAGTGGCACACAAGTGCGGGGCCACAATGCACACATCTTGGACTATGCCATTGATGCCCTAGAGCAGTACCCTCCAGGGAAGCCTGTGCACCCTGACTCCCTTGTGGAGCCCCAGTAGCACTTCTCTGGGACTTCTACCGGAGCTGGTGTCCTGCCTGGCCCTTCAAATGCTGGCCTTGCTAAGCCACATCCACTGCAGCCAGGAGCAAGAAAGAAAGAAAGGAAGGAAGGAAGGAAGGAAGGAAGGAAGGAAGGAAGGAAGGAAGGAAGGAAGGAAGGAAGGAAGGAAGGAAGGAAGGAAGGAAGGAAGGAAGGAAGGAAGGAAGGAAGGAAGGAAGGAAGGAAGGAAGGAAGGAAGGAAGGAAGGAAGGAAGGAAGGAAGGAAGGAAGCTGCTCGATCACTCAGGGGTGGGGGCTGTTGGGCTATATGGTTGCTGTCGATCGCATCGCTCCCAGGACCCGTGGAAACTGTGCAATGGCATTGAACTCCTGGCACACTCTCTGCCTTGCCTGCAGTGTGCATGGCATGTATATGTGCCTGCTCACATGTGCTATTATGCAGCGCAAAACCTGGTGTAGGCACCAGGATTGTGTGGCCTGCAATATCCCAGCCACAATCAACGGCTGGGGTGTGCGGGAAGGTGGTCGGTCAAAATCTCGAAAAAAAAATCTCGAATGACAATAAGGTCGAAAAACAATTCTCGAAAAAAAAAGTCGAATTACTCTTTTTAATTATATATTTTTTTGGGGGTATGGGATTAAAAAAATGGGTAAAAAAAGGGGTGGGTGGGGGGAACCCCCATTTTCGAATAAAAAACGGCATTAAAAAAAATTTGACTTTTTTTTAGACATTTTTTTTCGACCTTTTTTTTCGAGATTTTATTTTTCGATTTTATCACTATAAACCGTGCTGGAATGATCCTGTTGCCAGGAAATGTAGGGCTGTTAGTTAATTCTCCAGGGTCAGTGCATGAGAGCAGATGTTGGGTCTTTCTCCCACTCCCTGACAAGGTCAAGGATGAAATGGGGAAGAAGTCTGTATCTTACACACACCTTCTCGTCTGCCATTCCAAATAATGATGTTTGAGAGTGAAAGATTCAGGCCTTCCTCATTCTCCTCCTTCTTCTTCAATGATATAAGATCAGTGCCAATAAAGCGGGGGTTCAACATCAGTGGTAGTCCTATTTTGAGTGAGGTTGCACTGTGTGCTTTTATACTTAAGTTGTCTTTGTGCTTTATGCTTTGCACTTTGCGATGTGTATGATGTGGCGGTAAGATCGCAAGATGTGCGTTCTCCTTTGGACTCCGGACAATTGTGCTTTGAAATCCATCAATAGGGTTTTCTTTGTGCTTGATTAGGTGTGTTTGGTGCTTGCGTGGTGCATCCCACAACAAGCTCATGTTATTCCTTGTTCTTCCTAATTTAGAGCAAAGAATGGGGATTATGCATGTTCCGCCCTCTATTTTATTTCATTGCACTGGCCATTCCCACACTTTGCTCAGTGCGCGCAGCACACAAAGTAAGTAAAGACCAGTGCAAAGTTTGATCCATTAATGAAAGCAACATACGTATTTCACAGCGTAAAGTGTACTTTTTCCCTTTGCGCCACACAAAACTTTCTTTGAATTTGGCACATACTCTACTAATGACCTTACAAGAACTGACAGCCGAAGAATCACCGGTTGCTAGGTGTTGTTATGTTTAAGGGTTAAGTACATGTATCCTGAAAACAAAAGAGGCATCCATGAATCCAACGCCTGGTCAGTCGGACGTAATGAAAGTTGTGTGCCATTGACTCCCCCTTTTGTATACAAAAAGCACAGCTACAGGTGTCTAGATCGAATCATGCCTGCCTTACCGGAGACATCAATAGGATCCCTTACATTTCTACATAGCACCATTATTTAACACCCACGCGGTGAGAAAGGCCATACCTGTCACTGTTTCGTCGGAAATGTGTGAGGAAGGATATCTTTCAAGTTCATTATTCTATGCATTCTGGGAATAGTAGTCACACACTTGTCTACTTCACAAATACAAATCTCAAATGCCTATGAAATAACACAGAAGGTCAAAATGAAGCTTGACAGCTGTGCACTTAATCAAAAGCTAAACTCAGGTGATGCAAATGTACTGACACTATAGCAGATGCATTCATCACACACTTGTTCACCACAGTACAGCACTGGGTGACATCATTCCATAACGCCGAGATATATGGCACATATAGTCTCCATTGTCAGGCATAATAATGGCGGCCACGGTGGCAACAAATACACACCTATCACTTACTACACCACCAAATACATGGGGGGGAATCAAAAGAAGGAATTATACAGTTAAACATGACCACAGTGCCTCCGTGTGCAGGCATCCACTTGGAACACACTACAACCGTCTACACTGTCACCATCATGGACCACGAAGCTGAGATCATTCGATGTCTTCCCAGCAGCCATGCAGTTGAATCCGCCTGAATAACATTGTGTTGCGTTACAGATTACTACACAACCCCAACAAAACCAACACTCGTTCAATGCACCAGCAATTATGGGCCATGTGGAGAGTGATAAAGTATGGATCCTTCAAATCAGAGAACTGATTGTCGAGTTGGCTCGGGGTCATTCACTGTGTCTCCTCAGCTCCTAGTGGACGTGGGTTTGAGGTCAGCAAGCCTTGTGCTATCAGATCCCATTGTGTTTGCAAAAACTACAAAATATGCTTGCAGAACTTTCTGATGGAAACAGGATACAGAACTGTGTTTTGCGAGTCATTGGCAATGTCACACTAGCTACCATGAGGCCACCGTGATCCTTTTGCACATCACAAAAAGCAAGAGAAGACATTGCCACAATGTGACCGTATCCCTCCCGTCCTGAGAAAGTGTCTTGAAACCCCGACGCAAGCTGATAGCACACACAGCTACTTGGCGAAGTGGAGACAGAAGATGGAACGTGTGAGAGAAGTGTGCACACAGCGATGAAGGACAACGTGCCTGCACAGAGGGAGGTGCCTATTAATGCAAGTAAACAGTAGCCACTGGAGTCTTCGTCAGTCTCACTTATAAGAACGTCCTTACATGGCCAATACTGAGATGATGAATTAGTCAATGATCACATTGTCATCAACTGACAAGCCAGTACTGTTGTCAACATAGTTCTATCTGCATTATGTTGTGGACATAGCATATTTTACATGGAGGGATCATAGGAGTTGGAATCCCTAATTATAGCTCCCGGTTTTCAGACCCCTGCCCTACGATGCGCATTAAGTTAGAGACAAAGCAATACTGCATTGGCGTGTTAGGTAGTGTGTACATGAGGATCATAGGAGTTGGAATCCCTAATTATAGCTCCCGGTTTTCAGACCCCTGCCCTACGATGCGCATTAAGTTAGAGACAAAGCAATACTGCATTGGCGTGTTAGGTAGTGTGTACATGTACCCCTTTCAAGAACCATTCCTGGGCACCAACATCATTCTTTGAAAACCATTAGCACCACTTTCTACAGGTTTTTTTTTAAGATAGTGCTTACAAAGCACGGACATTAGCTGTTTCACAGTATATAGAAAGTTACACAAAGTACGAATTTCCAGGTCCCTAGGTCAATGCTATAGAGATGCAAAGAAGTGGCAAGTCAGTTGTGGCTCTCTACCTCTACTCCTTTCGATCTATCGTTTGGCCACTGCCACATATACATGCAACCACTTCAATAATCCATCTCATTATAGATTAATGTTCATGCTTTGATGTGTTTAATTACATTTTTGAAATGACAAAATATCGCATGAAGTGTTTTGTAATTGATGGCTGTTGGTTTATCCTTCCCTTCATTTTCATTTTTGAACCCATTAGTTTGTACTTCTGCTGCTGTCTTGCTGGGGAAAGCATGTTTGATCAAATGTTATGCTGTCTTGATAGAGGTTTCCATAAAACGTGTTCCCATTCCTTAGCTAAATAATGGTCTTCTTATCTTTTTTTTGTATACAGTGTATTACAAGCTTGCACAGAATATGAAAAACAAAACACATTCCAGTAGCATCACATCCCATTTCTACAGGATTTCCAAATTAGTATTTAACTGCACTGAGAGAAATTGTCTGTTTTGTTTACAGCCACAGTTGACCTGATCTTCAGCAATACTAATCTTGCATTTCATTTACTAGTAATTTAAAAGTCTCATCGAAGAATTTAGTCAGTGCAAAGATTATCTTAAAATTAACACTAAGACACACCCAATGCCACCATTCTTCACCAGTTAGGAGTGGTCTTTCTCTTCTTATATCTCCTATGTAGCATATTCTCAGGTCTCTTAGTGGGAGACAGAATGGAATTAAGTGTTGCAGGGATTCCACTTTGTCACCACATTGTTGACAGTGTTCATCCTTAATGGATTTTGATCTTCTACTTATTAATATGTCCTTTGTATGAAATACATTCTTGCTGAATCTTAGGAACAAATTGCGGTGAAAAGTAATTGGAAATGTTTCTAAGTACTTGGGCAGTGTGTTCAATCCTTTTATTTCCACAGCTAGATGCTTGTTGAGTCGATAATAATAATAATAATAATAATAATAATAATAATAATAATAATAATAATAATAATTTGGCATTTATATAGAGCTACAAACCCTCAGGTATCTGAGCGCATTTATCGATCTCGGAAGGATGAAAGGCTGAGTTTGGCCCCGAACCTGCGTTTGCAGGCTCTGCACGGATGTCAAAGCGAGCGCTCTACTCGCTGTGCCTCTTGACCACTCAATGTTTCGCTTTTTTACTTGCTGGTCTTAATCCAGTCTCAACTCCACATTTTCTTTTTCACAGCATCTGGAATAGATCGTAGGACGTCCATAGATGATATCGGAGCTCTACTAGTATTGTGTCACATCGTTCAATCCGTTTGTTTAGAATCCATTCTCCATTGTAGTTGTTTCTCGTTTGGAGGATTGCAAACTGAGTTGGGGTTGGATCTATGATATATTTTCTATACAAGGATAGTGACTACCAAGTCACACTTGCGTTCATTGATACCAATGCTAATTTGTTTCTAATAATAGCAGTGGGCACAGATCTGGGTAAGTGGAGTATTTTTCTCCAGAATGTGCTATCTAGCAATGACCAGAGGTCCCATGAACAACTTAAGGTGCATTCAGCTCCATAAAGTAACATGCAGACTAATAAAAAGGTTATGATTGGAATCATCGAGAATTTGCCAAATGTGTTGTGTAAGGCTGATGCTTGTGCTGCTAAACTTTTTGTTTTTGACTTCAAAGCAGTGGCCCAAGGCGCATCATTAAAACTCAAATTAATACACATGCCCAAGTACCTTTCAGCCCGCCAGGTCTGGCCTGGCGGGCGGAACGGCACCCGCTCGTAGACCTTGACGGATGCACCGGCACCTTTCATGAATGGTGCCGGTGCATCCGTCCTACCCATTCCCAATGGGACTCAAAAGGGAATGGGGAGTATTATTTTCGGGCGCCTCGCAATAGGCAATTGCCGGCATTTCCGCATTGCCAGGCGCCGGGAAAAAAATGACTCCAGCGGCAGACGTGCCATTTTTACTAGCACGGCTACCGCTGGACTCATAATGAGGCCCATTGTCTGTGGAACGTTAAGGTGCAATAAATTCATCTAGCTGGTTTTCTTTGTTTGAATGCAATACACGCCTGATTCTTACAATTATGTGTGGACGTTACAAACCCTCTACAGAATTTCTTCAATTCTCAGCATATACCATGGTTTCAACTAAGTAAATTAATTTGAGTTAATGTACTTCGTCAGAATAACTTTTTGTGGAAGTAAATGTATGGATGTTTTCAGGGTTAGTGGGTACAGGGATGTTGGGGGTGGAGGGTAATGGGGTAGTGAGAGGGGAGGGTGTGGCATGCCCCGCCTCAAAAAATATCAAAGTAACTGATGAAGGAAATGACCATGAATTAATTTACTTTGTTAAAATGACAGAATCCTTCTCGGATATTGTAAAACAGATTTAATGAGATGGAAGAACCTATCAAAACATATTTTGGGAGTTATATATACTTTTGTAACTGAATAATTAGTATCCAATTCTGAACTCACTAGCCAAGTCTGGTAGCTGTATGCTGCAGGGCAATATAAGGATGGGAAACTGGGTTACAATTGCAATGATTTGTGAGGGTGACAAAGCCAACAAATAATGCTGCTATGTACAGTTTTTGAAATCTAGATATATGTGAGATTCATGTACACTTACTTCACTTTTTTTGAGGATCAACCATAAGGAGTCATGTAAAATGTTTGCAAAACCATCTTATATCATCATCTTTTACTGGATTATTGTTTGAAAAAGTGTGTGTTGTCAAATAATGGGCAATATGTTTTTTTCTTCTCTTGAAAAGTTGATATTTTCATTATCCATTTGATGGGCTCACCGTAATTAAGTGTGCCAGGGGAGATACATTTCTACTGCAGAATAGGTTTTGTTGGAAAGTTACAATCCTAAATTTACTGTTTTAATAGTTTATTTCATAGTATTTCAAAGCGTGAAAATATCACAAAATGGCAATACGATGATGGGTATTAGAATTATGGACAATAAATAATATAGTTGTACGTAGAGAATCAGTCTACTTTCACTATAGAGTAAAGTTACCATCACCAATGATCCTCTTTGAGGACATCACTGTCATAATGCCGATCTCTGAGAAGAAAGATCTCCATGCATGTCTGCCCACAAAGAAAAATAAAACATGTGTTGTTTAATCACAGTGGGACATGTCCAAATAGCATCCATATATCCAGACAAAATATGTTGAGGAAAAATGACTACCTACCTTTCTTCCTTCTATTGTGGGGTCTGTCTCTTTACCCCACGTCCCAGGCAACAAATAATGCAAAAACGACCTCTGTACCTTGGGGGTCACTAAATTCCTAGCTTAGCGCTATGTGGGAGTGTCTCTCACAAAGTTCAGCCAGGTACCTTATCCGCTGTCCACACCTTAAGCTGCTCCTTTGTGGCACACAGGGGGCATGACACCTCACAATATGGGCACAGTCTCTCTGTTCCAGAACGAGAGCTAGACAGGTACCGATTTTTCTATGCACTCCATACGTCCTTACCCATACCCAAATATGAAGCCGCTGGATTATTTCTTGAATGAAATGTCAAACTGTTTCTAGTTATCTAGTGTCAATTGACATATGTTGTGTGTTTTTTTGTATTGTAAAATATTCATCAGAGTTATGCTTTGTTATTTCAGACTCTGTCATACAGCAAATATAATCTACCCAGTGATGACAGTGAAAGACAAAATAAGGAAATTCTTGTGCGTCGCTACAACAGTATGAGGGCAAGCAAGCGCAAAGCCCAGAGCCTTCCAAGGGAGAGACAGGTGTGTGTTATCCACGTGCATATGATAATTAACTAAATATCATAACGTTTCAATTTTACGTTACTGAAAATATATTGTAAAATGCATCCTATCGCTTTAGCCACTTGTTGTACAGTATTGTGTTGCTTCACAGCTTCTGTATTTGAGAACAATATTTGTGTATATGTCCTTTTATAATCAGCCAAAACTCCAGTCTCACCAACATGACCTGTTTTTCCACTGTTTTGGTCCCAATGTATCTCTCGCATGTGATGGGCGGGGCCATCTGACCCGCTGCCTATCATTCCACCACTAGTTGCTTACTTCACATACAACCAAAATCAAAGTGACTTTACTTGCATGCTCTGTCCACAAGAGACTCAAACACAGTGGCCCTCATTACGACCTTGGCGGAGAACCATGGTCCATGGCGCTAAGTTGCCAACTCCGCCATGGTGGTTGGCGGACTTACCGCCCCATTCCGACCTTGGCGGGGCGGTAAGTCCCCAATCCCCATTTACCCTTCCCCATTCCCATTTTTGCCCCATAGGGCATAATGGGAGTGGGGAAGGCGTTAATTACGCCACCGTAAATTACGGTGGCGTAATTAACAACAAGGTCCCTTAGCGCCATGGATTTTAACGCCTGCAAAAAGCAGGCGGTAAAATCACCATGGCGCTACGGGAACTCGTACTCAGGCGGTAAGGGTCGGCGAAGTTTACGCCGGCGTAAACCCCTTACCGCCTGGGTGGTAATGAGGGCCAGTGTACTGTTGGAGGAGGAGAGTGTCACCTAGACAGCCCTTTCAAGAACAAAAGTGTTACAGTGTCCTCCACACCCTTTAATATTAATGTACCTGAAGTGGGGTACTCATCTGGTGTATCGTCAATTCTTTGAAAATCAGGGTTTCATGAAGGTTTATTGTTCAAAGAATTGAGCAATAGATGTCGCTCTGTGCCCCCGTTCTCGGGGGTTGGTAAGTAATTGGATATACGCTTTTGAGAAGAATACAGAGGTTGTCCCGTTGGCAATTGGTGATGTCAAAAGTTTGTTGGTATCCACAGTGGGTCATTCCCATGAGTATAATAAAAAGCATAGAATGGATGGACACCAATGGACACACCCCGGTAGGGAATGAGACAAGCAGAACTTGCAAGTGAGTAAAAGCTAATCTTTATATAAAGAAAAAATGGGGCATGCAGAGGACTCTCTTACTCCGAGAGCCCTCTGCCAACATTACAGGTAAGATACATTATAAGTCCAAAAAGTGTCATCTATGACGTGTTCTATAAGGGATAAACAAACACTTTTCATTGGACAAGTTAACATAAGACATTATACAATGTATAACAGTGCCAGCCGAAGTTGTTACTTCTTGAGGCGTGCGCGGCAGCTGGGCTCATCAGGGAGGGGCAATAGTTCACGTTGGGTCCACACAGCTATAATTTCTGGCTAAGCTGGACTTCACAGTAATCATAGACATGCACAATTTAATATGGCACACAAGGTTCATCATAACACATTAGCAACAATCAATTTTAAACCAAGGTGTGCATTCTTGACCCAGACCAGAGTGGGGGCAGCTGTGCGGTGGTTCCGGTGCCTTATCTCGCGTGTGATTCAGGGGCACATTTATCAGGTGTCTCAGGAATGAAACAAGGGTGTCGGGATCTGTTATTACTTGGAGCATATATGTTTGCTCTGGATTAGTTATATGGGGCAATTAAGGGTGGCCCATGGTCAGAAGTCCCATTCCTGCTACATCAAAGAAGTGAGGGGCTCGAGGTTCATTCAGACAGTAACTGTTAATGTTAGGGCTGTTTGAGCATGGGCAGCTTTGCAGAGACAAATGGTTTCCAAGGGCCAGGCTCCGGCTCGGTCACACACAGCGCATTGATCTCAGAGGAAGAAGAGAGATACAGTGTCAGCTTGCAACAATTCATGTCATTCAATGGCTCCCTCCCACCCGTGATTGGGGTTCGGCCGAGGGTGTACTGCCAACAAATGAATGAGCATAACCTATGCTTCCCCTGGAATGTTTGGGGGCTCAAAATGGCTCCTTCCTCCCGTACAGGATCCACACAGTAGAGTAAGCCCAGTTCCCTCCATCATAAGAACATAACAGAAGGAATCATATCTAGAGTCCCATTTGCGGATGATGTAGGCTACAGACTTGTTTAAAGACAGCCCAAAAAGAACGGTTCACATCACAATCAGGGTATTTGTTTTTGACAAGGATAAAGTCTCAAGGATCATAGACTGAGATATATGTGGCTGGTTGAGTATGTCTGTTTGTCTGCTTTTTTTACGTGATTGTATAGATTTATATTTGGTGAAGAAGTAATAGAGGAATTAAGAGACGCGAAATGGAAAATGCCAGATTGAAGAATTAACTATTTATTTGTTGAAATTTTATTGATGTTGTTTACACAAATAAAGTAGTTTGGAGTAAAACGTGATATAGAGGGTTTGGAGCTGCGATGGTTGGTGCCCGCTCATATTGTATTATTTTCTTGAAACGTAATTTATGAAAAAGTGCAAAGTGTAAAGGTGAGTATTGTAAATGGAGGATATTACTCTGCTTACACATCTCTGCAAACAGTTGCCGAAACATTCACCTTAGCTGAAACAGTACAGTGCGGAATGGGGTAAAGGCACAGCAGACAAGATGTTCATTCCATGACCACAAGGGGATCACTACCAAAGGAAGTTTTGCAGCATATGATGACATATTTGCATGCAGCATACACAGGGGAAAAAGGTTAGTGAGCTTAGAGCTCTGGAAAATGTATCAGGAGGAAAGGGAAGAGCTGCCTCCTGAAGACTGGATACTTAACATATGCAAAGAGGGAGGTGAGGAGCCTTCTGCTTGCCGCACCGTGCCTGGAGTAGAAGGCGATATCAAGAAAGAGGACAGATTGTACCCATTAAGAGAGCTTAAGGCAGCTACAGGGTACAGCAATCGGGCATATGAGTTGCCTATACAAAGCAGCGATGAGTGTGCAGAGAAAATTCCTGAGAGAGATGTGATCTGTAAAGTCCTGAGGGACAAGGAGAGATGCAACAAGGAGAGAAGTAATCAATCAAGTACATCCTCAGATATAGGACAAGAAATAAAGAGATGGAAAGGAGAAAAGATAAGGCTGATAAGGTAGCGATTATACAGAACAAATGTATGAGTGGTCAGATTTTGCTCAAACTCGATGGTAAGAGCATCGAGGATGTAAAGCAAAGGGAAGATCGAGACAAAAGAGACAAAAAGGATAGAGACAGAGAGGAATGATTGAAAGAAGAAGGGGCAAAAAGGAAAGATAGAGAAAGACTGGAACAGTTGCATCAAGAGGAACAACTGAAAAAACAGGAAAGAGTAGCAAAGAAAGTATGACAACAGACAGAGGGCAATCAAAGAACGGGAAAGACTAGAAAGAAAGAGAGAGGAAGAGGAGGAACAGAAATGAAGGGACACAAGAATACAAAGATGAAGAGACAAAAAATACAAAGGGAAAATGAGAGAAGAGATTTGAAAAGAAAGTAAGAAGACAGGGTGAGAGAAGAAGCAAGGAAACAAAGAGAGCTTGATGACGAAATAGAACAAAAAAGAAGGTAGAGAGCACGCGATCTTAAGTGTGTAGAAAAAGAATGAATGGATCCTAATATAGTAGTGGCATGGGAGGAAATAGAAGAATTCTTCCCAGCATATGAACCAATAGCAGGGCCGTCTAGAGCAAATCTAGAGGATGAGTTTGACTCTAGAAATATTTGGGACACAATCGATAAAGGAGTAAGAAAGAACTGAAGGGCAAGGTTACAAACGATCGACTTGAGAGTACGCAGCTATACGACAGAGAGGGAGGCTCATGTAGTTTTGAGCCTAAAGAGCTGTTTTTTAGATATACTAACTCTGAATAGAGATGAAGAAGAGAGAAGGCGCACAAGTTGGGGACAGGATATGTCGGATGAGGATAGAGAAACCTTCCATGGGGAGGAGGGAGGTAACTTATGTGGTCCTGAGGGATGTTCTCCAATGGATAGAGAAGTAAGATGGTCAGATCTAGATCTACCCAAATCGCGGGTGTCATAATCTCTGGCGCGGCTAGATCAACCCAAAGCGTGATCCCATGGTGAGAGGGGGGACTCTCCACCTTATGTGAGCAGGTTAAGGTCGCTGCCTGAAAGAAGGCGGTGTGGAACCATTGTCCCTGTCTCTGGACATACAGATGATGGGGGCCAAATGTGAGTTTGAGATTTCGCAGTTTCCCTTGTTAGAAAAAGGAGGAGCCAGACCACAGTATGTACCTTGGCCAGGGATGGATATAGATAATTTAAGGTGTAAACTCCCGAGTTTTACTTCTGTTGCTTGGAAATGGATACATGAGTTAGAAAAAATGACAGGAGGAAACTCCTAGCAGTAGGGGACATTAAAGGTCTCCTAGTCGCTATCCTTACGGAGAGAGCTGATGGCATTTGGTCACGAGCAGGATATTCGAGTGTTACTGCGTTGAGCACTGCTCATGATGGAGCACCGTTTAACAACTGCAGGGCAGGTTTCTGTGAAGCTTTAGAGTGCTGCATCCGGACACCTCAGACATGGGAGCTATAATGACAAAAAAGATGCAGGAAGGGGATGATCCTTTTGTTTACCTTCAGAATTTTCAGGAACAATGTTCTTTGGAAACTCGAGATCCTTGAGGGAAATCTATACCTGTATTTTATCATATACTATACCAAGAGAGAACTGCCAGAATCAGTGCAGAAGCAGCTCAAGAAGTTGGTGGGCATGGAAGCAAAGCCATGGTTAGAATTTCAGCTGATCATTGTTCATTATTGCAGACTGTTGCAAGAGAAGAATTGCAAGAAAGACAATGGGCCTCATTACGAGTCCGGCGGTAACTGTGCCTGAAATTCCATCAGGTTACCACCAGACTCGTATTACCATTCCACCTCTGTGATTCCCGGAATTACCGGGGCATTACGACCCCAGTGACCCAGGAATTCCAGAGGCGGAATTCGGTAAATCCCCATTCCCAATGAGTCCCATAGGATGCAATGGGAATGGGGAAGTGGAAACACCGGCACCATCTCCTGATGGTGCGGGGTGTTTCCACGTCCTCCTACAGGTGGGTGGTGTTAAACCCGCAAGGTTAGACCTGGTGGGAATGACACCTCCCACCTGCAGAACTCAAGATCACCTGGTCTGGAAACAATGGTGACGGCGGGTTTACCGCCACCGTTATTTCCAGACCGGGTGACTCGTACTGAGGCGCAATGTTAGGAAAGGTGAAGAAGCAAAATTAGTGCAGAAAATATTATCAAAGTGCACCATTGAAGAGGCGATGTTAACTAGCGGAGAAGGGTCAAACTCGTAGCAAGCAGCAGGCATGCCATAGCTGAATAACCAAAGGCAGTATGATCAAGGAAATAGTGGATTCATACCACGAGATAGTGGAAACTTTTGAGGCAGAGGCTTCCTGAATAATCAGGGACATTTCCAGAATAACCAAGGTGGGTTTCAAAACACACAGATCGATAGTCAAGGCATGCAGGAAGGGCATATTAGGCAACCTCCTCTATGTTAGACATGTGGCATGTCAGGACACCGAGCAGAGTGTAAAAGTCAAGGATTTGTGCAAAATGGGCAATTTTCAAGAGGGGGGACCGCATACCCGTCTGTATACACTCAACAGAATCGCCGAGAGTACAGCAAGATTTACAAATGCAGCAGACAGCAGTGAATCCATCACAAGGGCAGTCACAGCATTCACCAATGCAGATACAGCAGGGCACACACATGGGACAATCAATGATTCCTAGGATAGGGGGTGTCACTGTCGAAGGAGGGACAGGTACAGAGATGAGAATGTATCCCCAACAGGACAGCTCACTGGGATACTTGATGTGTTTGGAACTATCTGTGATGCCTCAAGAGGAACCAAGGGTTGATGTCAATATAAGGGAAAAATCTTTTTCTTTTTTAGAAGACACAGGGGAAACACGCTCATGTATAGGAGAGGGGAAATTTACAATGTCTGGAAATGCCATGAATATTCAAGGTTTCAAAGGAGCTACAAGTAGAGTTCCTTTTACTGAAAAGTTGCCAGTCTCTATAGGAGAATTTGACATGTCTGTGCCATTACTATATTCAAGACAGACACCTGTCAATATATTAGGTCGAGATTTAATGACAAAATTGAACATGACGATTTCGTTCACTGATGAAAGCATAGTGGGTTCAACACCAGGAATGCATAATTGAGTGAGTTTATTATGGCATTTTTAGGACAAGTGGGCCACACGAGGAGTACCATTAGAATCAGGAGTGTTTCACTATGGGGTACGCATTCGGTTAACATGTCTACCAGGTTTATTGGGAAGAACTATGAGAATACCTGATGAGTTTTTATTCATGGCAAAAATACCTATTGATGAAGCGGAAGGACAATAGTGTGAGGAGAAATGGCTTTGCTTGATAGAACTGATTACGAAGGCAGACGATGGTGCACAGTGATTGCTATTGGGAAAGGTTATAGATTGACTGACGTCACTGATGTGGATATATTTAGAGACTATCCGTCAGATGACGGAGTAGTATTTGAAATGAGTATTACTGATTGGGCACAAGCAATTAAATGTGAGGTTCCTCAAAAAATGATGCTAACATTGAAACATCCCAAGTTTTTACGATGAGGATATAGCCAAAGTGCCAGCTTCATTATGGGCAACAGGCCCCTATGACGTAGGCCTACTGAAAGGGGATGGAGAAGTAAATATTACATTGAAACCAGGAGAGATTTTACATCAAGCACAACAGTATCCCATGTCTCAAGAGGCAGATGAAGGTTTTTTTAAGACAATATCCGCCATGATGGTGCAGGGTATCCTAGTAACATCAGAGTCACTGCATAATATGTCAGTGTATGCTGTGAAAAAAATAAAGGGGGGCTTGTGGCATCTAGTGCAAGACCTTCGCCCGATTAACCAGATTATAGAGGCCAAGTTCCCTCTAGTTCCTAATCAGGCGACTATCATATGTACTATCCCTGCTGAGGCACGATATTTCACTGTAATTGACTTGGAAAATGTATGTTTCGTCAGACTAAGTTAAAAGCACGAGATTACCTCAGGGGTACTTTGAGTCTCCATCGATTTTCAATAGAGTCCTGCAGATGGACATAGGCAATATTGATTTGGAAAGTGTTGTGTTGCAGCATTTGGATTATATATTGATCTGTAGCACCTCAGAGGAAGAGTGCAGGCATGATTCAGTTCAAATGATGATTATTCTTGCAGAAAAAAGGATATATAGTCAACAAAGAGAAATGTCAGTATTGTCAAGAGGAAGTGGTATGCATAGGTCCATTAATTTTGCATGAAGGAAAAAAGGTTACGCGCCTTGAAACACTTGTGTATAGGCGCGTTACAAATGCCATATCATATCATATCAGAGAGAGCTGAGGCTATTTTTAAAACAGTAAAGCCATACACAATAAAGCACATGCAAAGATTTTTGGGACTATGTCATTATTTGAGAGCATGGATTTTTGACTACAGTTCATTCATAAGGCCCTTGTTGCAAGCTCTGAAGAAAGCACAGGCAGCTCAGGAAAAAATGGTTTGAACTGAGGAAATGGAGAAGGGTTTGATGAGATGAAAAAAGCAATTTGCACAGCTCCAGTTTTAGGGATTCCCAATTATGCTGAGGAATTATTTTTGTTTTTGCACACAAATGGTACTGTTATCACAGCAGTACTCAGGCAGAGAACCACGTTGGGGTACAAGCCTCTTGCATATTACAGTGTGATTTTAGTTCCAGTAATGAGGGGTCACTTTCTTGCAAACAATCTTTGGCAGCCAACGCGTTGAGAAGGCTGCAAGCATATTAATGGGGTGTTCCATGATGTTATTTGTTACAATTAAACCTGCATTATTTTCCGTTTTGGAAAAACCTAAAGGCATATTGATGTCCCAAAGGGCTTCTGCCTATGAGGTGGTTATGTCGAATCCAGCGATCAAAATAGTTTGATGCAGAATAGTGAATCCTGTCATGTTTGTAGCAGAACTACTGGCAGAAGGAGTAAATGCACATGATTGCTCAAACTATGAGGAATTCTATGATGAACTCCCGACGGTGAAGGAAAATGTGTTGGCAGCTGGGGAGATTCTCTTTATTGACGGTTCTTCTAGAATCGATCAAGATGATGGGCATAGAAACACAGGTGTCGCTGTGGTGAAGCACACGGCCAATGGGGAGTTTGAAGTATTAATAAGTGCATGACTACTGTCTCACTTTTCAGCACCGGCTGCAGAACTAGTGGTGCTGATTGTCAAGCTCAAGAATCATACAGGCCAGGAAGTAATGGTGTACAGTGACTCCACCTATGTGACGTTGACAGTACCTGCAGGGCTAGCACATTGGAAAAGGAGGGGCTACCTTCAAGCAGACGGCACTCCAGTACAGCATGCCGCCTTATTGGACAGACTGATTAAAGCACATCAACTCCCAGTAGCCATCGCAGTCGTTAAGTGCGCAGCACACACTAAAAGGGCAGATTTTATCTCACGTGGAAATCAAGCAGCAGGCAAGGAAGCGAAACGTGTTGCATATTCAGATAACATCATGAAGCTTGATACGCCTGATGTAAATGAAAGCATGGTGGTGATGATGAGTGTGTCTGAAATCTATAGCAATTTGTCTAAGACTCAGTTGAAATTCAAGGGGAAGTGCCTCAGGGTGAGAAAGACCTGTGAACACGGAGGGGATGTTCTTTAATCCCATCTGAAGCACTGTAGCGACAAGACAACACTGGTAAACTGGTGATGCCTGTTGCCTTATTAAGGGTGGCATTAGAACAGCTACACTACCCTGCAAATGTCACTAGAGAAAGCCTTGCTGCAACAATTGAGGAGAAATGTAACTAGAGAGAGCCTTGCTGCAACAATTGTGGAGGAATGGTTTGTTCCAAATTTGATAGAACACGTTGAATTTTATGTAGTAAATTGTATTGTATGTCAAATGTTTACTGCTGGGCACACACAGCGTACAGAGTTATCCCAAGACCTAATAGACCTATTTGGCATTGGCTGTACACATCCAGATTCCACCTGTGCAGTGAAATTTCTAGTATGAGAAGTGTTTCCTAGATGGGGAATATGTGAAGTACTGAGATCAGATAATGGCCCTCATTTTGTTAATGAAGTCTTTGAACAGATAAGCTTGTTGCTTGGTATAAAGCACACATTTTCATTGGCTTATCACCTGCAAGCGAACGGAGTCTGTGAGAGACTCACCAGCCTGCTTAAAGAAAATAGCCAAATTGAAGCTTACCTTGATTAAAGGATGGTTTCATTGCCTACCACTGGCATTGTATGCATTGAGAAATCAGCCAGGTTCCAACCACCATTTTACCACCCATGAAATAGTAACAGGGGGGCGGATGAGGCTACCCCTCACACCTCCATCTGGAACTAGAAGTGATGCCCAGACAACAGCAGAATTGTTAGTAAAGGAGTTACTTGATTATTTAACATGCATAACTTCAAGTATCTCTTTTGTTTCAGATCAGCTCAAGCGAAAGGGGTGTGGGGCACAGAAGACAGAAGGAGATGTTACAACAACCAAAGTTGAAGAATTATGTCTTCCCAAACTTTTGCCTGGTGATCAAATCTTGATCAGGAATTTCACGAGGAGATGGCACGAGCCACGCTTTAATGGCCCATTCATCGTAGAAGATGTCACGCCATCAGCGAGTGAAAGTGCAAGGCAGACGTGCATGGATATTTCTTGGAGACATAAAGATCTACGCTGGAGAACCCCTTCACCCCCACCCCAGTCGGAAGCAAGCATCGGGGAAGAACCTCAGCGTGTGCAGACTAGGTCCATGACGAGGAAGAAGGACTCAGAAGCTGGAGTATATTAGACTGTGGCTTGTGTCGGGACACTCTTTTAAGTTACTAAAAAAGGAGTTAAGAAAAACTGTCTGTTCTTGAGCCACAGGAGTTTTGGTGACTTTGGACTGATACATGTTTAAGTATTTATTCAGAAGGAAAGCATGCAATATATGGAGTTCCTTTTCGACGACTGGAAGAGAGAACAGGTCCCTGATTCCTTTCTCACTGAGTTTCTTATCGGAGGTGCCCATGATGGTGCCCAATGACAACATTCATCGGATCATCCTTGCTGTTTTTATTTACATTGTTCATTCTTGCCCTGTGCTGGTGGAGAGAACTTTTGACGTTCATCATTTCCTGCAAGATCCTGAGTCTGTTCCAATCGTGAGGAGATTGCTTGCTGCTATAATAGAGCAAGTTCATCGGATTCCTGAGTACACTGAGGAAAACCCAAATGCCCCTATTGGCTGACAATGCACAGAGACTGGTTGGCATGGTCTTATATTCCTTAATTGAGGAATGCCCACATCTTGTTGGAAGACAAACTGATGTCTGCACATTCTTGAGAGATCCGAGGAATGACGTGGCACTTAATGAATTGTTATGAGATATCATTGAACAAGGCAACCTGTATTCTGAGAGAAAAATGAGAACATCTTGATTGAGACTTTTTGAGGAAGAGATCCAGAGCCTACGTGCTGCAGTCTTCTACTTTTTGCTGGAGACGCACCCACATTTCATCTGGCAAAAGGACGGCTCTTTTCTATACATTAGGAACCTTGTTAATCATCCAGAGATCAGCCAGATGCTTGAAAAACTTATTGAAAAAATTAAGATATTACTGGAGTACTGCATGATGTTGCCTGATTAAAAAATAGTTTTTTCCTTCCTTAAAAAAGAGAATTGGCAGTGTCAATAGCAACAACGTAATGGCGGACAGCGAGAGATGTCCACACTGTGCTAGAAGCTATTGTTGTAAGAAATGGGCCTACCTGTACGTCATTTACACATTCATTTTGTTTATAGTGATACTTCTTTCACTTACAATGTGCACTGCTTACTATTTTGATCCAAATAGAGAAAAAGTTCCTGTGTATCTTCCTATGCAGAAGGAAGGAACTGATGTGTCAATAACAAAGCCACCTAGACCTATGTGATTATTCCTACTCTGACAGTCTGTGTAGGAGTGCCTGGGCCTATGACAAATGTCACCAGACATCTTTCCTTAGAAAATGGTGTACTAGAGATGTCCCCTGTACCTCAGAAATAGGCTTGAAAGGAAAGACAAAGAAAGAGATTGCCAATGAGCAATCCTACACAGGTAGCACATGTAAAAACACCAAGTCCACTGACAAGTGTCTCTATGGTTGGTCAGTAAGAAGGAATGATGCTGACATATTTCATGAGATGATTCTAGAAGCTCACAAGAAAAGAATGAGACCTAAGAGAAGTGCGAGGGAGGATGATCATGAGCTAAATGATTACCTGGATAGTACAGCACACTTGGGGAATAACATATGGTTTCAGCATATGAAAGAAGTGGGAAGGAGTACCTCGAAGGGGGAATGCTTTGTATGTGCACTCCTGCCTTATAGCATGGGGAAGTCTAAAATCTTCATAGCTATTAAAATAGACGTCCAGACAGCACATTGTCTATCACACATAGCACTCTGCAGTACAAGAGGCCAGTTCATGGGTCGAACAGCCTATTTCAAATGGGAAGCTAAATGGACAGATCCAGATGAAGATGACTATATCCAAGACACAAAGACAAGAAACAGGGTGCAGACCAAGAATTATGTGATCCGATGTGAAAATCCTGGAGTGAAAGGAGCTGAAATCAGAAAGGAAGTAAATAAAAGGCTTGAGAGTTCAGGAAAATCTGCAGAAGAACTCTTTTGATGGAAGAACAGAGGCCAGATGCAGATTTGGGGATCAGTATTATCACCAGATAGATGGGAAGAAGGAGTGGTCATGTGCAGACACTGGGTAGTCATTGGCTGTTATCAGCCAGCCATTGACATAGTGCAAAATGGATGTAAGCCTCTATGGCCAAAACTTGCTAAACTACTGACCTGGGTCGAAGATAGAGGAGGACTTTTGCATATAGTGCCTCTGGAAAGTGCAAAGCTGTGCTTCAGAAACAATGGCACAAGAAAAGTAGGAGAAAACCAGAACTGTGGTCAAATCTTTGATGTACCAGGAATGAAAATTGGAACTTCAATAATTATGGATCATTATTGGGCTTGTGGATCCAGATCCTATATGAAGCTGCCCAAGGTTTGGGGAGGACATTGTTCACTAGTAAATGTGTATGTTCTGGCATTGGTGATTCCTAAAAGTGACTTGAGTCTTGAAAGCTTTCCTAAAGCAGATGCTCATTTGAGGAAGAAGAGATCTGTGGACCTAATTGATCGAGAGAGAACTAGTTCTCATCCAAGTCGCTAGAAGCTTTTGACTCCATCCCAAATGAGCACAGACTGTTCAGCCATACTTCATCGATATTCACGTTGCTCTATATGCCGAGTATCCAGGTCGGAGCAAATACTATATGCCTGCAGATTACCAAATGGGAGTTGCTGCAGAATAATCAACACTACCATAAAAGGATTCAATGCTATCAGAGAAGAGATGAGAGCCATACAACTGCTGACACTCCAGAATAGATACATTCTGGATATTATCACAGCTATGGGTGGAGGTGTTTGTGCAAAAATCTGGGAATCATTTTGCACGTTCAAACCTTCTCATGACGACGGGAATGGGACCTTAACAGAGGCCATAGAGATGTTGATGAAGCTACATGTCCAGATGATAGATGAAGTGGAAAACATTGCTGATGATAGCTGGTTTGGAGCGCTCTTTTCTTGGGTTACACAATGGGTGTCAGATATGTTCAAGTTCCTTGGAGCCCTGATCATGATGGTGTTGCTTGGATTCTGTGTGATTAGGATAATAATCTCACAACACAAGAAGATTGCAAATAAAGCCATAGGGATGAAAATCATGATCGATTTTGAATCAGGATGGACGGGCAGAGACCTGACAGATGAAGAAATCAGAGACTTTGGGAAGGCCAGTATCCATGCACCTGAGGGAATGAAGTTCCAGTATCCAAAAAACCATAAGAAGTAGGTGGGAACATTGATCTATTGCAGTCCCAGTGGACAGTGCATGCTTATGACTTGGAAAAAGGATGAGCATGTGAAATCAGCTGGATGGCTGAAAGGAGTCACAAAGATATGAATACCAAAGAAGCCTTTCTTCAAAAGAGGATGTTTGGATGTGAAGGATGATGGGAGAGTGGTCGATGAATTGCCCAGAGAGGGGAGTGTAGAGAAGGAGCCAAGTACCCCTACCTCAACCATCTCGCCCATCCTATATGTTGGGAACCAGAGTGTGAGACACGTGCAGTATCATTGAAAATACCAATACTGAGGATAATCCTGGAAGCAAGGTTTCCATTGAGAAAGCAATACTTGCATACACAACAGTATGAAGGCCATTTGATCAAAATCCCAGAAGAAATGGGACCAATTAATGAAAGAGCAGATTGGTGACATCACACAAAGTAATACTGACATACTCAGAGAAGAGACGCAGAGACAAGAGAATGAAGATATTATATAAGGCATCAAGAAAGTATCAAAGATAAGTGACATCTTGGGCTCAAGATGAAGAGGCTTATGCTACAGAAACTGTGAAGACATTAAGTCATTTTACATGTGTACATATGCAAAGAAATGCAAGCAGACAAAGTATTCTTGAGTCTAGCTATGTAGTGAACAGATTGCAGCATGCACCAATGTATACATATATAGGAAAAAAGTAAAGAATGGATGAATCCAATACGTGTTCTAGCAGTGCTAGACCAAAAAAGGAAGGCCTTTCCAGTGTGTTGCAGTTGAAAAAGTATCTGAGTTACAGAAGTGGAGCTCAGAAAGGCAAGGCTGGATGAACCCCAAGAAGCCAAGGTCTTATCAGACTGGGATGAACAGACAATAGTTACAAATCATGTGAAAGAATCAAACTCCTGTTCAGAAGGCATGGACAAAAACAAGGAAGACGCCAGTGGTCTATTACAAAAAAGTATTTTAAATGCACCAGAGCTAAGAATTGTGGTCTTCAGTCACGTGGAAGGACGAAGTTGGACAAACATCACAAACCACACCTATGCATAAAGGCAGAGCGTGCCTTCACTCCCCTGAACTCTCCAGAGCAAAGAACATTTCCAAGGACAAGTTCAAAGCCTTAATTGACAGCAGACCACTGAGGTGATGATAAATTACATGCTAAATGGTGGGATTCTATGGTTATGACCAGCTCACCAGCACCTGGAAGTCTAGCCTGCATGCTGCTAACATAGGTGGAAAAGTACTGACGGATGTAAAAGTAACAACCAATTGTAGGAGCCACCTAATTAAGGGTCCTATAGTTTGTTTAACCAATGGGACGTTGTGTATTTAGTGATGTTCATAGTCACCTGTTTGAGGGGAGAGCTTAGTTGCCCCACCTGATTTTAAGGAGCCTATCCCTTTCTTAGACGAGTATGGAATGTATACTTAGAGGTTCCCATAAAAGAAATCACTCTCTACAATAGGTTTTGTAGTTTGCCACGTAGGATGACGTTAGTAAATACGTAGGTTCACATCATCAATGACAAGTTTTTACTATAAGTACAATGTTTTTTTCTGAAGCAAATTGAGAGACCATACAGTGAGATGTCTGTTGATGTCTGTTGTACTCCCTGTTTTAGATAATTGTTTTAGATAATTGATATTAAAACAGTTAACCTTTTTGCCAACTACCTGAGTCATTTTGATTATTGATGTTTGAGTTAATTCTGCATCCCCATTCATCTCATAGTATTGCTACCTTGTCTTAAAGGGCTGGGTTGAGTACCCTGGTTCAAGGCAGCATTGATAAAGGGAAAACAGGCATAGTTAAGAGATATACCTAATTTCACCACCCCATCCCCATCACCCCCTTCCTGGAGAAACCGCTGGAGAAGCTGGTCCTGTCCCAACTCAACTCTCACACTGAACATGTTGGCAGTCTGAACAACCATCAGTCTGTATTCCGAGCATCCAGAGGCACAGAAACTGTGTGCAAAGGGCTGTAGTTTCTGCTGTTTGCTGTGGCGTGGAGGAAGGAGGAAGGAGGATAAGGAAGAGAGGTGCGTGTGCCTGTGCCTTTAACCACCTGGCTGGCTGAGTCACCTGACCCAGTCCACTCGGCACTTAAGGCCGCCTCTCCCGCCCTTGTGGCGCTAAGCCCTGTGTGCAAAGGGCTGTGGTTTCTGCTGTTTGCTGTTTGGCGTGCGGCGACAGGTGATCAGGGACTCAACGCTACAAGCAATGGATCCGTCAAACCTCACAGCGAGACTCACAATCTCGAGAACAAGAGCCCAATCAAAAAGGGCCGCATCCAAGGATGAAATACAAGAGTTAAATGCCAAACGGTCGAGGAAAAAACAACAAAGTCAATACTTTTCATGTAGCTCTGCAACCGATCTAGTAGAGTCTAATGAACAACATACGCCAGCTTTTGTGGACTTAACAACAGAAGCCTTCGATGGCGTGTTTACTAATACATGCCAAGAGGCAGAGTCGCAGCCCCCGAACGATGGAGAGTTGAACTTTGCAGTTCCTAATATAATCTCAGATGTATGTCGCGCTACCACTGGCAGTCGTAAGGTCTCCGAGCTTGCTCCTTCAATGGAGACGGAGACCCACGCTTTGGTAGTGCGTGACAAAATACTAAATGAGGAAGAACTAATCGATCACACATATACAGACGCGACGGTATCTCACTTACCGAGCGTGGTAAGACATGGCCGTTTGGGAGAGTCTGCGGCGTTGGAGCCTGTGGCGTTGGAGCCTGCGCGGAGAGATTCCGCGACGTCGCTGACTGAGGGGGAGGCACCCCCGACACTCGCTGGTGACGCGGCTGTCTGGAGGCGGTGCGGAGAGACGGACACTTCGCACAGTTCGTGCTGTGTCGAAAGCTACACCTTGATGAGGCTGGAAGAGGGCGGGGGTGCTAATGCGGGCGCTCTCCCAAAAGACGATCACGCTGATGATACCAAGCCTGCCGAGTTGCTCTGGGAGCGCTCGATGCAGATGAAAGAAGTAAGTGTCCATACAATGATGCTTGATTTCCCTAATGCCAATGCTATAGAAAACATCAACGTCTCAGTTACTTGCCCGGATCTATCTAACAGTCCTGATCACAATAACGGCAGTGGAGATGGTCCATACAAAGACGAAACATCGATAGGTTTGCAAATGGATGGTGGCGCTCAGAAGAACCCCAGTGAGAGTAACACGACTGGGTTAAATGTTAATCCCCCATGTGAGAAAAGAAACTCGTTAGAATTGGTTTCTACCGTGCTGCAAAATTTGATAAACATAAATAAAACTAGGATTTGTGATAAACAGCCATCTTTGACACCCAGAAATGTGTCCACAACTATTGCGTCAACCAAAAAATTAAGTATGTATGACACAGCTATTAATCAAGAAATTTGGGGAGCAGATAGACCGAATAACTTTAAAGCACAAGAGGCAGTATCCCCTATGAGGTGTATACAGACGCAGGAGAGTCATGTGCCCATCTCACAAAAGAGGGCCTCTAAACAGGATCATGTAGAACAGCGAAAACAGGAAATAACACATGAGATTAGCAGGTCTAACTCGCATTTAGACGTTTCATCAGATGAGGAGGAAACTTCAGACTCTTCAATCGGAGAACGCCCCTTTCCTAAAATAAGAAGAGAGGGGAGACGCTATTGTACCAACAGAGCAAAACCACTTGAGAGAAACGAAATCATGAATCGAGTGACATGTGGCCATGTCCCTCTAAATGATCTATTAACGACATTAACCGCTGCCATGGCAATTTCTCTTACACCGTTCACAAAACTATACGAATCACTAAACGACAATGTAAAGGATATGTCAACCCTGTTAGCATTGATGAACTCAAAATTGGTTCAATTGGAGGCAATGCAGGGCTTGGGTAGCCTTAAACAAAATGAGATGAACCAGCAGTTGCTGTCAGGCATACAAGACATGAACGTATCTAAACAAAATGACAGGATTGACAAGAAGTTATTTGCTGAGGTAGCGAGGGGAAGCTTTGTCTTTATTTCGTAAATCTCATGTTGTCCACAAAGGGGAGACGCCGGGAGCTGCCTGTCAAGAGAAAGACGCAGGTTGGATACCTAAAGTAGTGAGCCCCTGCGATGAAGCAAACACTCCAAATCCGGCATTGAATGCCTCCCTCCACCCGCAACTGGAGTATCTACACAAATCCTCTCTACACCTGAAGACGACAACGGAAACGTCACAGATCGTGACGAACATCACAAGGGGACAGGACGGAGGGGACAGGACGGAGGTTGATCAGTCTATGTTGGAAGAGGATTTGCAAAATATTACTAATAAGACGAACAGGAACGTGGAGAGCTATACAAACCCACTCGACCTCTCGTTCAATTCTGCGTTTAGACAGACACAAAATGCGATGAACCCAGCATTGGGGGACGTTCAAATGGCCTCCGGTTCCGCTTTGAGCCAGAATGCAATAGATTTGGTTGTTGTCCCGCAAAGTGATCAGTCTGTGATATTAAAGCAATCGGGCTTGTTCCCTATTTTTGGAAACTCAAAGACAGAAGCGAGCCCAGGTCGTGTAGGGGGTAAAACGAAAAATGCGCCAAATACAAAAAAACAAAAGAACATGCCGGATCGGAAAAAAACGCAACAAAAAGGCGCACAAAAGTTTTTGCGAAACATAAATATGCTCCACTTAGTTGATAAAGCGATTACCTCAAGCCTAAAACTAGCCGATTCAATTAAAGAAGGCAAGTCGGTGTTTCTTGACCAAGAGGCGACAAAGGCAAAGGACCAAGAGAGCGAGTATCATGTTGAAGATGACGCAATGGCAAAGAAGAAAGTGAGTGTACAAAACGATGAGGATGAGAGACTACAGGCCGAATTACTGGAACTATCGGTCTACGAGGAAAATGCTACAGATGAAGTGAGCTCTGGTATTATCCCTGAGGAACCTTTAGCTAGCCCAAGAGTAGTGGTTAGCATAGAGAAGCCCACTCCAGATAATGAAATACAGAAAGTGAGTGTAGAACCAAAACCCCAGGTTCTCCTAGATAAGACACTTAGCGAATCTAAGGGCCGAATGTGCGTGATATTACCTCCCATCGTTGAGATTAAAAATGACAAGAAAGAACCAAGGAGCCCGGAGTTTGTCACACTTCAAGAAAAAAGAGCCAGACAAAGGAGGAGGAACCACGCAAAATCAACGAGCCCCAATGAACTAAGTCTGACCTTTGCAAACATAAATTCACTGGAAGAAAGAAAGGAAGCGACACTGGCACTGATTCCTACTTTCAACCCGTCGAAGCACCGGAAGGTGGACCCCCAGCTATTAGAACCACTAGGACAAAACTCGAACATGAGACAACAGAGGTCTTGTACACGAACAACTGACTCCATGACCCTGATTAAATTAATGTTGGAGCGCCTACATGGATATGAAAATCTAATCTTGAATCGCTCTAATGTGCTAAGGCTACTACATCATGTCCCACAACTTCGGTCGCTTGATTCAAAAGACTTAAAAATAATCGAATTTCCAGATGAACACCGAACAGACAGAGTAATTTTACATTTAAACTCATCCTTAATCGCAAATGTAATTCTAGAGGCAAACGAAGAACTGCATTCATTAGGCTTCGACGCCTATAAAATGGCGGACTGCAAGAGAAGAGGAAATAAGGATGAAAATAAAGACCACAAAGGGGAACTCGCTCAGCGTGATAATAACGACTACGGATCAGAGTGGGACAAGAGAAAGAGTGTATCTTCGCCCTCAAAACAACATTTACAACTGGCAAAGATCGAAATGGATTATAAAAACATCCAATCCAGCTCCCAGTCGCAAGACTATAGAGTTGGAACACAGGATTCATCCATCCCAATGGAAAGAATTAAAATTACAATAAATAATGAGAATCTAATTGAGACCCCAGGTTTGGTGCGCTCAAACAATCCACGGCGACCTATCTTAAATGAAGATTGGTCCTGGATGGCGAGCGCACTGAATAGGAAGGCAACCAGCTAATGTTCAAAGTGTGAATCGCAACAAGATCTCACGTTTATTTCTTGGAACACACGCGGATTTGGTCATTTGATGCTCAATAACTGGGCTAGTAAATTACATTTGATTTGTCTTCAAGAGACCTGGATGTGCGAATTACCTACAATAGCAAATTTCGAATGTGCATTGAATCCTGCCATCAAGCCTGAAAAAGGTCGCCCGATAGCCGGCCTTTTGACAATGATAAATCGTTCGTCTGGTTACCGGCTGTTAAGATCTGATAATCATACGCCGTACATCCAGGCCTCTGAGATTGGCAAGTCTGCGGCCGCCGACAAGAAGAACGACGTGATACAAATCATTAATCTCTATTGGAACCATCAGCGCACTGGATCCTATGAGTTTATTGACCAAGTCACGAAAATTCTTGACAACCTATTAGAATCCGGCGGCGGCTCTGATATAATAGTTTGCGGGGACCTGAATATTGATTTCTTCAAACCTCAGACCTCTCTAAAATCTAATCTAGCAAAAACATGGAATGACGAAATGGAAGTAAGAGGCCTCACAATGTTAAATGGCTGTATGCCAGGTGATATTCCGCCGAATCCAACATGGCAGCGCGATGGCCAAAGTTCCATCATTGACTATATTTTCGTATCGAACAATATGCATGAGAAAATAAAGTCAATGAAAATATGTCCAATGACCCACAGCGACCACGAAATGCTCAAAATTACATTTCAAGATTGGAGAGATAAACCGAGGGAAAAATGGAGCTCAAAGGTCTTAGTAGAACCAAACAGAATTCGGTTAAAATTAGTCGACAGGGGGGTCCTCGCGATTTATAAACAATTTACATCAACAGAGAAGGTCATTGACTACGTTCCAATACTGTGGCAATTTAAAACAAAATATATTGGTATGAAAAATGGGTCATTTCAGAACAAGCATAGTTTCGACTTACTTATAAAACAACGAAAACGTGCAATGCGAGCCGAAATTCGTAAAAATAATCATGGCCCAGTTGGAGAAATTTTGGCGAAAAACAAATCTGCAAGGCAATCCTACAAAAACTGGATTAAAAGTCATCGAGCCATTATAATGCAAAATGATGCAGAAACAACGATGAAGACTCTTGTAAACAAAAATAGCAGAGACTTCTGGCGCATAATTAATGGCCTTGAAGCCCCGCAAGCTGCTCTGCAGACATGCCCAGTGCCTGAAAAAGAATGGGTGAACTACTTTACAGCTTTGTATCATAACGATTTGCCTCCCTCTAAGTCAATGTCTAACACTACATCATGGGACCTACAATTTTCAGATGAGGAAATTCGCGAGATAATAATGAGAGCAAAAAACTCTCGGGCGCCTGGACCAGATGTCTGTCAAACGCGATGATTAAACAGTTTCCTGACTTATGGACAGCGATATGCGCTGAGCTATTCAGACGAATCAACGACCAAAAACAAATCCCTGCATCGTGGAAATCAGGGATAATAATACCCATCTACAAGAAAGGCAACCGATTAGCACCTGCAAATTACCGTCCGGCGGCCTTACTTGACGTACTGGGAAAAATCTTTGCATCGCTGCTCCAAAAAAAATTGATTACATGGGCAAAGACTGCAAACAGAGTGGATGTAAAACAGGCTGGTTTTGTAAAATCCGTTGGATGTTCCTTGAACTTATTGATTCTAAACCTTTTGAAAATGGAGGCCCTTAGAACGAATACGAGAGTGTTCTTAGCTTTTGTTGATTTCTCCATGGCTTTCGACAGGATCGACCGTGACCTATTGTGGCAGAAGCTAGAATTGTGGGGATGTCCTGAGGGTTTGTTGGCGGCAATAAAAGAACTACACAATGACACGTCAATTTTTGTCCGGTTAGATCAATCGGGGTCGCTTTCAACACAAATAAAAACATACAAGGGTGTGAAGCAGGGGTGTCCTCTGGCAGCAGCAATCTTTAGTCTCTTTATTTCTGACATTGGGGATACCATTCAGTCTGTCAGATCTTTTCCTCCAAAACTCAATGCATCAAAGATAAGTTGGTTACTATATGCTGATGATTTGGTTATTTTAGATCTAACGCCAATTGGACTCCAGCGTAAACTAGAAGCCGTCCAAAAATATGTGCATCAGAACAACCTAAAGATTAACACCACAAAGACGGAAATACTTATCTTTGAGAACTTAAAAACAACCCGGCTACAAAAAAGCCCAAGACTGGTGTGGTCGCTGTACCAAGAAAAATTGAAAATCTCAAAAAGCGTAAAATACCTCGGAATGCTTCTAAATTCAAGCATATGTGATGAACCCTGGGTGGCAGATTCAAAACGAAAATGTGCCCAATTGGCATGTCAAGGCCTGATGATACATAGGAAATATGGGAACTTTTCTATACGACCTTTACGGAACTTCTACGAACAAAAGGTGGTTCCGATTCTGTCCTACGGTGCAGAAAATGCCTTTGGATGCTCGTCAACCCACTGGGCCTCGCTTGAACACATGTTTTGGACAAAATCCTTAAGCCTGCCTCCAGGCATTTCAACGGCATGTCTAAGATACGAACTAGCCCTAATTTCATTACATGCAAGGATAAGTTGGAACCAACTTAGCTTGTATCGGAAATCAAGAGCAGAGGAGGGAATACTCCAATTTGAGATTTTAAACAACGCTTCATCCAAAGGTTCAGCCTTGCTCGCGCAATGGGTAAAACGATGCAAAGATCTGCTAAAGGTCTACAATATCAAGTTGGAAACCTTCCTCACAAATCCAACAGCTGCCAAGGTATCAATATGGCGCCTTGACTGGATAAACACATGTGATGAGCGCAACGAAACCCATGCGATGAAAAACTCTCCGGGGGAAGCAAGAGGCTACGGAATTCTTCAACCATACTTGAGTCGCTTTCCATCCATGAAAGCAAGAAGATCATTCATGCTATTCCGCCTTAACGCAATGAAAACAAAAGACAGAACCAATCATTGGGCGGGAAACGTGGATTTATCTACGACGTGCCGGCTTTGTGGAAAGGAGCCAGAATCTATAAAACATCTAGTGCTTTTCTGCACAATATTGAAGGACATACGATCAATCCACTTGGGAGGCTGGTATAGTGCACACCAGTCGGTATGTGCCGAGGAATGGTGGAGTCATATGTGGAATGGTTCTGACATGAAATTAATCCTACCTTTGACCTCCTTCCTTGCCGTCATTGAAGAGAGATTAAATGCAAAAAATGAACTAGCCTGAGACGGCTGGCCTAAGGTTGCACATGCGTTTAAAGACATAAAAAAAGGTTAATGGTCATGTACCTGTGTGGCAATGAGGGAGGGAGATGTTGAAGGAGGTAGTAGACGACGTTATTGAGTACTGTATGGTTTTGTGTCACTTTAAGTAAATATTTTAAAGGTTTAATTTAAACCAATAAAATTAAAACAAAAAAAAACAAAAAAAGAAACTGCTCTTCTGAACACCCGTGAAGAACTGCTTGCTTCCCTGGATTCCAACTCCCCTGCTGACCTCATCCTTCTTCATCTCTCCTCTGCATTTGAAACGTCAACCACTCCATCCTCATTCAAAGGATTTATGACTCTTGTGGTATCACAGAGCAGGCACTGGACTTGCTGACTTCCTTGCTAACTGACCACTCCCCCCAATGATCCTGTGCACCTTCTCCTCTCCCACTTCCTTCTCCACCTATGGCGTCCCCCACGGCACTAGTCTCTCGCTTTGGCTCTTTAACATCAACCTTACTCAGCTGGCACACCTCATCTCCTCCTTCTCACCCAACTTCCAGTGTTATGCTCATGACACACAACTCTTTTTCAAATTTCCTGCTGTCCTCCTTGCACCTTCCATCATCCCTGACTGCCTTTCTGCCATCCAGGCATGGTGCACTTCCAATGATCTCTGCCTCAATTCCAGCAAAACAGAGATCCTTCCTATTCAGACCCCTGCACCCAACTTCTTCCATTCACTCTTTCCTTCATCCATGGGCTCTCCCTCTGATCCCTCTTCAGAACCCAGAAACCTCAGAGTCACGTTCAACTCCTCTCTCTCCTACCTCCCTCACTCAGGACATTGCCGAGAAGTTCCACTTTCAGCTCTTCCTTCTCAAAGGAATTCTACATTTTCTCACCTTCCTCCAGAGGCTCAATGTTACCCGGGCCCTGATTCTCTCTAGGCTTGACTATTGTGATAGCCTCCTCCTGAATCTACCTTCCTCCACTCTACGACCTCTCCAGTTAATCCAGAATAGGGCACCAAGACTTATCCTTGGCCTCAAGCCCAGGGAGCGCATCTCTCCTGCAAAGTCTCCACTGGCTCCCCGTTGGCTCCTGGCTCCCCGTTGCTTCATGGATTAAATTCAAATCCCTCTCTATCATCCACAAGGCTGTCTGAGGCCAGGGACCACACTATCTTCAACTCTTTCTCACTAAATATTCCCCCTCTAGACCCCTGCGTCCCTCTGGCACCAACTCCTTGTGTGTAAAGCATTTCGCTAAACAGAGTGCATGTGGTTGATCGCTCCCCTCAGCTAGCTCCCTTCTTTTGGAACAGCTTCCCCCTCCCTCTTCATCTTCAGCAGAACCTTCTTAAATTCTAGAAGATCCTCAAGTCCTTTCTCTTTGCCTTTTCCTTCCCTCCATCTCTCCTCTGCTAATCTCACACATGCTTGATTGGTGTTCATGGCTCTTATACATCCTCGGGGCCCTGACCTCCCACACCAAATCACCCCAGTTTATGTATGTCCTTAGCAATTGCCTCAGCTCACCCTCCATCCTCAGATTCTCACACTTACCTCACATCGCACTTCACCTGCTCTCCTTGAGCACCCCAGCACTTTTCCCAGTCCCTCTCCCTTCTGCACTTGCATGTGCTGAACACTCACAAGGCATAGTAGGTTTGACTTCCCCTCCCCACTGTTTTTGATATTTATTTTTGTATTGTTAATGTTCCTCATCCCTTGCTCCTCCCTGGTACCCTGTGAGTGCTTTGAAACAGTATTTACTTCCTGTATAATGGCCTAATAAGCGAGCAATAAAAAGAAAAAAGAAAACATTTTCCTTTTTTGGTAACGTGGGCCGAGGGAAGGATATGTTCTCAAGAGGGTGGTGAATGTGGTTCAATAGTAAGCCAAACAACTAAGTATAACAGTCCAAAATAAAGGAATGTCCAATCAAGGTTATATAAACAGTTATATACTTTAAATAAATACTCCATGTACAGTAATAACTAACTACAAAACACTGTAAAAACCCACACCTGTAGAAAGAACACATAATATGCAAGATTGCAAGATGCAGCACTCTGGGTAATGAGAGAGGGGAAAAGGCAATACAAAATGCAATGTTCAGAAAGGATATGCCCTTGAGTTCAACAAAGTGATTATTGTGGCCTAACCAGTCTCTAGGACCCAAAATAGACTGAGAGAGGGTAGGGGGCAAATACCAGTCAATAATGCATGTGTAGTCTCTTGGCGGTTTGACAATGTTGAACCAGGTTTCTAGGTGCTGTGCAAGTGTTTCAAATATGTTGAAAGTGCAAAAGGCAACTACAGAGGGCCCTGGTGGCTTGAATATGTTGAACGGTTCATGAAACTACTCAAAGAAGTTCAGCAGGAAAAACACTAGGATCCTGTCTGTCTTGGCTCTTAGGGTGACGGTTGGGGAGCAGAGCTTGCCTCTGACTTGGACTACCTGTCTTCACTTCACATCTGGAGGACTTTGGAAATGACTACTCTATAACAGGGTCCAAACAAATTATTCTTGAAGGGCTGAAGTCCAGAGGTGAATCAAAGAAGTGCCTGCATACCCCTTCTTTTAAAGGCAAAATCCCCCAGTTGATTGGACTAAAGCTAGCATGTTGCTTTAGAAGTCCAATCCCTGTTCTTGGAATAAGTGAACATTGCCTCCTGATATCATACTCAAAGTGTTTTGTGCTGCAGGAAGTGGTGGGGACAGGAAGGAAAGATAGAGGCAGAGAGAATCAAGATGGTGGACCTTCTGCCAGCTTTAAAAAGCTTCAACTTTCTACACTAACCTGCCCCCCGTCCCTTCTCAATGGTGTTTTGATATGCAGCACCCTGCTGTGAATGTGTGTGCCCTTTGATTCCTATTCCCAGGACAGCTTCATGTGGAGTGGCTGTCTCACTAGGGACAGTGTAACCTGCCATAACAAAGAGAGATAATCCCCAATGCTACCATCCTGGCAGCAGTGGCTGGCAAGCCTGTCGGGGAGAATGCACATAACCATTTTACATCTGAGCTGGGCTCACAGACTGTGATATCAAATTGATGAGACGTTAATAATTATGAGCAATACCATCCACCATACCATAACTCAGTTATGGCTCACATTTAAATACCATTCAGCCATCAGGACCGTATCCTCATATTCATGGAGTTTTGGCACATGTTTGGAAATCTTAAATGCATTTCCTGGCCTGCAGAGATTTGAATGTCACTGAAGCTGTCAAACGGGCACCAGTGACCTCTGAAACTGCTCTCTTCCACTGGCGAGCAGATGATGCAGATCAGGCTATTGATGCAGCAGAACACGAGTGTACATCATGTTTTTGGCATGGATCTCAAAAAAACGGGAATCTGATTGGCAGCAGAAGGAATCACTGGCATAATTGTATTAATTAATAAAAATAAGAAAACAGGGCTTCTACATCCTTATCAGATGGCAATTCCTCACGCTGCACTATGTGTCTCTTTATTGTTAATTCTCATACAAAACGGTATATTTGCCATGGGCATTGGACAAGTTTGATATGGTGGTGCGGTGATGTGCATTTTGTTCCCATTTGCAAAGGTGTCATTCAGTTTCTATTGGTATTACAAGAATTCGATATGGGGGAACAGCACTAGGTGTTGTGTTCCTCCATTTTGCAAGGTATCTTACATTTCCTATTGTCCTTGTAAGCATTTCAGATGGGGGTACATTACTGCATGTTGTGCTATTCCTATGTGTGAGGGTGTCACTCATTTTCTATTGGCCTCAGAAGAGTTTGATAATGCACAGTACTGTTTGTTATGTACTTCCAGTTTGTGAGGGTACCTGATATTACGTTTGATTTTTTAGTAACAGCATCTTTGCTGTTCGAACAGAGCTGGCCATAGACTTGGAAGGGGCATTGACACTTAGTAATGCAAATGAGAGGGAGAAGAGGTAGTGGCCAGAACATGTAAGGTCGTCTAGGAAGTGTGGAAGATGGAGGCATTTCACGATTATCCATTTCATGACAGCATAAACTGGGAAAAGTGCAGGAGAGGCAGATAGCCTTCCAATGAAGAACCAGGATTGTTGCGTACCAGCAAAACGGACTAGCAGCTGCAGAGCATCCCCAAATGTCTAAACTCCGGCATGTAGAGTATATTTGAGGAGCTGTGCACCCTGAGTCTGAGTTTGTGCCTCAAGAACAACAATGTGCGCCTGTTATGAGATACAGAACAACAATAAAATGGGATCAGGCTGTACAAGTGAAGTTGCAAGGTGACAAACAGGATGCACTGGCATTGGCTGCCTATTTTGATATACACTCGATTGCCAAGGAGGAACCACAGGAGGAAGGATCCATGACTTTCTTTCTAGCCTCCCATGACTTCCACAAAAGCACATGAGCACAATCAAATATCACTGCCATTGCTCCTCTGACTGTCTTCACATCAACATCTTTAGCCATCAGCAGAGGGCTGTCTCTCCTCCCTTCAATGCTGTTCCCACCTGAATTGATTATTGAAAAACCATGGCACCTATTCTCTTGACAATTTTGCCCTTAGCATCTTCCCCGTACTACTACCCCCTGTGAACTAGATATCAATATCGTAGCAATTTCTATCGCTAACTTCCTTGCACCCACCTACAATCCCCACTGTAGCACAACACCTGTCTTCCTACCCCATGTTCCATGGAAGAAGATAACACGTGTCCAGTTGACTCTGATGTCTATTGAGAGACATCAGTGTGCAGGATGAGCAGGTCACTGTCGGCATATATAAACCCTCTCCAGCTGGGATGGTGAACCTGCATTCTGTTCAAACATTTGGTCCATTTTAAATAATATCAGCAATGGTTCAAAGAAAATATAGCTTTGCTGGCTCAGACAACCAGTCATCCCAGCCTCTTATAAGGAGCACAATTTTTACCTTTGCCCACTGAAAATTCACAAGGATCAGATTCAGCATTTCAATATTAAGAATATTTAATTATTTATTTGGTAGGCCTAGGTACCAATGCCCAGTCCATGCCCATGCCATCAAACCAAACTGTGTAAGTCAGGCACCTCTGGCGAACACACAACATGTTTAAAACCTTCAATGACCCTCCCAGAGGAGAATAGCTCAGGGGCAACGTGCTCTGATTGAAAGCAAAGCGACACAGATTACTACAGGATCGATCCCTGGGTCCGTGCTTAATAACCCCTGGATATTAAGCGTGTTATAAATAACCTATAATATCAGCACAAAATGGTGCATCCACTGACCGAACACCACCCTGTGCTGAGCATGTTTATTTATTGATCGATGTGCTGAAGGTTTATTCATTTATAATGAAACTCATATGTACATTACACAAAAACTCAAGGTGTACTTGCCGCCTGTCAGTAGGAGTGCTGGTGGAATAATTTTGGGAAAATAAAAAAAAAAGGTTATGTCACTCAATATTGGTAAACATTTGGGGGACATTAGTCAACCTGCAGAAAACGGTAATCACCTGGGGCCTGTGGTAGACTACACGTCCTCCTCTGCACCACCCAACTCTGTTGAGAGCCTCTCGCCAGCTAGAGAAATTAAAGTCTGATTTCCAAACATTCCAGTTCAAGGTGCCCATCAGTCCCACTAGTGTCAAGAAAGGTAATGGGAGTTAGCGGCTAACACATATGGAGTTCTGAAAGCCAAGTTAACGCATTGTTCACAATGAATGATGGAGTACAAATACAATGGGGGTCATTACGACCCTGGAGGTAGCCATGCCGCTATTTGCGGCATGGCTACCCCCATTCCGGGAACCGGGTCCGGGTTCCTGGAATGGGGAAATACCGGGCCATTCCGACCTTGGAGGACAGGGTATTTCCCCATTCCAGGAGCCCAGAACCTGTACATCCCCATTCCCATTCAAGCCCCACAGGGCTCAATGGAAATAGGGAGGATGCAAACAACGGGATCTTTAATGATGGGCCCGTTGTTTGCATCCTGGTCTGCTCGCGGGACCCACTAATGATGCCTGGTAAAAGCAGGCGTCCTTAGCGGGTCCCGCGAGGAGACCTTGTTTGTTTGTTTGTTTATTCATTTGTTATGCGCACCGGACCCGTAGGTAAGAGGGCGCAGCAGTATGAAAATGTGAAACTTACATAGTTACAAATATACATAGCATGTACAAAAATATACACAAAAATTACATATGTACAGAGTATACAGAATGTGCAGATATAAACAGTGATAAAGTGGCCTTTGTGGTTGCAAGAATGAGCATGAGCATGAGCAGTGTGCAGAAATGCGCCATGCTTAGTCAGAGCCTCCGTGTATTACTGAGGCACGCAGGTGAACAGGGACAACGGGCATGATCTATCAGGTCAGAGGCTGAGGGTCTGTGGTGATGATGTGTTTTATCACCTTTTTTCTGAAGTGTAGGAAGGGTTGGTAATCTCTCAAATCTTGAGGCAGAGCGTTCCAGCATTTAGCGGCCTTTACAGGGAAGCTATTGCCACCAATAGTGGTAAGCTTGTGTTTAGGTATGGTAAGACAATTGGCATTACCGGCTCTGGTTAATCTGTGGACGGTTTTTCTCTGAAACTTGTAAAATCGCTAGGGGCAGAGTTATTAAGGGCTTTGTGGGTCAATGAAAGTGTCTTCAGTTGTATTTTGTTGGCCGTGGATAACCATTTATGTTGGCGTTATTTTGTAGGGTTTGGAGTTTGTGGATGGTTGTTTTATTAGCACCACTGTAAAGAGCATTACAGTCATCGATTCTGGATAGTATTAGAGCTCTAGCCAGGATCAGGCAACTGTCGTCAGAGAGGAAGGGCTTGCCAGCTCTGAGTAGCTTGCACGTATAGGAATATGTGGAAGTCAGGGATTTGATCTGTTTATCAAATGACAATGTGGAGTCCAAGTAGAAGCCAAGGGTTTTTACCTCCTTGGATACTTTGATAGAGTTCCCATCAATGTTGAATGAGGCAAATTCCTGACCTAGTTTTTTGATGAAAGCCTGAGAACCCAAAATTATCAACTTTGTCTTATCATCGTTTAAGCATAGGCCATGAGTGGCCATCCATGCTTGGATGATAAGATATACTTTGTTTACCAGCCCCATGTCCTTGTTGTAATCCCCAGAAAGCGGGAAGAGAATCTGGGTAACATCTGCTTAATTGTTGTAGGTAATACCCAGAAGGTCCAGATCATCAAACAAGGGTTTGGTGAAGATATTGTATAGAGTTGGAGAGACGCAAGAGCCTTGCGGGACACCGCACAGGATGGGCGTGGAGTCTGCTGCTGCCGAAGGAGAGAAGACTCTCATAGTTCTCTCGCTCAAGAAAGATTTAATCCAGTTAATAGCTTCCAGGGAGAAGTGAGCAGCAGAATCAAGGTGTCTGCAGAGGACTTTATTGTCGACCAGATCAAATGCGGCTGAGAGATCAAGAAGGAGTAGAAGTACTGACTGCCCTTTGTCTCTCAGCTCGTTTATTTGGGTCTTTAGGTCAATTAAGGCTGTTTCTGTCCCGTGTAGCGGGCGGAAGCCAGATTGTCTGTTACCAAGGAGTTTGTGCTGTTCAAGGTGTTTTTGAATTTGGTTATAGGCAGCTTTATCCAGTATTTTGAGTAAAAAAGGGACCGTGGTAATAGGGCGGTAGTTGGTAGGGATGAGAGGTTCTAGGGTCTGTTTCTTCAGGAGAGGGAGCACCCAAGACTGTTTAAGGTTTGCAGGGATAGTGCCTGTGGCAAAGGAGGCGTTAATCAGTTTGGTGATGAATGGGGATAAATCTCTGGCGGCATCTTTAATTAACTGTGCTGGGCAGATGTCACCTTTGCAATTGGAAGGCTTTAGTGACAGGATAATTTTTTCTACCTCTAGTGTAGACATTTTGGAAAAATTGAAGAGGTTATTGTGAACCGGTGGTGAAACATTAGGTACAGGAATGTTGGACGAGTGCTGTAAATTCAACACATCTTTTTTCTGCTGAATTTTATTTTGGAGGGTGGCAATTTTATTGGCCAATGCATGTTGGATGTCTGTACACCAAGATTTATCTTTGGTACATATGTCAGGTGTAGCTATTGCGGACTCAAGTTCTTTCAGTATGGAAAAGAATTCTTTCATACTAGAATTGAAATTAGCAATACGCTTATCATAGGAGTTGCATTTTGCCAAGCAGATTTCCTTCTTATAATGAGAGGAAAGTGAGGTTAGTTTGGTTTTATTTTCACCAGTGGGGCAGAGTATCTGTTAAGACGGATTTCTGAACTCTGTCCTGGTGGCGCAGAAGTTCAGAAGGCCAACCTAATTACTTGGAACAGGGTAACCTCTGGACGAGCCAGACCAATCAAGGTAGCGATCGCGGCGTTCAAGACTAGGTCTCAAGAGGGGTGAGGGTGACTGAAAGCCCGCAATGAGCACACAAAGCAAGATCACTTACAAACTACTCCAAACAGTTGTTATATTAAAAATATATACACATTTATTTCAAGGCCTTTAAAACAATGACCGCAGCGAGAAAATCACAATATAACGATAGTAAACCAACACATACCATATCAACACAATATATATACAAATACAACCAGTCTCAAGCGTTATATGCACGAAATGTGTAGTCCACCTAAAAGGGAGGGAAAACAGGCAGTGCGCAAATAATGCTTAGACCCAGTTCACCTTCAGATGCACCTAACTAGATGGAAGTCCGAGCCCTGCGAAGAATGGAGCCTTGTGCTCAAAAGTACCTGCACGTGCTGGTGCCAACGGGCAAAAGGAGAAGCTCTTCGAGGGAAATCAGGCAGTTCAGTTTAGTGCACAAAAGAAGAAGAACAAGTTCCGCGACTCACGCGCAGCCTCCACAGTGGGCAGAAGCAGAGCGCGAGTACGGAAAAGGGTGCTGTTTGACACAGCGGGGAAAAGCAATGGGCTCCTGCAGGAGGGCGACCAGATCCTAGCTATGCTACTCACCGGTCCCCGATGCAAGCAGACCCAGGCTTCTCCGTGTAGCTGGCAGGTTCAGAAGAGCAGGGAACGCCTCGTCGTCGTGTTGAGTAAAAAGACGTCCCAATCGAAGAAACCCGCACAGTTTGTTACCACAGCAGGGCAACGGAGCAGCCGTGTGTATCTGAGCCAAATGTACACTACTCACTTCAGACCTGGGAACGCCAAGTGTACGAAGCGTGTGAGAGTGACAAGGGCTCGTAATACTACACAACCTGGCGGCGGTTACAGAGCAAGACTCCCGTGTAAGCTGGTCAGTCAGCTGGATGGCCCAGAGATGCTTCCGAAGGCTTACTGGCAGGAGATGGTGAAGATGCCGAGAATAGCTGTTCCCGCTATTCCAAGGGACGAAGTACCAGTACAGGCCTTCTGGTTCGATCAAAGGTGAAAAGGGTTTCACAAGGCGACAGAAGTGCAGAGGAGAAGTCCTTCAGTGGGTCACCAGCGATTCCTCGGTCCAGGCTCTTGTTTGCAGGATACTTGGCTCCTGTACTCCTTCGTTCGTGAGAACTCAGGAGATCGACATGGTAGTGGTGTTTCCAGCCCCCTCTTATCCACGGTTCCCTTCGCGCCAAAATGGAGGGGACCCAATGGGAGATCCGCTCATCAACACTCACACCATTCGTGGACCAATCACGGACCACGGTGGTCCCAGGCATTCACACCACCCTAGACTCTCTGGCACCCAGGATGTGTATTGGGACCAGACATCCCAGCCCACATCCTGGAGGCACACACAAGACATGTAGAAGCCCGCGAAAGCATCCGTGTTTCGCGGGAAAGTACATTCCCAAATGATGAAGGCCCCGGGTCGGCTTGACCTGGGGAAGGTGAAGGGAGCAAGACGGTCAGCGGACAGGACAAAGGAGCCTCGTGGTCTGGCCATTTTGGGAGCCAGGCCACCATTTTGGGTTAAGCGCGAGAAACGCGCTTAGAACACCAAAAGGAGCTCAAAACACAAGAAACGATCGCTGCCACCATTCCCGTCCCTGAATCACTTGCACCGATCAGATACAATCTTAAACGAGTATCTAGGGCCCGTAGAAGGCTAGAGACCCAAGAGAGCTGTAACTTAGCTTACAGTGCCCTCTTGTGTCATGTTGCACGAAAGCCGCAACATGATAAAAGAAACTACGGGAAACAGCGTTCCCCGGTATTGACTGTCTTAAGGGCATGTCAGTTTCCCCGTAAGAAAGGAGTGAAAGCCCAGAGGAGTGCGGCAGAAGGCTGCACTTCTCTGGCAAAGGCAAGAACAAGGTGAAAAACAACATCAAAAAGTTTAGGGGTTGCCACATGGAAGGAAAATTACCTACAATTCCGAAATCTTTCCTAACACTCGCCCCTCCCAGACTATGGACAGGGGGAACTAATCCACCCCTGGATGAGTCTCTTGTTCAGGTCGGTTAAACATTCTGGACAACCCATCAGCATTGCTATGTTGGACACCTGGCCTATGCTCAATAATGAAGTCGAAGCCTTGTAGACTTATGGACCACCTAAGCAACTTTGGATTCTCCCCCTTCATGTTCATTAGCCACTTTAAGGGCTTATGGTCAGTTTGCACAGTGAAGTGGGTCCCATAGAGGTAGGGCCTCAGCTTCCTTAGGGCCCACACAACAGAGAAACATTCTTTCTCTACCGTGGACCATCTGAGCTCTCTGTCCTTAAGCTGGCGGCTAATAAAACCAATAGGGTGTTCCTTACCCTTCTCATCTACTTGTGATAGTACAGCTCCTATCCCAGTGTCAGAGGCGTCCGTCTGCACGATAAAAGGTCTTTGATAATCAGGGGCCCTGAGGACAGGGGCCTGGCACAAGGAGTCTTTTAAGCCATTGAAGGCCTTCTCACACTCGTCGGTCCAAGTTACCTTCTTGGGTTTCTTCGGAGTTGTGAGGGCAGTCAGAGGGGCAGCTATGGTGCCATAGTCTGCCACAAAATTGCGGTAATACCCTGTGAGTCCTAAGAAGGCTCTCACTTGGGTTTGCGTAGTGGGGGTAGGCCAGTCTCGTACTGCTTGTACTTTACTGGGAAGAGGCTGTATCCTCCCTCCACCTACTTAATGTCCAAGGTAAACAACTGAGCCTTGTCCAATCTGGCATTTACTAGCCTTTATGGTCAGGTGTGCTTTCTGAAGAGCCTGGAGCACAATCCCGAGGTGTTTCACATGGTCTTCCCAGGTGGCACTGAAAACTGCTATATCGTCCAGATATGCAAGACAGAATTCGTCCAACCCATTCAACACATGATTCACAAGCCTCTGGAAAGTGGCAGGTGCATTCTTCAACCCGAACGGCATTACCCGGAATTGGTAAAGGCCGTCTGGAGTAGAAAATGCTGTCTTCTCCTTGACATGTTCTGCTAAAGCTATTTGCCAATAGCCAGCAGTGAGGTCAAACGTGCTGAGGTACTTGGAGGCACCCAAAGTATCCACCAGCTCATCTGTTCGAGGCAAGGGGCGTGCATCTGTCTTGGTGACAGCATTCAGAGCCCTGTAATCCACGCAGAACCTCAATTCAGAAGTGCCTGCCTTTGGAACCAAAACCACTGGGCTGGACCAAGGACTACTAGAGGGTTCAATCACCCCAAGGTCTAACATCTTGTTGACCTCGGTCTTAATATAAGACCGTGTTTTGTCTGACATCCTGTATCCCCTACTTTTGGTAGGTACACTGTCTCCTGTGTCAATGTTATGTTTGCACCAAGGTGTCAAACCAGGCGACTGTGAAAACAGGGGGGAAAACTGCCTAAGCAAACTTTTCACCTCAGTCTGCTGATCAGAAGTCAGGTGAGGGGCCACTCGGACACCCTCAAAGGAGCTATCTGAAGGACCGCTTTGGAACAGGTCGGGGAGAGGTTCAGACTCCTCTTCCTCAACGTCTGAAGCCAGTAGCAGTGCTGCGATTTCGACTCTTGGGACGAAAGCCTTCAGCCTATTCACGTGAAACACTTTTGGAGCCTGTCCAGGCCTTCCAAGGTCCACTAAATAGTTAACCTCACCCAGGGGCTCCACCACTGTGTAAGGGCCTGACCATTTGTCCTGTAAAGCTCGAGGCCTTATGGGATTCATGATCAGGACTTGCTGACCAGGTGTAAAGTTGATGAGGGAAGCTTTCTGGTCGTACCAATGTTTCACCAGCGCTTGTCCTGCCTTCAATTTATCACTAGCCAAGCCCATCAGTAGTACCATCCGTTTTCTGAGCCCTAGCACATAATCAACTACGTTGGTAGTAACAGGGGGAGTGGGCATCTCCCATCCCTCTTTGACGATGGCTAAGGGTCCCCGTACGGGATGACCGAACAGAAGTTCGAAGGGGCTGAAGCCAACACCCTCCTGTGGTACCTCTCGGTAGGCAAACAGTAAGCATGGTAAAAGAAGATCCCATTTTCTTCTCTGAGGTTCCTCCAGAGCCCCAATCATGCTCTTTAACATTCTGTTGAAACGTTCCACCAGACCATTGGTCTGGGGGTGGTATGCAGAAGAGAACTTGTAGGTGACCCCACATTCTTTCCACATAGCCTGCATATACTTCGACATAAAGTTGCTGCCACGATCCGACACAACTTCTTTAGGGAAGCCAACCCTAGTAAATATGCCAAGTAAAGCTTTTGCAACTGACTTGGCAGTTACAGTTTTCAATGGGATTGCCTCAGGATATCTGGTTGCATGGTCGACCAGCACCAGGATAAACCTATTGCCTGAGGATGTTTGCGGGTCAAGGGGACGAACGATGTCGATCCCTACCCTTTCAAATGGTACCCCCACAACTGGGAGCGGTACCAACGGAGCTTGGATTGTCACGCCAACCTTACCAGGCAACTGGCAGGAGGCACAACTCCTGCAGTGACTTTCTACTTGCACCCCCATCTTGGGCCAGTAGAAGTGCATGGATAACCTTTGCTTGGTCCTCTTCATACCAAGGTGACCAGCAAGGGGAACTTCATTCGCCAACTGCAGGAGGAAGGGCCTAACAGCAAGGGGAACCACCAACCTCCTATGGTCTCCTTCTGTAGACTCTGTGGGCTCACTATACAGGAGTCCACCTTCCCAATAAATCCTATGCATCCCAGGAGGTTCACCCTCAAGCTGGGAGCAGGCCTGTCTCCTTAGGCCTTCCAGAGATGGGCACTCACGTTGGCCTTTACTGAATTCGTCCCTATCAGGACCTCCTTCAACTAACAAGTCTTTTAGTTCAGGATGATCGTTGGGGTCAAATACTTCAGGCATCGCCACCTCCTCGTCAGGCCCGGGCGATTGACCAACTTCCTTCTCCGCAGTGGTAGGCGAGCTCGGGGGAATATTCTCTTTCCCTCGTCTTGACTTGTCGACTCCTTTCGCCTTGGGTTTCCCCTTCGGCTGGGGCGGCGTATTGATCTTGGCCAATGCTGCCCGTGCTTGAGACCGTGTGTAGGGTCTTTCGGCAGTGTCTCCTATGAGCCCTAAAGCTCTGAGATCATTACCTAACAAGACCTTTCCCGGGACGTTTCTCTGAATGCTCACTGGAATCCTGACTGCTTTACCATTTAAAGTAAGATTTACAGGTATTACTGGGAACATACGGAGTGGGCCGTCAGCCAACTTAGTGGGCATCAGAGTAGCTCTGGCAACTTCCTCTGAGTCTACCAACGTAGAATCCACTACAGTGCGACTGCACCCACTATCCCTAAGAGCTGGAGTATCTACTCCATTGATCAGCACACTGTCTTTAAAGTAGTGCTTGGTATTATCCGGAATCCTAGCATAAGCCTCTGCGACTTTAGGCTCCCAGGAACCCAGGGAAACTAAAACTACCTCAGCCTCTATCCCGCTGGGAAATGAGTCTGAGGAGAAGGATGCTCCTGTAATCTCTTCTTCCTCATAGGAGGAGAAGGCCAGATTAGCGGAGTGGACCCCCAAAGGTCTAACCTTACACCGGGGATCCCCCTTCACGTGGTCAGTTGCTCCACAAGCAAAACAAGATCCATTGGGTCTGTTTACATAGGGAGGCTTATTGTAACCAAAGTTCTGTTTCGGAGGCTGTCCTCCACTACCCTGTGAGTTCTCTTGTTTCTTACCCTTATTTTTCTTTTTGTGGCCCTTATGAGAAGAAGATTTATCAGATTCTCCACCCTCCTTATCTTTGGACTTTTTCCCTTCCTCCTGCTTACCAGGATGAGTTTTGTCCTTATGGGACACTCGATGTGACACCCATAAGTCTGCGTCAATGGCCAGCTTCTTAGGATCTATCTCCTTCGAATCTGTAAGAGGATTCAATTCAACACTACAGCCAAGTTAACGCCTAGTCTAGAATACTGAATGAAAACCCTTATTGATATATCTTTAGGTCCAGTTCATGCGTCCTGGATGACTACCCTTGTATAACACCCCTCTCTTGGAATCCCCCTGACCCCACTGAGCCAAGAAGTAGTTCTGTTTTGCAAGTTTAAAAGGTTTATTTGATAAATTAAAATATATATATCACACTTTATAATAAATTAATAATTGAATATCACACTTAATCTGATATGGTAAATATTAACAACGGAGAATCTGGCACTAGCACACTTCTTTATAATGACTAATGAGTTGACCTGAAATGGATAAGGTAGCACACTGGTAAATAGGAACAAAAGTATAATGTGGTAGAGGATGCTTTATGTAGCTCAGGTGGATGCAATATTCAATGAATGCAGTACAGAAAATACGCAATATGATTCAACCAGACAATGTAATCACTTTTCTCGGGCTATTCCCTCCCCCCCTCTTTATGCAAGGCAAGGAAATGGAAGGAAACACACAGTTCTCAGAAATGCAATCAAATGTGATTCAGTTCAATCCCAGCAAGCTTACAGAAAACAGATAGGAGTTTTGAAAACACAGATAGGAGTTTGAAAACACAGGCCCAAATGCTTTGATATGTGCTGGCAATGAATGAGAAATATGCTGGAAACGCTTTTAATTCCCTTTTAGAGGTTCAGGGTGAGTGGTATCTAGTTAATATTAGTCCAGGCTCACACTAGCAATGATGCAGGAATGATTAGCAGGTTAAACGAATTTCTGGCAAATGGAAAGCAAACAGCAGCAGTTTTTACATGTGAAGAAATTGCAAATCGCGGTAAAATTCGCGGATGCGCCGAGCGCTATTACAAAGGAACCGCAAGGACTATCTCTACCGTTTTGGGGTCCTAGAAAAGCCTGGGATCTCAGCTTCCAAATGAAAGTTATTGCAAGTCTCTAGCCCAAACGGTTGCGGAGATATGAGTAATTTAGTAAAGGTCGTTTTTGGTTTTGTAAATTTTAAACGCACACTTTTTCAAAATGACAAGTGACAAATTTTTGCAGCTAGAATGACAGGTGACAGCTAGGAGGCAGTTCTACTTAGGTTAAATAGATTGAATTAGATGAATTTAAACTAAGAGATGTGTTCTGAGTTTTGCTAAGTACTCACAAGAGATTTTGAACAGGAAAGCGACTTGGTCACGGACTTCAGTCTGGTCAGGTCTTTCCAGGTTCTGCTCACAGCGCCTGGCCTCTGGAACTGCTCACAGGGGTCTGGTCTCTGCTAGGCACCGGTTCTTTGGGTCTCTCTGCTCTGGATAGATTGAAGTCTCTAGTTTGGCTTTCTGGAGTTTGATGGAGGTAAGTATGGATTTTTCCGGCAGAGCTTTCAGCGGCAGATGAAAAATGAATCTCCCTATGTGTCCTGACTCTCTGCTTTTATCTGTTTCTTGAGAATGGGTGTGTGTGTTGCATCACTAGACTTGCCCCTCTCAATCGTCATTGGTCAGCTTTCATTCGTCCCCTTGATTGGGGGAATGAAATGAAGTGTCATCATGATGAGGTCTGTTTATGATACAGAGAACCCACCCCTGTCAACTTTACACACAATCTATATCTGACCTAAAAACATATTTGCACAGGTACACATTTGTTTAAAATTACATATACATGGTGTGGCTGAATTTAGCCATGTCTATGTCCAAATCTGCTCATTCTCGGAGCTTGCATTCAAAGAGTGTACATAATTGACTTTTTAACTGCTTTTCCAATTTCCGACATGGACCCAACTTTATATACATGTGTGCAGGGGGTAGGGACATTAACTGATGAAGTTTCAGATTTTTAACATGCACACATTTAGAGTAATATCCACTTTTCCGCTAAAACCCCCCTGAACATACCACCGGTTCCTACCACGTCTTAAACTGTGGGCAGAAAAATCACAAGAATTATGGTATCATTTATAAAATTTTCACATGTCCGCTCTATGAATTATCCCCCTTTTTATAAAACCATATCCTTGCTGCAGGGGTGTGTCTTTTCAGGTCACATGGTACAGAAACCAGTCTTTCCAGTTTCTGCCAAGCCAGCTTGCTTCTCACAGGCAGTGCTCCTCCCAGCTTCTCCAGGAGGAAGCCACTTTTTACGACGTCTGTAATAAAAAACCTTTGCCTGAGTGGAGAGGGCTTTGTTCACTCTCTGGCAGAGCACAGGAAATTCAATTATCAGATAGATGGCATATCCTTAGCCTGGGCAGCAAAAGGAAGGTTGGCCTGGGAACACAGTGGTGACTCAAGTTTCACTGCTGATGGGTAGTTGCTAGGCAAAATCAAGTTCCTTAAGCCAGACCTTCAGCTAACTTTTTGTTGCTTTTAAAATAACTTGTAATTTTACACATGCAGCTAGAATGCTGATTCTAAGCGCAAAACTATGACATTTCAACAGTTACAAAGGCATGTGACACCAAACATAGGTCACTCATTTAATTTAACATTTTCGATTTTGGTGGTTTTAAATCCAGTTGTAGTTAGGCTTAAGCTGCTGACTCCATAGCATTTTTGTTATAAGCATTGTTTTTGGGCTCTTCATTTCCCAGATTTTGTAGGCACACAAAACTCCATTCTGCCACCTGTCTGCTGGTGTTCAGTGAATATTTTGCACATGTTGCAAGGTTTGAAATAGGCATTTTGCTTGCCTTCAGAAAAACACACAGAGTGGTTTTAAAACGCCGGCTTTTGGATAGTGGTGAGTACTGGTACTGCACCCATTTTTGGGATTTAAGAAATGAATTCCCCACAATTCTAGGTTGCATTTGGCAATCAGCATTGCCATTCCCAATGGTTTCAGACTACTGTGCGGGTAGTCCAATGGTGGTTTTAAAGCGCTTTGAAGCTAACCGGCGCTACTGTTTTTCCTTTGGCAACCCATTTCCCTCATGGCAACCCGGCCTTTCATTCTCGCACTGGTGGGTGGCAAGTGAGGCAACCATTTTGGTGGGCGCACAAACTGCGCAGCTTTCCTGGATTTCAGCGCACATGTGGGTTTTCCGCCATCTTGAATTTTCTAAGCCCACAGCACCAAATGTTGTAGCAGGGTAGCTTAAACGTGGGTCAGGACACCCAACAAGTCCCCCCCACGCGACTGCACTTTGAATTTGAGTCGATGGGGAGTCGCGTGCACAAGGGTTTTGACCCATGCACCGGTCTGTCCGCATAATCTTCTTCCTCTTCTGTAGATGACACAGTTCAGCGTTTTCTTCTCCATCCGGTACTGATCGATCGGTTCTCCTCGCCGGTCCTGATGGGAAGATTGGGCGGTACCCCGGGCCCGTTGCGTCTCTGCTCCCGGTCTCCGGATCGTTCTTCTTGGTCATCCTTCATGGTTTCATCTCTCCTAGGATGATAAAGCAAAAGCGGCAATATCTACTCATAGACGTTTTTCCACCACTGTTGAGGTAGTGGGGCAGCATATGCATTTTATCATAACGAAACATTACATTCTTATTTTGAGAAAAAAAAAACAGTATAACTAAGAGACAGTTTCATGCAAATCACAATATTTTAGAGACTAGATGTGGTATGTTTTATGGTTGGAACTGAATTAGTCTGAGACAGTGCCTGCTAGGATTCCAGAGGATTCCTCCAGTTGTTGCAGAGTGTGCCTGGGATGGCAACATTTCAACTGGTTTATGTGGACCCACTTGTCTTCCCCCTCTGCCGAACCGCCTTTGGGGATGCGGATCTTGTAGGCCACAGGGGAGATCTTATCGACGATCTCAAAGGGTCCCTTCCATGTAGGCAAAAATTTGCGCTGCTTGGCCTGGTTCCTTTGGAAGTTGTATAGATAGACCCGGTCTCCCACCTGATATTCCTTCCTGGAAGTTTTCAGGTCATAATGGGTCTTCATGCTATCAGCCGATCTTTCTAGATTCCGCTGAGCATAAGCAAAAGCATGTTGGAGGTGTTTCCTTAAATTCTCTACATACTCATGAGTAGTGGAGGCATTTATCAGTGTCTGCTCTTGGGTCCTATAGAGCAAATGCTGCGGAAGCACCATCTTGCGCCCAGTCATCAACTCAAATGGTGACATTTTGGTTGCAGATGAAGGGGTAGATCTGATAGCCATTAGGACCAGAGGTAATCGGATATCCCAACTTGGCCCAGAATCTGCCACAAACTTCTTTAATATGCTCACAATTGTCCGGTTATATCTCTCTACTGCCCCAGAAGAAGCTGGTCTGTAAGCAATATGCAACTTCCTTTTGACCCCCAGTATCTCCCACATCTTTGTCATTACTTCACTGGTGAAGTGGCTACCTCTGTCTGACTCAATCCTTTGAGGTAGACCAAAACGGGAAAAGATGTGGTTAATCATCAAGGCAGCTGCAGTTTCTGCCTTGCAATTTGGGGCTGGGAGACATTCCACCCACTTGGTAAACAAGCATGTCACAGTCAACATGTACTTATTCCCCCTAGCCGAGCGAATCACAGGGCCTACAAAGTCGATTTGTAAATCTGACCATGGCAGTGTCATTCCCCTCTTTTGTAAAGGCGCCCGGTGCGTGAGGGATGATGGCTGAAATTGTGCACACACAAGGCAACCCTTCAGGTACTGGTCGAGGTCCTGCCCCATGTGTGGCCAGTATGCAACCTCTCTTAAGATTTCCAATGTTGTGTGAAACCCCCTGTGACCGGCAGTGGCCGCATCATGGGCGTGACTTAACATCAGGCTTCGGAATGAGGTAGGAACCACCCACTGATCGTGGCCAGCTTTGGATTTCCTTACCAGCAAACCGTCTTGGATTCGGAACATTTTTGGACATTTCATCAACACTCTTAGGTCCTCTTTCCCAATGTAATCGGTATCCGTCAGGGGAAAGTTCTCAGGGTCCTCAAGGTGCTGGTAAAATTTACCAATTATTGGATCCCCCTTCTGAGCAGTAATCAAATCAGCATCAGGGGTCTCCTTACTCCATTGTGCAATTGAAAGGTCGTTGTTAGCATTTGTCTGGGACCTAGTGATAGCAGTGACCTGGATTTCCCCCAACAGGGACTCAATCTCAATTAGATCCCCTTGGATGGCCCCGGTTTTGGCCAGCTGATCAGCTAAGTCATTTCCAGTTTTGTCTGGTCCCTCTACTTTGGAATGACCCTTGATCTTTTTCCAATAGATGGTCATCTCATTCGAGTTGACCAGATCATCAATGTTTTGGATCAACTTCCCATGTTTCAAGGGTTTGTTGTTAGCACATACCATGCCTCTGGTCTTCCAATTAACCAGGTGCTCCACGAACCCGTTCCGTACATAATCCGAATCTGTGATTATGACCAGTTCGTGGAGTTGATGCTGGACAGCAGTGAGGATGGCTTGATGCACAGCCATCAATTCTGCCACCTGACTACTTCGGGGACCAATTTTGTATCCAGCGGAGGGTTCTGGGGACTCATTCACCCATGCATTCCCTACGCCGGCCACCAGTTCTTTCTCCCCGTTGTTGTCGACATGGTAAGAGCATCCATCCACATACACAGTGGGCATTCCCTCACACTTGTCTTCTTCAAAGACTTTGTGGGGGGAATTGAGGTATGCCTCCATGTTGTCCTTTATTTTTAGACTTTCGTCCTCGAGACAGTTTTCTCTGGCACAATCATGCAAGTCAGCCAGACCTTGCGCGAGGGGACTCTTCTTGTTTTGGCCATATCTGACCTCCACAGGAAAGCCTTGCATTGACAGAATCCAGGAAGTAATTCGGGAATTACTCACATTTCCGGCCCGGATTCTGTCACTTTGGAGATATTGCAGAGGCTGGTGTGGAGTCTCCACTATGATGTGTTCCCCCTGGATAAACGGGCGGTAATTCTTCAATGCCCACACCGTTGCCAGGAGTGCCTTCTCACAATCGTTGAATTTTTCCTCCACAGAGGATAAAGTTTTGCTCGCATAGGAGATTACTTTATTGACCTTGTCATGCTTTTGGTATAATACTGCCGTCAAGCACGTATTAGAGAACCCTGTCTCCAGGAAGAACTCCTTGTTTCTGACAGGGTAAGCTAGGCAAGGCGCTTGTGAGAGGCTTCTCTTGAGTTGTTTTACTGCCTCGGCTTGTTCTGGACCCCATTCCCACTTGACCCCCCCCTTCAGGAGATGAATCAGGGGTCTGGTGATCTCTGCGTAGCCCTCAATGAACTTTCTGCTGTAATTAGTCAGTCCAAGGAGGCTCCTTAGTTCTCGCAGAGTTGTGGGGTCTTTCAGTTTCTGAAGTGCTTCCACTTTCTTTTCCTGGGGACAAAGACCCTGAGGAGTAATCTCATGCCCCAAGAAGTTAACACGGGTTTTACACCACTGTGCTTTCTGAAAGGAAAGTTTTGCTCCGGCGGCCCTCAACTGTGTCAGAACATAACGGATCTCCGCTATGTGTTCCTCAACAGTTGAGCTTTTGATGAGGACATCATCTACATAAGCCAGGTTACCCCTTGCACCCAAGTCGGGCATGGCCTTGTGTAGAAAAATGTTGAATTCATTGCCGGAGTTGAGGTATCCGAAGGGAGTCCGGGTCCAGGTGTACTGCTGGCCCCCAAAGGTAAAAGCCAGCTTGTATTGGTCCTCCCTACTGACAGGCACGGTCCAGTATCCATTGGTCAGGTCTATTGCAGTGAATACCTGTGACCCCTGGATCTGGGCCAGCCCTTGGTCAATGTAGGGCAGAGGCCATCGGGAAGTATGGACCCGTTTGTTGAGCTCCCTGAGGTCGGCACAGAGTCTCCACTGGCCGTTTGGCTTCAATATTCCCAGCACCGGATTATTGAAAGTGCTGTGGACGGGACGGATTATTCCCCGGGACTCAAGGTTCTTAATTATTTCAGTAAGGGACTCCATTGATGCGAGAGGCAAGCGATATTGCTTCACAAACACTGGAGTCATGCCAGGGTCCGTGGGGATTGTTGTGGTGTGGATGTCGGTGCGACCACAGTCATATGAGTCTACCGCAAAGAGATCTTGGAAATCCAAGAAGACTTGTTTCAACTTTTGCTTTTGTTCCAGAGTCACACAGGCATCAGCTAGGTTGACTCTCTCTTCCACCATCTGCCTGAAGCCTGGAAAGACTTCTGGTTTGGCTATCTCCGCGGCCTCCTCCAGCTGGGTGGAGAAGTCCCTGGTCAGAGTGCTGATTTGGACCGGAGGCTTCAGGTGGGAAAGGCAGCCCTCATGGACCTGGAAAATCACCTCATCCCTCCTGAAGTCACAGGTCACATCTTCCTTACCATACGGGCAGGAAGTGTACACCAGGAAGTTCCCCCCATGCCGGGTAAAAATCCTGTCTGGTGTTGTATTGTCCTCACTGTCACTGTCAACACAGTCCTTGGGGATTGGTCCTAACAGTTCATTTACTAAATCAATGGAGAAATGTCGGTCATCAACCGCCATTCCAATAATGGTGCCTGCGGCTAGAGTAATACTCTTTAAGTCGCTGTTATCCACCTCTATTAGAATGGTGTCATGTTCTATGTTGACTAATGGAGTTGGGTTTACCCCCAACCCTTGCTGTTGGAGAGAAGCATTTAGATGTATGTAAGCATCAGGGTTTTTCAACTCTTGTCCCCTTTTGACTTTCACTTCCAGGGAGAATTGTCGGGTCCTTTCTGGGATGGTGACTTCCTCTTTAACCTGAATTTCAACTGCATAAGGTAGCAATTGAGCTGACCTAAATGCTTTTTCTGGATCATCAAAGCCCATGGGATTATCCGCTAATCGGGACCAAGCTTTGAAGTTTATTAGGTCCAAACTAATGGCAAAGCGATTGAGAATGTCACTGCCTAAGTAAAAGGCGGCAAGGACGTCTCGCACGACCCAACAATTGTGGACTATGCTCTTGTTGCCAATGGAGATTTTGAGCATACACCTGCTTGGCAGGGGATGTTTGGAATTAGGTGCTTCCAGGTCCATTTCCCATTTGTCTATCAGTTTGAAGGTGGGAATGGCTGGATCTTTTGGGAGTTGGCGGAACATGGCTTCGCTGATGAAGCTCTTACCGTTGTTTACACACACTCGAGCGAGAACAGAGTCCTTCCCATCATTTAACTGAACAGGGATGAACAACTGCTCTTCACTTTGCTGAATATCAGCCAGGCTTTGAGCTGATTTCACATCTTTCTGGACTATAGGAGTGGGAGTTTCAGATTGTGGATTGGTATAGAATTTCAGAGTGTTTCCTTCCAGCGTGGAATACCACCTTAAACTGGAAGGAAGGTTGATTTTCAGAAATAGAGAGGACCCCCCATCACCAGTCTGTTGTCCTACTGCTATTACTGTCACGTCTGGAATTTGGTTGTTCTGGAAGTGAAATTGTACTTGGTCAGATTTTTGTTCAACCATGTGGCAGGTGCCGTTTAAACTAACATGGTTGACACTCTGTTTTAATTTTATTGGTCGGCTAGTCTGGGTCCAGAGGACCTTGTTTACGCAATCTATTAGGGGTGACAACCTTCTCAGGAGGTCATTCCCTAGTAAACAAGGGGTGCCCTCCGGGGTCACAACTATGACCGGGTGTTTCAACTTGTGTCACCCGATCTTAATGTCCAAGTCTGCCGTCCCCTCGACGGGAATTTCCTTCCCGTCAAAGTTCTGCAGTTGTCCAGGAAGAGAGGTGAGAGGAATTTGGTAATTCTCTCCCCTTCCTGCATTCAGTTCGTCAAAGGCCCTTCTGGACAGAAGGGTAGCTTGAGATCCAGTGTCCACCAGTGCTGAGATTGTACCCTGCCCCTGTACTTGTACCGGGGCATAATATCTTCCCTCCTTCTCCTCAAGGGGGCACAGATAATGTACATTTTTGGACAACTGGTGGGCTAATTTTCTGGTTTTGGACATCGCTAGCGAGGAGATTTGGGCAGAATTCTGTGGAGAGTCTTGGGAATCTGAAAGAAAAAATTTGCAACTGGAGATCAGAGCCATTGTGGGTTCCCCTGGCTCCGTTTCTGGGCCGCCCCCCCTTTTTTGGAGGCAGTCGCCAGGATGGGTTTGAACCAGGGGATTTTCTTGCTGTTGGTTCTGGGATGAGATGGTGGGCGGCGGTAGCTCAGTCTCCACATCTCCCCAGTCTGGATTTGCATCCCTAGGGACCCATTTTTCTTTGGGAGGAGTTCCCCCCTCTCTGAAGGAGAAGATCCTTTTCCCAGGATCCTCTGAGGATCCCTCTCCCTCAAATTGGAAGATCTGTACCTCCTCCTCAAACTGAGTCTGTTTGGGTCTTTTGTTTCTCCTACCCCCCCTCTGCTCCTTAGGAGGCAGACTTTCAGGGGCAAGAGATTTTGTTTCCGGTTCCTGGGTTTCCAGGGGCTGTTTACAAGTGAGGAAGGAAGCTTCCTCCAAGGCTTTACACCCCCCTTCCCTTTGTGCCTCCTCCCTGGGAACCTGTGAGTTATCGGGGTGCTGCCCCCGTCATTGTTCTGGAGCACCAGGTCCAGAGTTGGGTGCGTTCTGCGCCGGCACGCCCATCTGAGGGTTCTGCTGAGCCCTCAGTATGTGACCCAGATCCCGCGCCATGTTTTGAACCTGGCGCTCTAACTGGGAAACCCGCTCAGGCTGATACGGGGCCCTGTTTTCTCCCCTGGGCTGATCCCGGGAAGGGTAGCTGTCCCTCCTCTGGTAGTACCCCTGGTTGGGAAGATTTTGGTACCCCTCCACCCTTGGCCTCCCCTCTCCCGGATTCAGTGGTCTGGGCTCAGGGAATTGAGGAAAGAAGGATGGATGATTTTGGGGTTGGAAGTCGGGTGGATATCTGGGGAAAAAGTTCTGCCCAGGGTTTGGTAAATTTCTGCCCTCCTGTGGGAAGTTTGGAGGGAAGTTCCCTGGGTTAGGTGCTTGGCTGGATCCCCCCCCTTGGGCTGGAGGAGTCCACACATAACCCAGGATGGGTCTGTTACCTTTGTAGCGAGGACTTACATAGTCAGGAGAGCGAGGGACCCCATTTGTGGGGCTGCCTCCCTGGCTCCCTGTCTGCGACTGGCCCGAGGACCTTCTGGGCCTAGCATTATTAGGTGCAGGTAGGTTTTTAGGCCCCCCCATCTCCAGATCCAAAACGGGGGTGACCTTTACCTCTGCCACCTTGACAGCAGCAGGGGTGCTGTTGGCTTTGGGGTTTTTCTGGGCATTGCTTTTATTTTCTATGGGCTTCTGCACCTCATAGATCCGGGTAGCCTGTTCAATGACCCAGTCTAAAGATCTTTTCTCATGAAAATCTCTCACGAGCTGGGTCATTATATATTTGGGCAAGGCATGGAAAAATGTATTGACAAACTCTCTACTATCTGTGCGCACCCTTCTGGTGGTTTGCGCAAAAGCACGCTTTAACTCCTGCACAAATTCTCGTGGGGCCTGATCCTCCCCACATTGCAAATTGTAGGCCGCCTTGCGAGCCTCTTGAGGATTTCTGTGAACAGAAAAATGTTTCAGGATGGCCGCCTTATATGTGGACCATCTTAAATGATTTTGGTCCTCCAGCCCCGCAAAGAAACTGGAGTATTCCGGGGAGAATGTCCACTTTACATATTGAATACAGCTTTGGCTGTCCTTCAAATGGAAAGTCTCCATCATTTGTTCAAACAACTCTAAGTGCTCCCAAACAGAATACTTAGCGTTCTTATGGTAAGGCGTGATGACGCTCCTGATCGCCTTAATCTGCTTTAAGGGGTCCTTGAGCAAGGCCCTTTTTGCCTTATTGGCCTTTTTGGTTCGGGTAACCCTTGTCCATTCTTCGTCGGACTCAGAGGCACTGCTCCCAGAGGTTCCCGTCTGTTCTTCCAGGTTTTCCCGGATTCTGCGAGCCTGGGAATGGCTGGCAGAATGTGGGGACCTGGTCTCCTGTGTCCTGCGCAGTTCAGAGGAGTCTTCAGATTCCTCCTTGCTGTCAGGATTTGATGGGTACCCCCTCCACTGACCTAACTGGGCAGAGGTTTTCAGGATGCCCTTAATGGGCCTACTCTCCTGGGGTTCCCCACTGAACTGTATTGTACTTGGGTGCCCATACCCGGATGCCCACCCCTCCATTCCTGGATGGTACTGGCCTATGAGCCCCATACTCTTAGCTGGATAGTAATCTGCCATCCCTGTGGCCCTGTGCTCATGTGCGCCAGGGGACACGGGGGTGGTAGAGTCCAGGGACTGGGGAAGATGAAGGCCCCTGGTGTTAGGGCTCCTGCGGTTATGGTCAGGAGTCTCTCTTTCCCAGCGGACCTCATCTCTATCCGCCCCTGCTCCCTGTTGCAATGCAAGAGCCTGCATTTGTGCTTTCAGTTCCTCTGTTAAGGCCTTACTCGACTCTATCAGTTTCTCCTGCATCGCTACCTGTTGCTGGAGCCTATCATTGTGTTGACAGAGGGCCTCATTTTCCCTCTGTGCTTCCTGGTTGGTCCTGGAGAACTGGGCCAGTCTTTGCTGCAGGAGGGTTACCTCCTGAGCTGTGTCCCTATTGGCCTGCTCCTTTCTTGCTAGAGCATCCTCCACCCTTCTGGTGTGCTCTACCAAGTTCTGGTTTTCTTTTTGGAGGTCACCCAGCCCCTGGTGGGCCAGGTGATTTTCTTCCATTTTCCTTTTTAAATGGCAGACTTCCTGGCCTAAGGCGTCTCTTTCCTGACTAAGAGCCTGCATTTGTGCCGCCAGGTCGTCCCTTTGCCGTTGAAGGGCACCAGCTTTTTGGCGCTCCTCATCAAACTCTGCCTGGGTATCCAGGTCTTTCAAGATCAGCTTGTTGCTCTCTACCTTCACTCTATCTAGATGACTTTGCAGGGTGGCTACCTGCTCCGTGCATGCCCTGTTAAAGTCTAATTGTTGCTCCAGCTTTTTCTGGCTCTGCAGTAAGGAGTCCAAACTGTCTTGGTGCTCCTTCTGTAGGGCCAGAAATCTGGTATCCTGTTCTGACTTTTCCTTTTGCAGCACATCCATATCCTCCTTTATTTTAGTGATGTACCGTCTGCTGTCATTTTCTGACTCCTGGCTCCTCTGCAGCCTCTGCTCAGAAGAGTCCAGATCAGATTGGGCCTTCTGTAATGCCATCTGTTGCCTATTTGCCAGATTTTGGCTTTCCGCACATCTATCCTGCATGTCTCCAACGTATAGGTACAGGTATGCTGCTATCCTGGCAATCTTATTGTGTTCCTCTTTGGCTTTAGGAGCCATATATAGTTCACTCAGGGCCACATGTAAGGGACCCTGATCTCTATATATATCTGACCCTGTTTCAGTGACCTGTTGTGTGATGGCCTGCAACCACACATCCTGGCCCTGTTCGGTCCATTCACCTCTCACAAATAGCTTATGCAAGAGGTGCTCTCTGGCTATTTTCATGTCTACTAAGGTCGTCATTCTAGAGATTGGTCTCTGTCCTGACTTACAGAAGTTTGTATTTTATTTTTGCAGAACAGAACTTTTCTTGGAGTGTCCCTTTTGAGGAATGCTTCACAGCGTAATGCAGCGTGGTGATCCGACTGGGTGTATGTATCCCGTCAGTTAGCACACTGTATTAATCTGCACAAATGGTAAATCTAACCCAACGTCTCGGCTCGAGCCCCCACTTTGTAAGAGGATTCAATTCAGCACTACAGCCAAGTTAACGCCTAGTCTAGAATACTGAATGAAAACCCTTATTGATATATCTTTAGGTCCAGTTCATGCGTCCTGGATGACTACCCTTGTATAACACCCCTCTCTTGGAATCCCCCTGACCCCACTGAGCCAAGAAGTAGTTCTGTTTTGCAAGTTTAAAAGGTTTATTTGATAAATTAAAATATATATATCACACTTTATAATAAATTAATAATTGAATATCACACTTAATCTGATATGGTAAATATTAACAACGGAGAATCTGGCACTAGCACACTTCTTTATAATGACTAATGAGTTGACCTGAAATGGATAAGGTAGCACACTGGTAAATAGGAACAAAAGTATAATGTGGTAGAGGATGCTTTATGTAGCTCAGGTGGATGCAATATTCAATGAATGCAGTACAGAAAATACGCAATATGATTCAACCAGACAATGTAATCACTTTTCTCGGGCTATTCCCTCCCCCCCTCTTTATGCAAGGCAAGGAAATGGAAGGAAACACACAGTTCTCAGAAATGCAATCAAATGTGATTCAGTTCAATCCCAGCAAGCTTACAGAAAACAGATAGGAGTTTTGAAAACACAGATAGGAGTTTGAAAACACAGGCCCAAATGCTTTGATATGTGCTGGCAATGAATGAGAAATATGCTGGAAACGCTTTTAATTCCCTTTTAGAGGTTCAGGGTGAGTGGTATCTAGTTAATATTAGTCCAGGCTCACACTAGCAATGATGCAGGAATGATTAGCAGGTTAAACGAATTTCTGGCAAATGGAAAGCAAACAGCAGCAGTTTTTACATGTGAAGAAATTGCAAATCGCGGTAAAATTCGCGGATGCGCCGAGCGCTATTACAAAGGAACCGCAAGGACTATCTCTACCGTTTTGGGGTCCTAGAAAAGCCTGGGATCTCAGCTTCCAAATGAAAGTTATTGCAAGTCTCTAGCCCAAACGGTTGCGGAGATATGAGTAATTTAGTAAAGGTCGTTTTTGGTTTTGTAAATTTTAAACGCACACTTTTTCAAAATGACAAGTGACAAATTTTTGCAGCTAGAATGACAGGTGACAGCTAGGAGGCAGTTCTACTTAGGTTAAATAGATTGAATTAGATGAATTTAAACTAAGAGATGTGTTCTGAGTTTTGCTAAGTACTCACAAGAGATTTTGAACAGGAAAGCGACTTGGTCACGGACTTCAGTCTGGTCAGGTCTTTCCAGGTTCTGCTCACAGCGCCTGGCCTCTGGAACTGCTCACAGGGGTCTGGTCTCTGCTAGGCACCGGTTCTTTGGGTCTCTCTGCTCTGGATAGATTGAAGTCTCTAGTTTGGCTTTCTGGAGTTTGATGGAGGTAAGTATGGATTTTTCCGGCAGAGCTTTCAGCGGCAGATGAAAAATGAATCTCCCTATGTGTCCTGACTCTCTGCTTTTATCTGTTTCTTGAGAATGGGTGTGTGTGTTGCATCACTAGACTTGCCCCTCTCAATCGTCATTGGTCAGCTTTCATTCGTCCCCTTGATTGGGGGAATGAAATGAAGTGTCATCATGATGAGGTCTGTTTATGATACAGAGAACCCACCCCTGTCAACTTTACACACAATCTATATCTGACCTAAAAACATATTTGCACAGGTACACATTTGTTTAAAATTACATATACATGGTGTGGCTGAATTTAGCCATGTCTATGTCCAAATCTGCTCATTCTCGGAGCTTGCATTCAAAGAGTGTACATAATTGACTTTTTAACTGCTTTTCCAATTTCCGACATGGACCCAACTTTATATACATGTGTGCAGGGGGTAGGGACATTAACTGATGAAGTTTCAGATTTTTAACATGCACACATTTAGAGTAATATCCACTTTTCCGCTAAAACCCCCCTGAACATACCACCGGTTCCTACCACGTCTTAAACTGTGGGCAGAAAAATCACAAGAATTATGGTATCATTTATAAAATTTTCACATGTCCGCTCTATGAATTATCCCCCTTTTTATAAAACCATATCCTTGCTGCAGGGGTGTGTCTTTTCAGGTCACATGGTACAGAAACCAGTCTTTCCAGTTTCTGCCAAGCCAGCTTGCTTCTCACAGGCAGTGCTCCTCCCAGCTTCTCCAGGAGGAAGCCACTTTTTACGACGTCTGTAATAAAAAACCTTTGCCTGAGTGGAGAGGGCTTTGTTCACTCTCTGGCAGAGCACAGGAAATTCAATTATCAGATAGATGGCATATCCTTAGCCTGGGCAGCAAAAGGAAGGTTGGCCTGGGAACACAGTGGTGACTCAAGTTTCACTGCTGATGGGTAGTTGCTAGGCAAAATCAAGTTCCTTAAGCCAGACCTTCAGCTAACTTTTTGTTGCTTTTAAAATAACTTGTAATTTTACACATGCAGCTAGAATGCTGATTCTAAGCGCAAAACTATGACATTTCAACAGTTACAAAGGCATGTGACACCAAACATAGGTCACTCATTTAATTTAACATTTTCGATTTTGGTGGTTTTAAATCCAGTTGTAGTTAGGCTTAAGCTGCTGACTCCATAGCATTTTTGTTATAAGCATTGTTTTTGGGCTCTTCATTTCCCAGATTTTGTAGGCACACAAAACTCCATTCTGCCACCTGTCTGCTGGTGTTCAGTGAATATTTTGCACATGTTGCAAGGTTTGAAATAGGCATTTTGCTTGCCTTCAGAAAAACACACAGAGTGGTTTTAAAACGCCGGCTTTTGGATAGTGGTGAGTACTGGTACTGCACCCATTTTTGGGATTTAAGAAATGAATTCCCCACAATTCTAGGTTGCATTTGGCAATCAGCATTGCCATTCCCAATGGTTTCAGACTACTGTGCGGGTAGTCCAATGGTGGTTTTAAAGCGCTTTGAAGCTAACCGGCGCTACTGTTTTTCCTTTGGCAACCCATTTCCCTCATGGCAACCCGGCCTTTCATTCTCGCACTGGTGGGTGGCAAGTGAGGCAACCATTTTGGTGGGCGCACAAACTGCGCAGCTTTCCTGGATTTCAGCGCACATGTGGGTTTTCCGCCATCTTGAATTTTCTAAGCCCACAGCACCAAATGTTGTAGCAGGGTAGCTTAAACGTGGGTCAGGACACCCAACAAATCAGCCAAATGCTGCTTAAGCTCCGGGGAAGAAGATGCAAAAATGTGTTCCAGCATGAAAAGATTTATCATGCCTTCGAAGGTAGAAACCTTATAACCTTCGACCCAGCCAGTTAAGTTTTTCAAGGACTCAGTGACATAAGATACCCAAGTACCACCTTCCTTTTTCTTATACTCTCTGAAACGTTTCAAATATTGGGCCGCAGTCTTCCCAAACTTTAAAATGAGAGTTTGCTTTAACATTGCGAAATCAGCTCGCTCAGCCTTCGACATTTCCATAATGGCACTACAGCCAGAATGGGGCAGTCTGCTGAGTAACCAGGCAATCTTATCAGCATTGTCAACTTGTTGAACTTCGCATGCATACTCAAACGCATTCAGCCAGTCCATAATGTCATTCCTTTATTCATACACACTGAGCAGATCTTTCGGAAACCGTGGATGAGAGGAAGCCCCAGACCCATGTCCAGGACCCTTGGAACCATTTGCAAACTGAAGCTTGGCCAGTTCCAACTGGTGATCCCTGTCTTTTTGTTTTTCTGCCTGTTCGATTTTTAGTTTGGTTATGCTGAATTCAAGCTCCTGCTGCCTAAACCGCAGCTCTTGCTTCTTGAATTCAAGCATAGCCTCCCATCAGCACTGGCAGAGGAAACATTAGACATCTCGTCCTCCCTGTCCTCGTGGTCGCGATGGATCAGTGCAGCGGCAGAACCGTCGGTTCTACAAGTGAGAGCAGCCCCACCACCTTCCGCACTGTCCTCAGAAGTTATAGCGTCAAGCTGCGCTTCTTGCCACGCCACGATTCTTTGGATCATTTCCAATTTCGTGCCTTGAGAGGAAACACCTCTCTCCGCACACATCTTTTTCAATGTTTCTGATTTGGAAGCATTTAAAGTTAACAAGGTATTTGTTTCCATACTGTTAGATAGGACTATGGCCTTTTTAAAGTTATACTACAACAATTCACTACGTGTCCTGGTTGGAATAACCTGAAATGCCTTAGTTTGTGCGCAACACTGGATACTTTCAGTCGTATCCCACCGCTGTACACCAATTTGTTCAGACGGATTTCTGAACTCTGTCCTGGTGGCGCAGAAGTTCAGAAGGCCAACTGAATTACTTGGAACAGGGTAACCTCTGGACGAGCCAGACCAATCAAGGTAGCGATCGCGGCGGTCAAGACTGGGTCTCAAGAGGGGTGAGGGTGACTGAAAGCCCGCAATGAGCACACAAAGCAAGATCACTTACAAACTACTCCAAACAGTTGTTATATTAAAAATATATACACATTTATTTCAAGGCCTTTAAAACAATGACCGCAGCGAGAAAATCACAATATAACGATAGTAAACCAACACATACCATATCAACACAATGTATATACAAATACAACCAGTCTCAAGCGTTATATGCACGAAATGTGTAGTCCACCTAAAAGGGAGGGAAAACAGGCAGTGCGCAATAATGCTTAGACCCAGTTCACCTTCAGAGACACCTAACTAGATGGAAGTCCGAGCCCTGCGAAGAGTGGAGCCTTGTGCTCAAAAGTACCTGCACGCGCTGGTGCCAACGGGCAAAAGGAGAAGCTCTTTGAGGGAAATCAGGCAGTTCAGTTTAGTGCACAAAAGAAGAAGAACAAGTTCCGCGACTCAAGCGCAGCCTCCACAGTGGGCAGAAGCAGAGCGCGAGTAGGGAAAAGGGTGCTCTTTGACACAGCGGGGAAAAGCAATGGGCTCCTGCAGGAGGGCGACCAGATCCTAGCTTTGCTACTCACCGGTCCCCGATGCAAGCAGACCCAGGCTTCTCCGCGTCCGTTTCAGTAGCTGGCAGGTTCAGAAGAGCAGGGAAAGCCTTGTCGACGTGTTGAGTAAAAAGACATCCCAATCAAAGAAACCCGCACAGTTTGTTACCACAGCAGGGCAACGGAGCGGCCGTGTGTATCTGAGCCAAATGTACACTACTCACTTCAGACCTGGGAACGCCAAGTGTACGAAGAGTGTGAGAGTGACAAGGGCTCGAAATACTACACAACCTGGTGGCGGTTACAGAGCAAGACTCCCGTGTAAGCTGGTCAGTCAGCTGGATGGCCCAGAGACGCTTCCGAAGGCTTACTGGCAGGCGATGGTGAAGATGCCGAGAATAGCTGTTTCCGCTATTCCAAGGGACGAAGTACCAGTACAGGCCTTCTGGTTCAATCAAAGGTGAAAAGGGTTTCACAAGGCGACAGCAGTGCAGAGGAGAAGTCCTTCAGCGGGTCACCAGCGATTCCTCGGTCCAGCCTCTTGGTTGCAGGATACTTGGCTCCTGTATTCCTTCGTTCGTGAGAACTCAGGAGATCGACATGGTAGTGGTGTTTCCAGCCCCCTCTTATCCACGGTTCCCTTCGCGCCAAAACGGAGGGGACCCAATGGGAGATCCGCTCATCAACACTCACACCATTCATGGACCAATCACGGACCACGGTGGTCCCAGGCATTCACACCACCCTAGACTCTCTGGCACCCAGGATGTGTATTGGGACCAGACATCCCAGCGCACATCCTGGAGGCACACACAAGACATGTAGAAGCCCGCGAAAGCATCCGTGTTTCGCGGGAAAGTACATGCCCAAATAAGGAAGGCCCCGGGTCGGCTCGACCTGGGGAAGGTGAAGGGAGCAAGACGGTCAGCGGACAGAACAAAGGAGCCTCGTGGTCTGGCCATTTTGGGAGCCAGGCCACCATTTTGGGTTAAGCGCGAGAAACGCGCTTAGAACGCCAAAAGGAGCTCAAAACACAAGAAACGATCGCTGCCACCATTCCCGTCCCTGAATCACTTGCACCGATCAGATACAATCCTAAACGAGTATCTAGGGCCCGTAGAAGGCTAGAGACCCAAGAGAGCTGTAACTTAGCTTACAGTGCCCTCTTGTGTCATGTTGCACGAAAGCCGCAACATGATAAAAGAAACTACGGGAAACAGCGTTCCTCGGTACTGACTGTCTTAAGGGCATGTCAGTTTCCCGTAAGAAAGGAGCGAAAGCCCAGAGGAGTGCGGCAGAAGGCTGCACTTCTCTGGCAAAGGCAAGAACAAGGTGAAAAACAACAGCAAAAAGTTTAGGGGTTGCCACATGGAAGGAAAATTACCTACAATTACGAAATCTTTCCTAACAGTATCCAATTAGTTTCACTTCAGTAATGAGGTGTTAAGGGGTTAACGGGGCCGGAAGCTCTACAAAGCCCATTAACCCCCTACCGCCTTCCGTGTAATGAGGCCCAATGATTTGGTACTGTGCTGTTAGATCCCAGGCCTCTGCACCATGTTTCCCTGAAACTGCTATAAAGAGGACGATGATACGCACACAGTGTCTGATATGATGTGCACTGTCTGGCCACAGTGGCAAAATAAGGCTGTCACTTATCATGAGAGCGCATTGTGCATGTTTGAACATCCAAAGTAGGCAGTACTGACACGTGTCCCATTGACAACTACACAAGTAACATCAACTGGAACCCGACCACTGGAAGGGGTATAAATGCAGCAGGGTAGGCAGGCTAGGACTGCATATCTCCAAAAAGGGTCAAAACCCAAATGAATGTTCGGTTCAAGTAGCCTATCTCAGCAGGCGGCAAATACAGCTCATCGGCTGCAGGTGGCATTAGTCAGTATAATTTACACAGATGTCTCAGACAGAAGTGTCATAACGTTACATCTGATAAGCAGCTTTCTTAGTGGAATTTCCCATGGAGGAATACCCATATGTATTGTTGTGTGATGGAAGATCATTCATTTCACTCTCAGCACAGTTTTTATTGAAGCCAATGTTACATTCCAATAGAAAGGACTGCAATGAACCATATTATTGACAAACAACTGCCTGCATCTCTGCAATGCCTCTGACATCAGGTGAGATCCCTTCCAAAAGAACAGTGTTACACTGCACTCCTATTTTTAAAGAAAACACACTTAAGAAACTTAGTCATAGGTCAAAGAATTAATGAAGAAACCTAAAGTGCAGGGGAGAAACAAACAATCCTGGACAAAGATTGTAACAATGCATATCAAAAAACAGTGTCCCAACTTGGGGATACTTGCGTCCCTTTCACTCTATCAATGGCTAAAATCACCAAAAGGTTAACTCAAGTATACTGTTGTTTTCCTAGTGTTATTATATGTACTCTATCAAAGAGAAACTATATTAATGTGCAGTCTTAATTCTCTTCATCCAGAAGATGTATTCTTAAAATCAGTAAGATCCAGATCAATGCATTTCGGGACTTATTCTTTGTTTTCAGGTGGCATCTCTCTCTGCTTGTCAAGTTGCTGACCACATAACCCATCAATATCCTATTCAGGTTGGAATCTAATACACTGAAATCAATGTAATCGACCAGCAATGCCTGACCTACAGTACACATAAACTGTACACTGGCCCTCACCTGATAACCTTGGAGTTCACCCATACTAGAACAGTCTCGGCTGGGATGATCCATCTACATTCGCTCCTGTCTCAAAACTTGCCACGTTAAGCAAACACTGCCTTTTATAAATCGAACGTGCATGGACTACTGATACTTGATGTGTTTAACCAAACCTCAGTGTGGAAGCCTTTTGTTCAAACTAAAAATGAGTGGCTACACGTTTTGCCTGGATTACTCATCTATGTCTTCGACTAGGTGAGAAAAGGGAAACTGAACGGGCTGTGTTAGCCTCTATCAGGAACTTTTGACAACCATATGCCTGAAAAGATATATCCCGACATGTATGCCTCTTGCCAATCACTGCATGCATTACTTGAAAGGGACATTTGCCACTAGCTGGCTCCTTACCATTCTATGTGGTCCGAAGAACCTGCCCTTTCACATGCTGGCCCTATACACAAGCAAACGGAGAGTAGGTGAGGGCCCATCGTTCAAAAACAGTATCCTAATCACTTTGTAACCAATGCCATAACTATGATGTTCAGTTTATGAACAGGTTTTAGTATGAACCATTTTTTATGGTACTGAGCTTATGAATTGGGAAGGACGAAAGTTGGGTCTGCCACAGGATTTGAACTTGTGGACTGCCAGATGCCCTCATGGATGTGTTCAGCACTATACTCATGATCTATCCACCGTTGCTAGCCCATATTAGCAAGACTGTCTACGTTTCTGTTCCATTTGTCAATGGGTAAACAAAAGCAACAAAATTAAATAAACAAAAAACACAAGGCCAATTCAAAAAGACTTTGATGGAGATGGTATTCCAACCAAGCACTCACAACTGCTCCTAAATACGAGGCCAGTGTCCTAACCACTTCACAATCCATGTCTGTATTGGTGAAGAACATAGAAGCATACATATGCATTTGCTCCTGGGGAAGGGACTCTCAGCCAATCAGGTGGCTGGAAATGCTGGTGATAACACACAGTGTACCACTTGTGGTCTCCAGCCACCCGTCCCCTTCCGCGGTTGCTGTCATCTTGAATGTGGGGAGGCAACAAGAAGAGGTGGGGAGGCAACAGAGAACATCTCCAACACCACCAACTTCCCGCCACCCCTTGTAGACATCAGGCACCCTTCCACAACCTCCCCCAGCCCCTTACTTACCTGAAGTACCAGAGCTTTGTGTTCCAGTTCTGGCGCTCCTTCCTGCCCACAGCAGTCGCTGCGCTAGAAATATAAAAATAACTAAGTCCTTTTTTTTACTATGGCGGTGGACAGCTTTTTGAATGGGAGATTGGGCTTGTGGAAAACACGTGGAGCCTATCTAAATGTATAAAAGTAAATAAAACTATTTGAAGCCCTGATGAACGCTGGGTGCGAATAGCAATCACTGCGTTCTCAGGGAGGCGTACAGGCCATTAATTGCTCTGAGCTCTCCCCGAGGTCCTCACTTGAATCAGGCCTACCTGGGCTCAGGCTGGCTGTCCATTACCAGCCCTGTACACTCCACTCATCAGGAGTGATTCCTACATTTACACTTCCCCACATTAACATGTGTCCGGTGAAAGATTTGCGCAAGGTAGCAAAGTTTCTGTCTAGCATCGCTTTGTGTGGAGATTGGAGAGTTGCTGTTATTTTCACTTTCGGCCTATCAGCATTGGAAAGAAAAAATCAACCAAAGGTCACTCGCTGAGACAACAGGACTTGAATCATTACTGATGTTCATTTTTGAGCGAAATTATCTCCCAAATGTTGATGGCAAGTGCATTGGGATCATGGAGCTGTGTCTCATCTCTCCTCTCATGGCCTTGCATGCTCACATTGGTGGCAAGGCCAAATTATAGCAGAGGGCACTCCAGAAAGATAGAGAATTCCCACAGTGTAGTGACTAATTGATGGAGGAGAAGCAATGCTACTTCATGTCCTTATTTTAGTTCTAGCTTGAAGTGCAATATGGCGTCCCTGTGTAGTTGTCACTGCTTGTGGTAGGGTCAGTGTGAGGCGAACCACAACATATAAGCAATACAAGTAAGAGTTCAGAGTTTTTTGTTCCTTTGCAGTGATTTAATATATTTGATTTGAAAGAAATTGATCTATTTAGATGCAGCCGAATTTGTTGTTCTGGAGCAAATCTTTGAGCTGCTTTCCTCTGTGTCCATGCTTTAAAATGTTGCTGAATAGTTTATGTATGGTATTATTGAGACACTTGGGGTCCTTACAAGTTTGGTGGTATACCGCCGTTATTAACAGCGGGATACCACCAAATGGACTGACCATTACTCGAACTCGGTCTGCCGGAAAATCCGGCAGAGGCCAGAAGGTAAGTAATTCCCTATTCCATGGAGTCCCATAGGACCCTATTGAGAGGTTTGCTGGAATTACCGACACCGGAATTACCGGTGCAGTAATTCTGGCATTTCCTTTTCAGTGGGCCCAGATTTAATTTTTGCCCCCACCAGAAAACGTCTGTTTTGCCAGTGCAGTAAAAGTACCCGAATTTACTGCACAGCACTTTTACTGCAGCAGCAACACTGTGATGAGACCCACTGGGCCGCATTGCGAGGATGCCGGTAACCCGCTGGTGCTACTGGCGGGTTACCCACAACCTCGTATCACTTTTACCACCACCTGTCATGGCTGTGTTACCAGGATGTCAGTGGTGGCGGCAGTACAGTAAGTTCCTACTCCAACAGACTGCCATAGGACTCCATGGGGATGGGAATACTGAAGCACTGGCACCGTTAGTAACGGCGATGATGTGTGAGTGAAAAACCTGCCGGTAGGGCTTGACCAACAGCATTGTTGGTATTGGTATTTTTATTTTGGGTTGGGATGTGGCATTTAGTGTTTAAACTAATTCACTTCACTATAAACTGACCGCATTTCAAGCATTACACCTTGCCCCAATACTGACATAGCAGTTGACATGCCAGCACGTATATGCTCTATAATTTAACGTGAAAAGGAAACTATAGGTCAAAGATTATTGTCCAGCTCAATATATTGCCTGGGCAAAACAAGAGTGATACAATATATTTGAAATGTAATATGGAGCAAATTACTGCCAGCTCAACATGGGGAAAAATATGTTTGCAATTTTGTACTTACACTTTGTAAAGATACACGTTTATTGTCCTTGTGCACAACAAAATGCATAAGATGTCCAGTGCTTGCATACCTTGAGTCCAAGGGTCTGATGCTTACGCTCTACTGATATTGCCATCACTAAAATCATTGTTATTATTATTTTAAACAGGCTATTACCAAAAATGAGCGCTACCTTTCATTTCCCAATAACAGAACATCTGCAGACAGAGGAGAAGACCTGAGACGGACCTTTAAAGGTAATGGATATAAATATACGAGGCTTTCTTTCCACAGTAATACAAGTAAATGGATGTTATTGAGGCACATCTCGTGAGACCCCACTGTACCCAAGGTTTTTCTCTTGCTGGTCCCTGCTTTTGACACTCGCAACTAAAATATAAGGTGAAGACCATGAAACTGAGCTGGCAGGACCTCCAGGGACCAGTTACATGAGACTCACAACATTAAAAGGCGATTGACTCGCGTCAGCAAGAGAAATGCACACCATGTCAATCATGGGAGAGTTTTAATTGCATTCATGTTTTTTGCTAAGTTCAGAAATGTGTTATTTTTACAAATGCCTCTTAGCAGTGGGAAAAAAGGACTTGGAGGCATGGGAGGCCAGGTCCCCCATACAGTAATCAGAAGGAAATTATGCATTGGTCTCACAGCACCCACCCTCACATTGTCGAATACCAGCTGCTTCTTTTCAACTTCCTTTATTCTTGCTGGGGAAAAGTGACAGTGGCTGAGTGAAATAATATGATTGTGTGAGGCACTGCGGAAACTGTAAGATTTAGGGCTTCATAACAAGTCCGGTGGGTTGCCGCCGAACTTGCAACACCCTTTCTGCCTCCTGAGATCCTAGTGCCTCTAGGGCATTACAAATCCAGGCAGTCCGGGATATCAGGCGGTGGAAAGTGTAAGTCCCCATTCACAAAGAGTCACATAGGAGTCCATGAGATTACGGAAGCACTGGAACTGTTGCTAACGGTGCTGGTGCTTCTGTGGAAACTCTGTGGCCGTGTGCCATTACGCCCCACAGGTCAGACCTGCCAAGTGCAGTGGCCCCCGCTGTGTGGCGGTCCGGAAAGGATGCCGGTACGGTGCGACCAGCACCATTATTTCCAGACCACCACACTTTTAATGAGGCCCTTAGGCTTCTCAGGCTACCTGTAATACTGATCATTTTATTAAGGTCCTTTATTGGTACTACTATGGGCTAAAGACACATACACATTAGAGATCAATATTTAAACGGTAAACCATGTCATCTAGGCTACTGTCAAAATTAATGGTCTGATCTATCTTGTGTGGCAGCCTTTATGAGAATTGTAGAAGAGTTTCCAGTGTTAGCGTATTCCTTGATTCTCTCGCCGGTGATAGTAAAAGGCACAGGAAGTCATCCAGATCTTCATCCTCTGTTGTGAAACAATTTATATGGCTCTGGATGGTACCACAGTCCATGGAAAAGAGATTGTTTCCCCTTTTTTTTCTTTCTTGCCAGCCCAAGTATTTACCCTTCAATTGACATCCTGATGCCAACAGCTCAAAGTTGAACCCAGAAAGACTCAGGGACTCGATGTTGGCACCAACAGTCAGTTGGAGACACTTGGAACACAGTTGATATGATATGATATGATATGATATGATATGATATGATATGGCATTTATAACACACCTATACACAAGTGCTTAAAGGTGCAACGAGGCACGGGAGTGGGAACAGGGGGGAAACAACGATCCTACTAGGCGAGGTGTCATTCAGATCGCACAAGTGCATGGGAAGGGGGAAGGGGGAAAGGGGAATGTGCAGTACATGGGATAATAGGATAAATAACAATAAATAAAGGTAAGGCCAGCATGTGGCAAGTGCAAGGGTAAGTACAGACAACAGGTGTCAAGAGCTAGTAGTGGGACTGTAGGGATACAGAAATAATCCCCAAGTGTGGGGGTTGCCAGGAAGGCAGTGCAGGCGTGTGTGACTGGCGGGGGAGGGACCTGAGCCCGAGTCAGAAAGGTGGCCAGGTAACCTATGCAGTTTCAGTTTCAGGCAGGAGGTCAGCAGAGGAGAGGGGGAGAAAAAGCAGAAGCAAAGAGAAAGATTTTGAGGTGCTTCTGGAACCGGAGATGATTCTCCTCAAGTTTCAGGGAGGCAGGGAGGCTGTTCCAGAGGGAGGCCCCAGCCGAAGAAAGAGATCTACCACCAACTCGTTGCATGAAGAAGTGACTGACCCTGAGGCAGTTGGATGTGGATGAGTGAAGAGTTCGAGAAGGAAGATATTTAGGAAGAGACAGTTGGAGGCATTGAGGCCCCATGCCCCAGAAGGCCTTGTGGACAAAGCAGAAGGTTTTGAACTTTATCCTTGCAGCCACTGGGAGCCAGTGAAGAGATTTCAGTCCTGGAGAGATACGATCCCTGAGCTTGAGGCAAAGGACAAGTCTCGCAGTCCTGTTCTGGATGAGTTGCAGAGGGCGGAGAGTGGAAGCAGCAGATTTAGAAAGAGGCTGTTGCAGTAGTCCAGCCCAGAGAGAACCAGAGCTCTGGAGACAGTGGGCTTCTGGGGGAAGGAGAGGAAAGGAAGAATGCCTCTGAGGAGGTGCAGCTGGTAGTTTGACTTCTTAGAGATATTAGAGATGTGAGGAGAGAAGGAGAATGTAGAGTCGAAGATGACCCCAAGGTTTTCAGCCTCACAGGTGGGAGTAGGAAGAGGGCCAAGAGAGGCCGGACAGCGAGTGACACGAAAGGAGGGAGCGGGTGTGCTGATGAGGAGAATCTAAGTCTTACTGGCATTAAGGCAGTTATCATTGGCGGCACACCACCCCTGGATAGCAGACAGATAGTCGGAGATGAGAGAGTGAGAAGAGGTGGCTGAGGGTAGCCTGAAAATGAGCTGAGTTTAATCTGCATAGCACTGGAAGTTGGAGCAGATCGCAGCAATACAGTGGGCAAGAAGTACCAGGTATTGGTTGAACAACCTGGGAGTGTCACTCCGAAAGGAAAGAAGTCAGCCATGCCAGGGCCTGATGGGTGATCCCCAGGTTATCACGGAGACGGTTGAGCAGGATAGCATGGTTGACCGTGTCAAAGGCAGAGGGCAGATCAAGTAAGATGAGCACACAGGAGAACAGGGAAAAAGGCAGAAAAGGAGGGAGGAGAGGGGGCCGCAGAAGGGCCATAGGAAGAGTAGTGTCATGAACCGTTGCCTACGTCCTTTCTGGACTTCGTGGTCCCTGACACATAGGGGATTGAATGCAGTAATCCTTCCAACATGGCCGCCGGACATGGAACGCTGTTTGCCAGTGCTCTGCGCATCTCAATGCTACCACTTGCTGTAGTTGGACGTGTGTTGCCGGAGTTCGCTCTGGGATTTCATCTGCATCCTGTTTCCCGGTTCCTTGAATCCCCCTTCCTTCCCTCCTTTCCTCAAAACTTACCTTTGAACTTCCTGGATTTTCACCCGCGCTCGGGTCACGGCATTCCGTGTCTCCGAGCTCGGACATTGTTCCTTCCTGGTCTCCGTCCTGGACATCTGAACGTATCCTGGAGTTGGATTGTCATCCTCACGCTGGAATCCGAAGACCAGCGCACGGGTCTATACAAATCCCAGACCGTGTGAAAGAAGTCACCAAAGAAGGTCTCAAGCAAACAACAAAAACAGGTGAGAAGGGGAGAGACTTGTGACAGATTGAGACGCCTAAAAAATGATACAGACACAGAGATGGAAGCTGCAGTTCAAGACCTCATGCGAGGCATGCAGGAACTAACCACAGCAGTTCAAAACCTTAAGGCTGAGAATGCTGCATTAAAGCAGCTAGTTTTGTCACGTGACTCTGCAACTAAGGAAAGTGTGTTATTGGGAGGAGTAGTGGACAAATTTGATGGTTCATCAAAGACCCTCCGTGCCTTCCTTGATTAATGTTTGGTACACTTCACCTTCAAGGCCTACTACTTTTCCACTCCTCGAGCAAAGGTGGGGTTCATGATCTCACACCTCACTGGTAACGCCTTTACCTGGGCAACCCCCCCTAGTCAATTCGGGCGACGCCCTCCTGGATAATTACAATGGGTTTGTGGAAGCCCTAAAAACCATGTTTGATCGCCCAGAGCAGGTTTACAGCGCTCAGGAATGCTTACTTGAATTTCAACAAGGATCCAGGATATGCTTACCTATGTGACCCGCTTTAAACAACTTGTGAAGGAAGCTGATTGGTCTCAAGAAGCCAGCTTCACCCTCTTCTGAAGAGGCCTGAATGAAGAAATAAAGGACAAGTTAGCCAGGGTAGCTCGCCCAAACTCCTTCCAGGCTCTTATGGACCTTTCCTTGCAAATTGACTTTCGAATCCAGGAAAGAAAGGTGGAGAAAAATAAATCCAAATTAACCTTCCAGAAGGCTGCCACAGACCACTCAATCAGACCAGAGCCCACAGCTTCTCCTACCTCAGATCCAGAACCTATGCAACTGGGGGCCTTCCGTGGCCCCATTATCCCACAAGAAAGAATGTGCCGAATTCACACTGGTCTATGCATGTATTGCGCCTCCGATAAACATCTTGTGAGAGAGTGCCTTATTGCTCCTCCACGGCGTTCGGGAAACGCCAGCTGCCGATCCTAAATGGGACACAGTTTCGGGAGAGAGATGTCTGCTCCACATCAATTCCTTCCTTGAACTCTCCTGGACAACATAATCTTGTGATTCTACAGGCATTCCTATTCCAAGAAAGAATCTTACCCCATCCTAGCATTAGTGGATTGCAGAGCCATGGGCATATTCATAGATCATGATTGGGTCACTTCTCACAACATTCCACATGAAACTCGAGAGACAATGCAACCTGTAGAAGTTATTGATGGGAGACCCCTGTCTTCGGGACCCATAACCCTTCAAACTAAAGAGGTCATACTTTCTATAAACCACCATCAAGAGAGGATCAAATTTGACATTCCTAAGTTCAGCTCACTATCCAATGGTTCTAGGCATGCCCTGGTTACAGAAGCATAACCCCTACATCAATTGGGCAGCAGGCTCCTTGCTTCTTGGTTCTGAACATTTTATGTCCCACTGTTTATCGCAAGACACATTACCAAGGTCCTCTGAAGACTCTCAAGAAACTCTGCAAATTCCAGTCACCTTTTCTAACATCATCCCGATTCCCAGGGCCTATCAGGCTTACACAGATGTATTCTTGACAGCCATTGTTCAAGCTCTTCCACCACACAGACCTGAGGATTGAGCCATTGATACTGAATCTTCAGCAGTAATCCCTTTCGGGAGAATGTTTATTTTGTCAGAACCCGAAAAAAGGGCCCTCCGGGAATACTTGGATACCAACTTGGAAAATTGAACTATATGACCATCCAAGTCCCGGTGGGCGCTTCACTATTTTTCATCCCCAAGAAGGATTCCAAGGAGCTTAGACCATGCCTAGATTACCGTGGCCTTAACTAGTGTACTCTCAAGGATCGTTACCCATTGCCTCTCATCTCAGACATCCTGGAAGCAGTCAGAGGTGCAGTCGTCTTCACGAAATTAGATCTCAGGGGTGCCTACCATCTTATTCGCATAAAGGAAGGTGACGAATGGAAGACAGCCTTTAGAACACCCTTTGGCCACTTTGAATACTTGGTTATGCCCTTTGGACTTGCTAATGCCCCAGCAATCTTTCAACATTTTATGGATCGGGTGTTTTCTGATATGCTGTTCCTCTTCGTTATTGTACATCTGGACGACATACTTTATACTCCAAGGACCACCTGAAACATGAAGGGCATGTAAAGACAGTCTTACAACGTCTACGTGAACACAAGCTCCTGGCTAAACCCGAGAAGTGTATCTTCCATGTATCAACTGTTCACTATCTCGGATTCGTTCTTAGCCCAAAAGGAATTGGAATGGACCCCTCAAAGGTTGATTCCATTCTATCCTGGCCTGTTCCAACCACTGTAAAACAAATCCAATCTTTCGTAGGGCTTACTAACTTCTACCGGAAATGTATACCAACATTTTCTGAGATTGTGCATCCCATTGTTACATTGTAAAAGAAAGATACCCCCTTTCGGTGGACCTCTGCCCAAGATTCAGCGTTCCAGCGGTTGAAGTCGGAGTTCACACAAGCTCCCATTCTAGCTCAACCTGACATTGATGGACCTTTCCTTGTCGAAACTGATGCCTCCAATTATGCCATTGGGGCAGTTCTGAAACAGGAACTTGGCGACAAGTTAGAACACTCTATCACCTATCTTTCTCGCACCTTGACCCCCAGTGAAACTCATTATTCAGTCCTGGAAAAGGAATTGCTAGCCATCCGTCAAGCCTTCACTGATTGGTGTCATCTTCTTTTGGGAGCCAAACACCTGGTACAAGTCCGCACGGACCATCAGAATCTTCAAGTCCTGCAATCCCTAGAATGTTGAAACAGTCTTTTTTGCCCAATACCAATTTCAAATCCATCATGTTCCTGGAACACATAACATTATAGCCGATGCCTTATCCAGACGTCCTGATTATGAACCCCTTGTAGATCGGACCTTTCCTATGATGTTTCCCCACACAATATTTGTTGCCTAAGCAATTACCCTTCTGGAGGATATTCGAATTCAAACCCAGTCCTCTGAACCTTGGAAGGAGTTTAAGAGAAACAATCGGTGGAATATCAAAACAAAGGACGGATACCTGTTTAAGGACAATCGCTTGGTCATTCCCACTCCTGGACTGAGACAAAAGACCACAAGCCTATGCCACGATACTTTTCATTCAGGACATCGTGGCATCACCAACACTCTCCATCTAATACAAAGACAGTTTTGGTGGCCAAAGATGAAGGATGATATCAAGATCCATATCCAAACATGTGCAGTCTGCAATCAGAACAAACATGATAACAAAAAACCAGCAGGTCTCCTGCTCCAACCAACAATACCAACAAGACCCTGGGAAATCATTGCTATGGATTTTATTGTGGAACTACTCTCTTCCATGGGCTACACAACTATAATGTTTACCATTGATTTGTTCACTCATATGGCTCATTTGACACCTTTATACAAACTTCCATCCTCATCTGAACTTGCTGGAATTTTCCTGGAACACATATTCCGGCTTCATGGACTACCATCCAAGATCATTTCTGACAGGGGACCCCCGTACATATCCCAGTTCTGGAAACAGTTATGTCGTATACTGGGAATCCAACATGCCTTGTCTTCGGGTTATCACCCACAGATCAATGGAGCCACTGAACGAGTAAACCAAACCCTGGAACAGTATCTTTGTTGCTTTGCCACCAAGGTCCAGGATAAATGTTCACTCTTAATACCTGTGGCCGAAATCGCATACAACAATTCGGATCATTCAGCTATCAAAACTAGTCCTTTCTTCTGCAGTCAAGGATTTCATCGTTTAGATTCTACCGTCCATTCTTCCACACCCTACCCCAGTACCTGCGGTTGATTCCTGGATTGAAACACTAATTACTGTGCACACAGAAGCAAAGGAACACCTTGAAAAAGCCCGAAGAGATGTTAAACATTATGCAGACTCCAAAAGAAGACCTGGGCCTTCCTATTCAGTTGGCGATAAGGTCTGGTTATCCTCAAAACTCCATCCCTGTCACCTACGACCAAATAAATTGGCTCCCAGGTATTACGGGCCCTTTTCTATAAAAGAAATCGTCAACCCAGTGGCCTTTCAACTTTGACTACCAGAATCATGGAAAAGGATCCATCCAATCTTCCACACATCTCTGTTCAAACCATATGTTCAGCCCTCTCGAACTGCTCCAAGATCTACCCCAGTGATTGTCAATAAGAGGTCTCCAGAATCTGTGACTCTAGGTACTGACGTGGTCAATTACAATATTTGGTCGAGTGGAAAGGTTATCCTCCCAGTGAGCGCACTTGGGAACCCGTGTCAAACATGAATGCCCCCATGCTGATTCGAAGATACTATCTTATCCATCCAGGCAAACCCGGAGGACCTGGGCTTCAGAGGAGGCATACTGTCATGAACCGTCGCCTAGGTTCTTTCTGGACTTCGTGGCCCCTGACACATAGGGGATTGAATGCAGTAATCCTTCCAACATGGCCGCCAGACACAGAACGCTGTTTGCCAGTCCTTGCACTCCACACTCTGCGTTCTACTAAACAGACACGCCCCGCGGCTCTGCGCGTCTCAACACTACCGCTTGCTGTAGTTGGACGTGTGTTGCCAGAGTTCGCTCGGGGCTTTCATCTGCATCCTGTTTCCCGGTTCCTTGAATCCCCTTTCCTTCCCTCCTTTCCTCAAAACTTACCTTCGAACTTCCGGAATTTTCGCCCGCACTTGGGTCATGGCATTCCGTGTCTCCGAGTTCGGACATTGCTCCTTCCTGGTCTCCGTCCTGGACATCTGAATGTATCCTGGAGTTGGATTGTCATCCTCACGCTGGAATCCGAAGACCGGCGCACAGGTCTATACAAATCCCGGACATTGCGAAAGAAGTCACCAAAGAAGGTCTCAAGCAAACAACAAAAACAGGTGAGAAGGGGAGAGACTTGTGACAAGTAGGGGGTAGAGGGAGGAGGGGGAGAGGAAGAGAGAGAGGACAGGATGTCCTGGGTTTTTGAGACGAAGTGAGAAGCCAGGGCCGTGGAGAGGGCCTGAGAGGGGACAGGAGAGGCAGAGACTGCAGAAGAATTGGCCAGCTCCTTGCAGATTTTAAAACGTTAGGCCAAGTTGTTAGATGCTGCAGAGACACGGGCTTGGATTTGGGCTCTCTTAGTGCAGACACAGAGCCGGTATTGCCTTTGTAGCAGGCGGCAGGCCAGTTTGTCAGAGGATGTACATGAAGCACGCCATTTCCTCTCAGCCACCCTGCACTTGCGTTTAAGGGTGACAAGGTCTGAGTCATACCAGGAGTTGCACTTGGCTTTGGGCTTCAGGCAGATCCTCATGACAGAGCAAGAAAATCAAGAGTATCAGATATAGCAGAGTGGAGCATGGAAAGTGTTGTGTCAGGGTGAGAGTCAGCCAAAGGGGGACGGGGGTGAGAAAGAGGTGCTGAAAGCCTCATCTGACACACGCTACATGGGTCGGATGACTGAGAATGTGGGTGGCAGTGATGGAGTTGGCTTGGCCTGAGGGGTAGAGAGGGTGAGCTGGGAGGAAAGGAGAAAGTGATCACTCCAGGAGAGAGGAGTGGTGAGAGGGACAGAAAGGGGAAGGTCTGAGGTGATCAGAACATCCAGAGTGTGACCTGCAGAGTGAGTCGGGCCAGAAAGGAGAACAGAGAGTGAGAGAGAGTCGCAAAGGTCGCAAACATTGGCTAGTTGGTGGGAATATGAAACATCTCTCTGTTTTTCTTGTACACTAATCGAGAGAGCCTTGGAGAGAGCACAGGTGTGATTATTATGAAAATCTCTGTCTGTCCATGAACCTGAAATCAGTCTGAGATTATTCAGTGCCCCAAAAAGAATCAGGAGAGAAAGGCATTTAATTCTGGGTAACTAACATCCTGTTCCAGCCTCCAGCAGTTTCTTCTTCTGCCCAGAAATCTTTCTTCATTCTTTAGCAACTCCCCTGCATGCAATCATCAACCCCGAGGGCACTGAGACTTCCATAGAAATAGTGTGGAAATGCTTCCACTTGTGAGATCTTTGCTCTACAAACGCCTCAAGAAAACAAGCCAGGAGCCTTGTGTGTTGCTTTTGCTCTTTCTGTTGTCTTCAGGGAAATACTAGAACACTATGAGATATCCTCAAACCAATCTAAGCACATGCATTCGCCAGACACTGCCTGGTAACTGTCCATTTGAGCGACTGCAACAATATCTCTTTTAAGAGAGCAAAGCGTTAACCATGTTTGCAGCCTTCCCTCAGAAACTTGAACATTGTGAATTAGGTAATGTCTCTGTTGACTGTGAATAAGATTTAAGTTCCTTCAGTGTTTTTCTGCACAGGTGGGGCGTGGCATGGCCTGAATTTTGTTTCCAAACATAGACACTGAATTGAAGACAGAGGTAGATAAGTAAAAGTGTGGCATATTTCGTCCCTCCTTCCTGCTTCCCTGACTCTCCCAGTCCTTATCTCTTTCTGTATTCTCCACTTTTTTGCACTTCCCTTTCACTAGCTGTGTTTATGTTGGCAAATCCCATAAATAAATATATGCACATACATAAATACATACATGCATACGTACATAAATAAATAAATGCATACATACATTCATACATGCATCACACATATAAAGATAACAGGGCCAGAAGTAGTAGCGTATGTAATGTAATGTAATATAATGCATCATTTGTATAGCGCATTTCACCATTAGTATGGTCAAAGTGTGCTAGAAGTTGAACACCCTCGACCAGATTCCAGATATGGGAAGAATTTTAGGAGATGCTAGTATGCTTGTGTGCATATTGGCCATTACAATGCTATGAGGGGTGGACAAGTTCCTTCTAGCCACCCTTGTCAAGCTGGAATGTGGATGGGTGGTGCTAGAGGATATGCAAGAGTGGGAGGGATATTATGTGTGCAGCTACTTATCGAATTTCTGTCATGAACGGTTGCTGCATTCTTATGGCAGAGGTGCTGTGCAAAGTGTTTTCGAGTGTTGTATGATGGCAGATGCATGTGGGTCTGCGGCCGTACATTCGGCTAGTTTCCCTCTACATGGAGTGTGAGAGGTGCAATGCATTGTCTACATTCTAACAGTGACCTAGGTATAAAACGATGGCTAGACTCCAAGAGCCTCACCAGAAACTTGGCAGTATCCCCGTGGTAAATCTGCTAGGATACCGCCGATAGCATTACTGCAGCTCGGTTCGGTGCTATTAGCGCTGGATCCCAAGTTGCAGTAAGGCTGTAAGTCCCCATTTTTGTTAGAGTCCAGAGGACTCTATGGGGCATGCTGGGCGCTATTACCGTGGCATAATTTGTGCCACGGTAATAGCGCTGCAAATGGGTGGAAACTCGCCATATTTACCTCCAGCTCAAAACTGCAGGTAAAGCTGGGTGACTTTACGGCCAGCTCATAGTTGGGCGGAATGGTGAGACAGTGGTAATAACGTTATTGCCACATTTTTACTGCTCCACCCAACATGATGAGGCCCTAAATCACCTAGCTTTAATTCAGAGGCTAAATTCTACCTGTTCCTAGTTTCAATGCAAAGACTACCTTCAACATTCTTCTAGATGCAATATCTGCTACGTTCTTATAGATTCAAAAATTGGCTGAGATTCTTTGTTCGTCTAGATTCAGTACCCATTCTAGATTCTTCATTTGCCTAGATTTAATACAAAGACAATTCTGTGTTCACCTAAATTCACTACAATAGCTACATTCTAAGTTCAACTGGAATTAATAAAGTGCCTGCATTCTGCATTCACCTGGAATTAAAGTGATGGCTCCATTACAGATTGCCTAAATTAATTACTCTGGCTATCTTTTTCATTCACCTGGATTCAAACCAGGTTGCACTCTGCAATCAGATAGTATATGTAGCCTGTCATTTTACAGACAGGAATTACTTTGAAGTAGTTTACTTCGAAGTAATTCTTCTTCCGAAAAAACTCATCACATTTTATGGGTGCAGAAAGGGGGTAAAAGGAGTGGGGAGGTGCATGGGGTATGGGTAGTAGTCGATGACATTTTTCAAAGGAATTAGTTTGAAGTAAATTAGTTCAAAGTAACTCTTGTCAGTAAAATGACATGGAACCCCTCGTATGAATACATTGGATATAGTATACCAGTCAGCAAGCAAAAAGACACTGGCAAAATTTTAATAGTCACCTAACTGAATGCAAACCACTGGCTATGAGATTTAAGGATGTTGTCTCTTACCTGGCATTTGCCATCGACTGCTTTCGAGGGCTGGTTGGGGGCTCCAACAGATGAAAATGGCAAGTTGCGCATGGGAGCTTTCCATGCAAGCCATCCAGAGCCCCTGGCCAGCCACCCGGGCTGGGGCGTCCTAGTTGAGCCACTGAGACCAAGTGTTCTCTGGTCACATGACTCGACTCTGGTGCCAAACAGTGGCCTTTACCTCAGGCACTAACCGTCTCCTCTGGTATGATGTCTTGGGCATGTCACTGAAGTGGGTGTCTTCTGGCCACTTGACTTGGACTACAAACTAACCAGGGAGGGCAGGCTTGGTGTCATGGCCTAAATATTGTCATGTAGGGTTGACAGGAGGAGAATTCCAGGTTTCAGGGGGAAAAGCCACATTTTGAGGGTCATCCTAAAGGTGAGGTGGTCCTCTATAAGGCAGGGTTTGAATGGGATGGGTTTCCAGATTGTGGGTGCTTGGACGGAGAAGTAGAGTCCTCCTAATATTGTGGAATTGAACAGAGGGAACACCAGGAGGTGTGTAGATCAAATCTGAGGTTTCTGTTGGGTTGGTGGCGTGTGGGTTTGTTTAGGAGGAAATCATGGCCTTTCTTGTGCAGAGCATGGTGGGTGAAGCACATGGCTTTGAAAGTGGCCAGTCAGCTGATTGGAAGCCAGTGGATAACTCTGAGTGCAGGGGATCTGTTTTCTATTGGGGAGAGTGCAAGGTGGAGCCTTGCTGCAGAGTTTTGGATCTGTTGGAGCTTTCTAGCTGAAAGGCAGGGGCACCTAGGTGGAGGGAGTTGACTTAATAATCACAATCGATGATGATGGCCAGAATTGCAAATATTCTATGAGGGTCAGAAAGATAGGGTAGGATTTGCCTGAAGATGCAGAGGTGAAAGTTGCATGATCTAGAGATGGTGTTGATGTGGCAAGAGAGTATAAGTTCCGAGTTCAGTGTGCATCCCAGGTTCTTTACTGAAGTTGATGTTGCAGGGGCTGGTGGGGCCTTCAGAGGGTGGCCAAGGGGTGGATTCAGGAAGAAGTGCTGTCTTGCCACAAATCAGGATTTTAGTTTGACCAGGATTGTGGAGAAGGTGTTTGACCGTCATCCAGTGGTCGAAATCAGTGAGAAAGGAGTTGAAGTTTGGGTGGGGAAAGGCCAGGGAATTGGGAATCTTGAAAATGATCTGTGTGTCGTTCGTGCAGTTGTAGCAGATAAGGTTGTGAGAGTAGATGAGTGCTGGGGGGGGGCTTAGGTAGAGGTTGAAGAGGATGGGGAGTGGAAGCTCCCTGGGGGACCCTGTGAGAGACAAGGTAGGGGAGAGGAGAAGGGAGGGAGGCTGGTGATTTGCAAGTGGTTGGAGAGGAAGGAGGAGATACAAATTAAAACAGTGGGCCTCATTCCAAGTTTTCCGGTCCGGAAACAACAGTACCGGAAAGCTTGCCAATACCGTTGTTTCTGGAACGACACCCGCTCGCAGACCTTGACGATGAACTGGCACCATTCACGAATGGTGCCGGTGCATCCGTCCTCCCCATTCCCGTTGAGTCCAATAGGACTCAACGGGAATGGGGAGTGGTATTTACCGGCACGGCTACCGCCAGAGTCATAATGATCCCCAGTGTCCCTGATGCCTAGAGAGTGCAGTCTGTCAGTGAGAGTGATGTGGTAGATTGTGTCAAATGCTGCTAGGAGGTCAAGCAAGATGAGGGCAGCACATAGTTCTGAGCCTACTGATCTTTTCATGTCATCCGAGACAGAGACATGGGAGGATTTGGTTCCATTGAAGGGTCTGAATGCGGATTGGGTAGGGTCGAGGAGGTAATTGGATTTTGTGAAGTGGCAGAGTTGGGAGTATGCCATGCAATCTAATAGTTTGACAATGAGGCAGTTGTTTGAGATTGGAAGGTAGAGTGGTTAGAGGGATGGCTTTTTAAGTAAATGTTTGACATGAAATGTTTTGAAAGCTGCTGGTAAAACACCGAATGTTAGTACATAGTTAATTATTGATCTAGCAATGCTGCCTGCACAGGTGTGGGAGAGGATGTTTTTAAGGAGTCAGGGGACATGGGGTCTCCAGGGGATCCTGAGAGGTGGCTGCTGGAAAGGACTTTCAGGAATTCTGGATGGAAGATGGAGGAGAACGAGCAGAGGAGGGCGTTTGAGGGGGGAGTTAGAGGAGTGGTAAGAGAGGGAGAGAGGGGGATAGTTCCTAATGTGGCGCTGTTGGTGAGGTTTCTTTTGATGGTGAGGCTGTAAAAGTGATCTGACAGGGCATTGCAGAGTGATTGAGAGTGAGGTGTGGGGGGGGGGGAGCAGACAGGGGCCTTGAATTCCCCCATGTGACAAAGTTACAGTGGCAACACCAGCCAAGTCCATCAGGGGAACTCTGGTGGCCGTGGCAGCCTTACACTCTGAGATGCAACCCCTGGAGGTGGGGAATGGAGGATCCCCCAGAGATTCCTTGGTAATCACAACACTGGCAAAAAGGAAATAGAGCACATCCATCAGAACATCTATAGGTGAGTTATAAAGTTTACACACACACACCAAAGCAGCTGAGAAGAGACTGAGGCCTAAGCCACTTAGGCTGTCACAGGTACAGTAGTCCACATGTGTCTAATCGCATCATGCAACTGAGGCACAAAGGCCAAAAAGGATCACGCACCAGACTCTTAAGCAAAATCTACAGCAGTAACAGGCATTAGGCATACATGCTGGATACACAAACGCTAACTGCAGTATTCAATTAAAAGCACACTCGCAGAGATGAGAGAGTCAGATCCAAATTAACTTTCCAGGCAGTTTACTAAATCTAGAAGCAGCAATTTTCTCACATGCCTGCCCCTATTTGTAAACTAAATTGTAAAAATTGTCCCTCACCAGACTTAAGGAGGGGGACAGGTTACCCACAAGGGGGGAACAGGGCCAAGGAAGTCTTGGCTGAGGAAAACCAGGAAAGAACAGGCCAGAAATAAAGCATGTGTTTCCCTATTCACCATATCACATACTGTATAAATGGCAGCCAGTACGCAAAAGCTTTCTGTGTGGGAGGAGGGTATTCTTGGGAGATGGTGTTACAGACCAAGAGTAGAGTTGAAGAGAGGTTGAAAAAGTAGGGCAAGAAAGCTCAAAGGAGGGAACAGGAGTGATCAGCTAAGAAGTGAGAGCAAGAGCACAAAGAGTAGAGAACAAGGAGGAAAGATATAAGAAAGTGTAAGGAGGATTAGAGAGAGCAAGAATAGGAGCAATTAGAGTAACAAAACCTAAGTCAGAATGTGCTGTGGAGCAATAATAGGAGGAGAAGAGGACAAGAGCTGGAGTATAAGGACTCAGAGAGTCATCTGTGGGCAGACAAAGTGATTAGAACAGGGCCAGCTTGAGTCGGTCACAGTTATCCTGTACCCAGGGGGAGAATCTAGGTTAAGGGGGAGAGCCTCCTGAGTACCCGGGGAGAGAGCCTGGGAAGGAGAAGAAAGAGTCACAGGGAATGTTGATGAGTGAGTCATGGGTTCTTTGTTCCCTTTATTGGCAATACCAGAATGTCAAGGTGGGGTTCATAGTATGATACATTTGAGCAATCCTGTGGCACTACTCAGAGTCCTTATTTTTAGTACTCTTGTGATGGGGTACAATTTATACCTGTAGCAATCGAAGTAAGCGGTAAGACCTACCTGAGTCATCCATTGCTGGGGCAGAGTAGCTCAGCAGATGCATATTGTAGGAGCGAGAAATAGACACCTGTCAAATCCAGACCCTTAAGATCACAAGGAGTTCAATGATGAGTGGAGTTCATCTGCCATATGAAGAGATGCATTACGACCATGGTCCCTCAGAACCAGACCCACCATAGCGTGTGAGGTTACTAAAGGAGGATGGACCCTGGAAACTTGATTTCCATAACAGGAACTCAACATTTTAAATTCAGAAAAGCTGGTCTTGCTGCTGCAGGTTACACAATGTGATGTTTGAACCATTGAATGCTTGGTTATGGTTTCAGAGAAAGCCTTCTTTTTTGATTAAATCCCCAAGGCTTCAAGGAATTCTCCCAGTCCTGTTATTGTGATCATTCCTGTCTGGGTGTCTTTTCCTGGTGACAGTCAGCCAATTGAAGCTGGGCCGGGAAACTTTTTGATGGCTGCATCCTTTTGTGTGTGGATTACTTTTTTATTGCCCATAGGGGTCCCATTTGTATATAATATTATCATTAGTAAACATACTAGTCTTGATAACTACAGAATCCAGTCTTCGTTTGCTCTGTTCTTCCCCCTTTATGACAGTGGACCAAGGAAGAAATCACCTGCAGATTTTGTGTGTCTGATACCAATACGTTTCAAATGGTGCAAGTACTTATGATTGCAGTACATTTCAAATCATAAGATATGTTTTCATCCAAACACCAAAGGTAATGGCTTTGGCAATGCTTTTTTACAATGTATGTTTGAAAGGCATGAAAGTTGACATGCATAATAGCGCACTTTGTTTTATACACAACTGACACTGATATTCTCATGGCACCATTTGTCATGTTTTCTGTTTCAGGGGCTATTTGCAGCTTGCGCTGTATGTGAGGAATTACCATTTGGCTAGGGTGTAAAATCCATGTTTGTTTAGATGGTTAATATTAAATTAAATGATGCAGTTAATGATATCTCATAGAGAGTGGTCTGCTAACCAGACCCCCCCTTTCATAAGCTCCAAGCCAAAAGCATAGGGGCATGTGCCCTGCTGCATCAGTCACCTGATCTGCAGCACCAGATTTCCAGTGGCACATAGCAGGTTCAGAGGTAACATGTGCCCTTTTCACTTCAGCTGTATTTCAAGTCTGTACCTTACTAATACGGTGGGAGTTTAATCTTTACACATGAATGCATACCTGCATTTAGGGTATGGCACATAGTAACAAACATACCTATATGAAGCCACGTATGATTTATAGCATATAAGTGTCAGCATTTTGAACCCAGGCCAGAGGATTGTGCATATACTGGTAAAATAGCCTTGTCCTCCCTGCCTGCAGGGGGAGAAATTGAAAAACTGTGCCTCTTATCTTGATCCTTTTTTGGATAGTAGTAGCACCTCTCTCTAGGACAGCCTCTCCTTCCTGAATTCTTCACTTCCTTTAGCACAAAGCATTTAGGATATAATGCAAGCAGGCATATCCCACTTGTCATAAGAACAGTGATTAGATCCCTTAAATCAGTATTTTTTTCCCCAAACTCTTTTGGCCTTCTGACCTTAAAAGGGGGCCCCACTCCTTCTGTGATTTATTATTGGACCATCCCAGCAGAAGGAAGAATTTGCAAAGGCTGAGTGTCAAAGGTAGAGGCAAACTCTGCTCCTTAACCATTCCCAGGGCACATTGGGGCTGAACTGCTGCTGAAGCAAGACATGCCTCTCTGTCAACTGCACTGGGACACAGGACCTCACTGGAGGTGAAGCACTCCTGCAGGTGTTTGTTAGCCTCCCCCATGTTTGGAACAACGAGAAAAAGGACTTATCTGGTCCTGGAGCCCCTGGTTTGGGGCTCTTTATTCTCAACATCAAACCACTTCGAAACATTTTTTGGACCCATTCGACAAAGCCGAACAAAAAGGAACCTCCAGTGCTCCCTTTGGAAATCACAAGATCTTCAAGCCACTGTGCCACACATTCAAATCAGCTCGCTGCAGCACCTCACCTGCTAAGTGCCTCGATGCCCAGACTTGAACTAGAAGCGGATAGATGAAACTGATATGTTTAAACAAATTATCAAAATTGCAAACCTTGTTGATTCAGATCGACAGTTGAAGCAAAACTGGTGGCCTTATTGAACTGTGGCCCTCAAACAATTAATTGAACCCCCTGTCTCAAACTGCTCATCCACTCACCAGCATCTTCAGCTTTGAACCGACTGTTGAACCAACCCTGATCGCCCTCACGATCTGCACTTCTTAGCCACAGTGAACTTCTGCTTGGCCCCCAGCTCAACACCGGCTCCCCATCTGGTAAACCATGACACCTGCATTCAAGCCTGGTTTGAACTGCTAGCAGGGCACATAGAAACATGGTTCGATGCTGTTGAACTACCAAGAACAGCGGATAGGTATAATTGACTGAAAAATGTCACTCTGGTTAGGGACTGGTTAGTTCACCTTTAGTCCATTTTTTGCATAAGAAGATACATTTTATAAACTTTGGTTTTTGTTGACCTGGAACACCTGTCTCATTGCCCAGATTGCTATATCCTTATATCCTTGCATATTCTGTGTTCCTTCCACAGGGGTGGGTTTTGTGTTTTTGCAGTTAGTTATTTTTGCAAATGGTGTGTTTGATGAAAGCATATATAGTTTGATAGAACCCAGATTGGACATACCGTTCATGTTGGACTGCTGTACCTTGCTGTTTGGGATTGCTACTGGATTACATGATAGTCTGGCCATACCTAAGCCATTGTTACCACAAACGTCGAAGGAGGCATATGTCTTACCTTTATGCTTTGAATGGCTCTTGTTGTGTAGGAGAGTAGGGCTGAGGAGGCTGTTTAGCCACCAATCTCCCTTATATTCCAGCAGGGCAGACATCATTTAGCCAAAATGTTACCGTATGATATCAGTGAATGTGTGCTTTGTGTTAGTGGTTTTTAAGGGGCCGATTCATGGAACAAACGTGCGCCGAAAATCTACGCGCAAGCAGGCGCAAGCAGGCGCAAGCAGGCGCAAGCGGAAAAAAAGAGGCGATTCATGGAAGTCCCTGCGCGTGTCTTCCTCGGGATGTGCGCCAAACCCGTGCATGGCGCACACATCACTGCAACATCGCGAAAGGCGTGCGCGACGCGCACAGTGAAAGCGCACAACCGCAGCGCACACACCAGAAAGTGGGCGGGACATGGGGCGTAACGCGCGGAATGGGGAACAACACGCGAAAATAAGGGCGTAACTGGGGATGTACTGCAGGGAAGCAGACGGAACGCCCACACGCACTCGAACCACACGTATTCATGGAATCGAATAGGGCAAAGCCACGCACAGCCAAAGACACGCACAAGCTGAAACACGGCCGCCACACGAAGGCAGGCGGTAGAGTCCCAGCGCATCCAAAAAGTGGCGCGCGGGAAGTTAAATACGCGATTGAGCGGGTACGTGGATTTCAGGGGTGCGCGAGAAATTCTACACGCGATTGGCCTGGGTACGTGGATTTCAGGGGTGCACGAGAAATGCTACACGCGATTGGCCTGGGTAAGTGTATTACAGGGGTGCGCGAGAAAATCTACACGCGATTGGCCTGGGTACGTGGATTTCAGGGGTGCGCGAGAAAATCTACACGCGATTGGCCTGGGTACGTGTATTACAGGGGTGCACGAGAAATGCTACACGCGATTGGCCTGGGTACGTGTATTACAGGGGTGCGCGAGAAAATCTACATGCGATTGGCCTGGGTACGTGGATTTCAGGGGTGCGCGAGAAATGCTATACGCGATTGGCCTGGGTACGTGGATTTCAGGGGTGCACGAGAAATGCTACACGCGATTGGGCCTGTGCGAGTGGGGCAGTGTATTACGTGGGTGTGCGGGAAGTTGAAGAGGTGAATTGCCAGTGTGGGTCCTCCCAGGTCTCCCCTCTACCCCCTCCACGACCTCTGCAGGCAGCCCACACCACAGGGGACTACCCTGCACCCCTGGTCATGTCCCGCAGGCAGCCCATCCACCATGGGCATGCCCCCCAGCCAAGCCACATGTCCCCTTGCACCCCCACCCCCCAGCACCGTGGGGCACCTGCCAGTAGGCCCCCAACCATGTCCCACTCATGTCCCCTTGCCCCCCCCAGTCACCAGGGGCAGCCTCCACCAGGCCCCCACCCATGTCTCCCACCACCCCCACCCCTCCAGTCACCAGGGGCAGCCTCCACCAGGCCCCCACTCATGTCCCCCTGCGCCCCCACCCCCCAGCACTGTGGGGCACCTGCCAGCAGGCCCCCAACCATGTCCCCTTGCACCCCCACCCCCCAGCAGGCCCCCACCCATGTCTCCCACCACCCCCACCACCCAGTCACCAGGGGCAGCCTCCACCAGGCCCCCACCCATGTCTCACACCACCCCCACCCCCCAGTCACCAGGGGCAGCCTCCACAAGGCCCCCACCCATGTCTCACACCACCCCACCCCTCCAGTCACCAGGGGCAGCCTCCACAAGGCCCCCACCCATGTCTCCCACCACCCCCACCCCTCCAGTCACCAGGGGCAGCCTCCACAAGGCCCCCACCTATGTCTCACACCACCCCACCCCCCAGTCACCAGGGGCAGCCTCCACAAGGCCCCCACTCATGTCCCCTTGCACCCCCACCCCCCAGCACTGTGGGGCACCTGCCACCAGGCCCCCAACCATGTCCCACTCATGTCCCCTTGCACCCCCACCCCCCAGCAGGCCCCCACTCATGTCCCCTTGCACCCCCACCCCCCAGCACTGTGCGGCACCTGCCACCAGGCCCCCAACCATGTCCCACTCATGTCCCCTTGCACCCCCACCCCCCAGCACTGTGGGGCACCTGCCAGCAGGCCCCCAACCATGTCCCACTCATGTCCCCTTGCACCCCCACCCCCCAGCACTGTGGGGCACCTGCCAGCAGGCCCCCAACCATGTCCCACTCATGTCCCCTTGCACCCCCACCCCCCAGCAGGCCCCCACTCATGTCCCCCTGCCCCCAGGTCCTGACGAAACGCAATCATGGCAGTAATGGGCAGCATACCCAGCACAAACACCCAGGCAAGGATTGCATCCACCCACATAGTAGATGCAATTACATGATACAACCCCAATGGCAAGTATGTAAATGAACACATGTCCCTCACACACACATACACAATGGGTGCAAGTGAATGTCAAAACCCATATCATGACATGCATGAAACCAATGAGAAAATACCACAAATGTAAGTAATAAATATATGTATTAAAGATGAAAATGAAGTAAAGAAATAAAACACACAACAATGGGGATGACAAAACAAATGGTCCATGTCCGAGAACAAATAGAAAAAATCAAAAAACAAAGGAATCCAAAAAATAATGTAGTCCAAAGTAAAATAATGGGGGGAAAAATAAGGAAAAACCATTGCCTCATGGTGAACACAAATATAAATCCAACAAATGTTTTCCAAACATCAAACTATGTACAAGAATATCCCAGGGTCCATGAGCCCAACACCATAAATTAAACCTACTACTACTAACTAATAATAAAAATATATACAGAAAAGTGGCCATTGTCCGAGCGGTCCAAAAAAAACTTAAAAAATAAAGGAAACCTAACACTAACTAACTAAAGAACTATATACAATGGCAGCGGGCAAGTCCTGCGGCTCACTCTGTGATGTTGCCGGCCAGGGCATCCTCGAACTCCATGTCGATGTCCCGGAGGCGGGACTCTGTCCTGGCCCCGAGGTCTCGCAGGGACAACCCCGTGTCCACCACAAACTCCCTGCGAGCTTCCTCGAGGCACTCAGCCCGCCTCAACGCCCGACGCATGGAGAACTCCGCCCTGACCATGGTGAGCCGCTCCTCTTCCGCCCGCTGCCGCTCCGCACCTATCCGCTGGACCAACTGTTCCCACACGGAAGACACTGCCATCCCAGGGTTCCCCTGCCCTCCGGCCGATGCCTGCCCCTCTGATCTTGATGGCCCCGAGCCATGATGCCTCCCACGTCGATCCTGCTGCTGCCTCTGACGCCACTGCCTCTGCCAGCACGACGGCATCCAGGCTGATGGAATCCACCGATGCCGTCGTGCACGTGCCCTGCCAGATGATGCCGGCACATCCTCCATCTGCAGGGGGACAGTTGCTGGTGTGTCCACCCCTGCTGGACCTTCGACTCCCGACTGTGGCAGGGATGGGGTCCCCACCGAGCTGGCTGCGTTGGTCGGGGCAGGTCCACAGGGGGCCCTGGTGGCATCTGGGCCGGAAGACGGCATGGAGCACGACTGGCGCATAGCCTCCACAGAGGAGGAGAGGGTCGCCAGAAGGCCACACACATGTAGGAAACCCCCGACCATGGCGGCTCCCAAATGGTTCACGTACGCACGGTGCTCTTCGTGATGATGTGCATGCTCCTCCCGGGAAGCATGCACCTCATCACGAATGCCAGCCGTGCGCAACGCGACACCAATCAGGACCCTCTCCACACGGCCAGGGGTCCCCTCGTCCGCAGGTAGAGGAGTGTCAGATGACATGGACATCTCCCCTACCTGCGGACGGGCCTGGGATGGGGCATCCCTGCTGGTGCATGGTGGTGCAGTCACAGTGTCAGGGACTGTGACATGCACAGGCACCTCCACGGCGACCTGTGCTGCCTCCTGCCCCTGGCCCTGGACTGCACCACTTGCACCAGCGGGGATGCCCCCACCAGGCCCCATGTGTGGCTCAGTAGCGGCCTCCTCCCCCTCTGTGGAAACCACCAACCTGGATGTCTCCACGCCGTCTTCCGCCGGTGCAAGCCCCTGTGGGGGCTCACCCACCCCTTCCGCTGCAGCCGTGGTGGCATCCCCGCCGCTCTGCTCCACAGCGCCTTCTCCGCCCTCTTCTTCACTTGCCACTGTGTAGAGGGAGACATAGAACACAAGCATCAGGGTACTGTACAATGGTCCCCTAGACAGGAAGCAACAGCAGATGAGTGGCACTGTCATACATCACTTCCATCATGTCCCGCCACAACACATGGTCAGTGCAGGCAAAACACATACAGTAACAGGCATGGCGCATGCCATGGACATTGGCATACATGACCAAGGGACTCATGATTCATACAATGTTGGTTTCAAACTCACATGCATCATGGGTCTTGCCATCACATGCACACACCTCACCGTAGTTCCATCCATCTGGCCTCGTACACCACAGACGCAGTGGATACAAGGATGACTAGGCTGCATCAGTGAATCTGAACATTGTCACAGACATGTGTCATGCATCCATGGCAGTTACAAGTCACAGACACGCAGTTCAGACACACACACATGGGCACCATACGTGTACATGGGACCAGCACCCATCCCTCACCCCCACCCATGTCCAGGAACAGAGACTGCCATGCTTCCATGTGTCCATTCCGCACAGAGCCCCCCATGTTGCAATAGAACACATGCACCAACCATGTGGTTCACACATCACTGTACTCACATGCCTGACCATGATGTCCCTGCACACACACATACGTACATGGCCTATGTCACACATACAGGCAGGTATCAGACAACCAGCACACTGCAACATGCCCTGTCTCACACAGTAATGCTTGGCCACTTACCGGCCAACTCCAGATGGATCTGCCTCCGAAGGATCTGGGGGTGGAGCGCTGGGTCTACGCGTTCCATGACCCTCATCTCGATGTCACTCAGGCGTGCCCGGCCCCCCTCCGCGAGGCGCCGGGCCTTATTGAGGGTCCTGGACCTCAAGTCCTCCCAGCGCTTCTTGATGTGCGTGATGTCGCGGGTTGCCACCCCCTCCGCGTTGATGGCAACCACTACATCGTCCCAGATCCTCTCCCGTCCTTCCTTGTTGGCGCGTGGTCTTCCGAAGAGGGCATCATAATGCCCCAGGACATGCTCCACCAGGACACCAACTTCCTTCTCACTGAAGCTGGTGGCCCTCTGCCTCTCTGGCTGGGGGTCGCCACTGGTCTCAGATGGTGCTTGCCCCGACATGGCGACCCCCGAGGCAGGCGTGGGTGGGCAACTGGGTCCTGGGGCTGGGCTGTGGAGCGATGGTATCCCAGTCGGGAGTCTACTGTTCCAGCAGGGGTCGACACAGCAACTGGACCCCTGCAGATGGCTGATGTGCAGGCACCAAATGGCAGGGCACGGTGGCAGCAGGCAGGCAGGCAGGCAGGCAGCAGCAGATGGCACGTGGGAGGCTGCTCGGGGCACTGGGGGGCAGTGATTCGGCCTACTGGGCAGGAGCGTGGTCTTCCGTGTGTATTCGTGGCCAGCTTGATACGGAGTGATTTGGCACGTGAAAAATCTGCACGTCAGCGTGTAATTCGAGGAAAGGCCCGTAGCGCGTAAGCGCGTCTGCACGCATACGCATTTTCATTGGACCAAAGGCCCTCAGCGCGTGAGCGCGTCTGTGACGTGTCGTGCGAGGGTGTATCCCTCATTGCACGTGATGACAGAACACACGTGGATTACAATTAATCACGTGTGAAAGTTCACGCCACCCCGGAACACACGTACCCAGGCTAATCGCGTGTGGAAAACTGCACGTCCGCGTGTAATGCGCGTAAACGCGCGTGAAAAACTGCACGTCCGCGTGTTTATGCGCGTAATCGCGCATGAAAAACTGCACGTCCGCATGTGACGTGACGCGCGCGTGCGTTTCCCTCAGCACGGGTTAAAGGTGAGCGGGCCCAGCAGTTCGCTGTACGTGCCTTCCGTGGAGACCGACGTGTGTTGCTGCTTCCAGTTGTTTCGCGCGCCATCTACTTCACAGCTCTCAAGGACGTATCTCTTCTTTTGGCGGGGGTATTGGCTACGCGTGTTTTTCTGCATCGCGCTAGTCAGACGGTGAGTCGCAAACGCTCCTTTTCCCACTGCGGGTGCCCCTGTGTATTGCACCCATTTTCGATGTCATCGTAGCCTGCGTGTCCCACACGTACGCGTTATTCGTGTTACTGGGTGCCACCGCGTACTGCGGGAGGTCAAATCCACGCACGTAGGCTGCAGGGTTGCGTGCACGGTTTTACTGCAGTTTTGGGGTGCCTGAGCGTTGCGTGACCCCTCACCACATCACCGGGGTCACATACAGCCTTGCAGGTGCAGGGGGGCTGTTAACATCTTGCTTCCCACCCCCTTCACCCCAATTGCCCAGGACAATTGTGGTGTACACCTCCCATTGGCACCACTCCATCTGTGCCAGCACTATTACATCTGTGCCATGGTTGGGAGGCCACCAAAGGTGAGGGGCGCCTCAGCTGGGCGTACTCCTCGTGGCGGGCGTGGTCGGGGACGTGGCCGTGGTGACCAGGGAGTAGGGGGACTCCAGGGTGTCCAGGGCAGCCACAGAGGGGGAAGAGGCAGGGGTGCGCCACTTGAGCACAATGTTGTGCCATGTGTCGGTGCAGCCATGCCACCACCCCCTGTGGTTCCGGGGGATGCAGCTCCTGCATCTGGCACTGGCACCCGTATGACCCAGCAGTCCGTTCCATCGACTGCCACGGGCCCAAGGGTAGCGGTAGCTGCAGGTGCAGCTGTGGACACCGCCACCCAGGCTCAGGGTCTGCCAGCGCAGGCTGCGTTGGCACTTGAAGAGCCCTTGGTAGATCTCCAACAGGCCAGGGGGGAAACCATAGGGGCACGCCGGGCTGCTCAGACCAAGACACGTGTCCCTGGGGCAGTCATGTCATCTGCTGCCCCGAACAGCCGGGTGTTGGCAAGTGCAGGGGCAGATGCACCCAACAGCACCCCGGTTGTGAGTCTGCCAACCAGGACCGTTGCGGTCAATGACCCTGCCACAGCTGATGTTGCTGCGCAGGGTCCATTAGTGGGCACCCAGCTGCCACTGACACAAGTCAGGCCTTTGGTCATCCCTCCACCTGCCACTCCCTCGGCTCAATCCACCGAACCCACTGGCCATACTGGTCAGGGCGGCATTAGCCAGCCAGGGTCTGCGCCACAGTCCAAGAGGAGGAAGGTTGCACCTGCAGCACAGGCTGGGACCCCACACACAGCCACGACCTCCTGCACGTCGAGGAAGAAGCCTTTCTGTAAGCAGGAACTGGACTTCCTCATGGACTACGTGCGGGGACACAGCCGTGACATGCTAGTGGGTGCCAATAGTCAGACTACGGCTGCCCAACGTGACACCCACTGGAAGCATGTTGCGGAACATGTCAGTTCATTCGGCCATGAGGTGCGCACAGCACAGGAGTGCAAAAAAGCGCTGGAATGACATCAAGCGCAGCACTAAGGCTAAGCGTGCCTCAAATTACAACTTGACTCTGGTGACTGGCGGTGGACCTGCACCAGAGGAGGAAGAACTCACTCCGCATGAGGCTCTCGTTGCGGAGTTCATACCACCAGAATTGGTCGAAGGTGTGGGAGAGATGCTGGACTTTGATGCCCAGTCCAGTGAGTGTTGAAGCGTAGTTGTTGAGGACGTGTGTGTTTCACTTGTGGGATGTGTTGTGCATGATTGCTGCTACATGTGACGTGTACATGGTTCTGAGGTGTAAGTAATGCAATGCTACCGTCATGCATGTCTCCTCTGCCTGCATGCGGGACTCCATGTGGGCATGCTCCCTTGCCCCTCCTCCGCCACTCTGCACCCCGGTTCCACCTTTGCACTGGTCTGCTACATTCTTGCCAATGTGTAGTTTCTTGTTCATGTGTCCTGTGTAGATGCTAACTTCCAGCTTAGAAACTGCCAGACATATGCCGTGTGGTACAGCCTTAGTACTCGATGCAGGGTATCCCACTTGTACTGTGCATGGGTCAGATGTCCCGCAGGGACATGAGTGCCCATTCATGCTCCATGTGCATTGCACGCATGCCCCTATGTGTCCTTGACTGGATGAGCACTGTAATATGAGTCCTTGGTTACATACATTGCCTGCCATATTATCGGCCTCCCCATGTCAACTGTGGCTCAGTCCTGCGTTGCACACATGTTTAGGCAATGACAATCTGTGTGGCTCACAGGCCTCAGCCTGTTCAATGGCCAATGATTCTGTCCAACTCTTGTCGTGTCTTCTTCACACGTGGCTGGCCTCCGGATCTTCCATCATGTGTCCTGCCCACTGTCCCAGCATCATTAGCAGTGTTGTAATTTGATTCACATTAAGCTGTTGATGCCAGTCAACACTGCTTGTCAATACACAGGTGTATGGGCAGCCTTTTGATACCATGCTAGGCATCCCTGCTTTGGTACTGGGGTGGAGGGGTGCTTGGCTGCTAGACATGGTACACATTGAATACACAATGCACGTGATGTCTGAATTTGACATTGCACTGCCTTCACATTTCCTGGCACACACCATGGAGTGCTTGTACATGTAGGTAGTGAGTGGCGTACACATTTTCAGCACTGCATAGACCCACTTCCATGCAAACTGCCACCTTTCAACAGGTCTGATCACAGTGGCTATTCTAAGTAGACCCAGCATGCATGCCAGGTCATATGTTGTGTGTCACATGTCTGCCGGATGCCTTTGCTGTCGGTGTGTGTGTGTGTTGTGTGCTTCTGACATGTGTAGTTAAATTTTCCTCTCTATTTTTCAGGTGATGACGCAATGGATGCAGAGGATGGTGTTGTCACGCCAGACACAGGGTTGGTAAGACCACATCAACCCGGCACTAGTGGGGGTCGTGGGGTGGTAGGCCACGAAAACCCCCAAGTGCTGCAGTCCATCCTGTCTCTGGCTGCCTATGAGTCCAGCCTTGATGACGACTCTGACGTCCATGTTGAGTTGGATGACCATCAAGTCCATGTGTCAGGGGTGAGTGATTCTGATGTGGACACACCTGCACTGAGGGATCAGACAGTCTTGGTTCCTCCGCCCGTGGTGGATCGGGACGCAGGGTCACCCTCCAAACTAGTCACTGATGTGCCTGGGACATCACGTCGACGGGGGCATGTAGTCGTGCAGCCGCAGGCGGTGCCAACACAGCGAGGACCTCTGGTCCTTGGGTCCCGCAGGGGTCAAGCCCGGCAACGCGGTCGCCGCGCGCAACCGCTGTATACTGAGTGGGAGCAAGACATGACTGCCAATTCCGAACGGCAGGGGGCAGCAATGGAGAACATCGCTGACAGCATGGAGCGTGTGGCCCGATCTGTGCTCCCCCCTGCTAGGCAGGTGCTTCTCCAGCAGCAGACGGCACGGTCCACGGCCCGCTCGCTCAGGCTGGGCATGGCGGCCTCAGACAGGGCACGCCAGGCTGAAATGTCGTCTCTGCGTCAAGCAATTGCTGCTCACGCAGAGGCGCACATGGATGCCCTGAGGGAGGAGTATGCCTCCCTCAGATCCACTCTGGGTGTCCTTATGATGTCCCAGAGGCAGCAGGCAGAGGAGAGGTTTGCACAGCTTGAGCGCACCATCTCGGCTGAGCTACAGGCTTGCCGGGAGGTGCAGCGGTTGTCCAGCCAGGACTTGCAGGAGGAACTCCGTGTTACACGTGCTACCTTGCAAGAGGAAGCACGTGTATCACGTGAGGTTCTGCATGCAGACCTATGTAACATCTCAACAAGAAAGAAAGGATACTGGTATGTGTTGGGTTGGCTACTGTGAAGTCTAAATAAATTGGAAAGGTTCACCTGGTCTCAACCCATATAGTCTTGATAATTTATCAAAATTTACATGCACAGAAGGTAACATCGCCACACAGAACCAGGCTCACCTGTCCGGCAGACTTGCTGCCGACGAGGGGCAAGCTGCGGCTAGGCGTGGCCAGGCTACTGTGCCACGTCCTCCTTTCCAGGATGAGCCAGACTCGGACGACCATCTATCTCCCACATAGGTCGTGCTGTGCAGGTGTTGAGCCCATGGAGGTATTTTTTTTTTGGCTCTGCATCATCGCATGTGGATGTTGAGCAGCACCCTGTACCTCCCCCCTCCTGGGTGCCTCCCCTCCCCCCGGGTCGTATGTGGCCATTTTTGATTTTTCGTTTAGTTTAGTTAGTTAAGTTTCTGTTTGATAGTTAGTTTAAATAGGTAATGTAGGTTTTCCATAGTTAGTGTAATTAGTTAATAGTTGAGTTAGTTTAAAATGTGTAGTCTATTGTGCTTTCATGTGACAGTGCGGTGCCTTGTGGTTTTTGAAGGCATCCACTGTCTGTTCCAGCTGGGCCCTTCATGGTTGTCTTGTGTATGTGTTTGCTGCTTGGGTTCCTTGACTCACATATGCCACTCCTGCCTCCCTTATCCATGGGCTCGCAAGGATGGTTCGGTGTTACAGAATTTTACACAAGGGCTTTGGACTGTCATATCTGTGGCATGTCTGGTGCTTTGTGACTTGTGTTGACACCCCTAGTGGGGATGATTTAGGTGTAATTGTCCACTGTTCAGCTTTTGCTAGATGGGGTGTGTCATGATTAATGTGGACATTGATTGCTATGCATTGTGTATTATGTCTCATTTCTTTCCTGTACACGTGCCTGTTGCAATTCATGCTGTAGATAGTGTTCCACACTTTGGAAGTCAAAGACGGACTGATGGTGTGATTTGTGATGTGACTCTCTGACATGGTCAAGTAATGAGATGCCTGATGAGACACACACAGATCACTTCGATGCATTAATCATTTGTTCCATGCACTTTCTGCAGGGGGATGAGGCACCAGAGCACCTTTGGCAGCAGACATGGCCCATTGGACGACGGAATTCCTGACCCGTTTGTTGGTGCCCACATGCACATGTGTGCACGAGCAGAGCCACAGTGATTGCAGACCCACATCCTAGAACTGCTGACATGTTCCAAGGAACTCCAGGCAAGGTGAGCATCACAGGGGGGCCACGACACAGCAAAGCTTGCACCAGGCGAGTTGCACATGCAGGCTTAGTCACAGCACTGAGGGTGAGCTTAGACGAATATTGGTGTTGAAGCACACAATGCAGCTCAGATGTGTTTGTGGACTGATGGCTGTTGATAGTAGGGTTGTCTGGGACACATGCAGGGGCAGTGGAACATACCCTGCGGTACACCAAGGTTCATTGAGGCACTTGTATCAACCATGTAGCCTTCAGAGACATGGAAAGGGGCAGCTCACAGGGACATACAGCAAGGGACATACTTGGGTGCAGTGCATGTCTATTCCACGTACTTCATGATAAATGCACTGCCAACTTTGTTTTGGTCATGGTGGTACGCAACTTGCTCTGTAGTCATGGCTTGCCATATGGGTCTGTCTGCTTACCCAGGGAACATTGCATGTTGTGTGAATTGTGACACATTGGTGTTCCATTTGCCACGCACCCACCAGCGCCTGACTCACTGCATTGACTGTGTATGACCCGTCACAGGGGTGATGTTATATATGGGTACGAAGCATCGAGCACTGATTGTCTGTTTGTAGAGTAGTTTGTTGCTATGGGGCATGTTTTGTGTTGTGTTTTCGTGTAATTGGCACATACAGGTTGTTGACTGTGTCTCTCTTTGCAGCATTGGAGTGCTCCTGTAACCGGCCCTGAGAGTGCGCAGGCAGGAGGCCAGCACTCAAAACCAGAGCTAAGTGTCTTGTTGTTTTCCTTACAAACTGCCCTGCATAGGCTTGCTGGGGAGTGTACTGATGCATGGATGTATGTGTGGTCCTATTTGGTATGTTTTTTTCCCTAATCACCCGTGATCCTATGCAATTATGAAACCTGTACCCTCTACCCGGTGTTCCTGCTTCCCGTGCCTATCCAAGAAACGTTCCCTGACCCTCTTTCCCCACTGGGGTTGCGGATGCCTGTGTAAGCCCCGAACTTGCAGGCGCCAAAACCCTAGAGGGGGTGGTTGGTTCGTACCACTCCTGAGCCTGGACTACAGAATGTCATGACAATGATGTCCAAGTTTGTTTGGATTGTGTATGTGTTCATGCAGGTTGTACATTTTTGTGCATTCCCTAGTTTCATGTGTCGTTCCTCCTCCCCTCACCTGCCACTCATTCCAGTCATCCAGTGTGTCTACACCTGTCCCGACTGCATATCCCTGAACCTCATTCCCCACCATGATCTCAGGGGCCTGTGTGAGTTTGACCTTGCAGGCACCCGGGACATGGTGTGGGTGGTTGTTTCATGAGACTCCCGCGCCTGTACAGGGGACCTGTGACAGTACACATCCATTCATTGTGCATCATCCTATGTCATGTACCACACATGTCTCACATCCTGTCGTGACATTGTTCTGCTGTGCTACCTTGGTTGTTGCATCATTGTGGTAGTACTTGGCGTTTGTGAGGTACTGCTACGTCAAGTCATCTACTGGAGGGTGTTTGGGTTCGTTTTCATGCCTTGGATTTTGTGATTTTGTAAATGAGTGTGGATTCTGAGGGTTCAGGCATCTTTTTACACACAAGGTGGGAGATGGACACGAAGGGTAAAGGTGATCCTGTGGCCAGGTGGAAATGAGGGTTGGAGGCTCCATGACCCAGGTGCAGTTGTTCAGCGGGTCATGGTCATTTGCGCGGGAGGGGGGGGTTGTTGTTGATAGTTGCATTGCCCTGCAGTGTGATGGGAACTCTGACATTGTAATGTTGTTGTCCTATGTACATGTTGTGTTCTGCTGATCAATGCCTGTTCATGTGTTGTGTTTTCCTTTCAGGTGCGAGGGGATAGTTGTGGTTTGACATGCTGGGGTGTACACATGGTGGATGTTCACATGTGATGTGTAGGGAACACTGATGGTCACTTGAGTGCACATGCATATGTGGAGTGCATGTCCCTGCAGAACCACACACTTGCACTCGGATGCACTCCATGTACTCCCACCCTTGCATATCCACGTGTACACTGTTTGCCTTCTGGTGCCCACTGTGTCCCGGCAGCACATGTTCTGTGACCGATTATGGTTCCAGTACATGCCAAAAATTTGATGTTTGATGTACTCTGTCACTTAGATGTGATGCTCAGGGTGTGCATCACACGCAATGGCTGTTCACTGTGCTGTGCGCTGAGCAGTGTGATGCAGGAGTGGGACACTGCACACATGAGCTGCAGTGTTGATTTTGCAATGCATAATGTGCATATAGACAGGCATTCATTGTGATGTTACGTCTACGACTGTTGCAATGCATTTGGAAACGACTTATTTTGGGTGGGACATTTTGTTGGTCTGTCATTTCATCTGATTCCGGGTCAGGCATCATTGTCCGATGCCACTGTACATTTAGGACATGGCAATGTGTACCTTATTGTTACTGCGTCAGTGTATGGGTATTGCTTGCCATGTCATGTTGATGTTTGGGAGGGTTTGAGTGACATGACAGTGATGGCCATGGCCTGTTTTGCAGGTGTGTGTGATGCACACCTTGCATGTCCAGGTCATCCGCTTCTCAGAGCAACTAGCTGGGGGTATGTTTCTCTCCGCAGCAGGGCCCTCCCCCTGGAACAGACTTCCTGGCTGACTTGAACTTGAGGGGAACCATCTCCAGTTCTGGAAGCACCTCAAGACCTTCCTCTTTGCTTCTGCTTACTCTCTGCCTCTCCCTTGCAGAATTCTTCACTGGAACTGCACAGGAGCTGCTACTGGGACACTCTCACCAACCTCGGTCCCTGGCCCAGCCACTGTCCACTTGCACTGCCACCCTGGCAACCCCTGCACTGCAGTACTGTCTCTCTATCCCTACAGCCCTCCCTTCCCAGCACTTGTCTGCACTTATCTTTGCAGTTGCCACCAGGCGACCTATGTATTATTCTTTTGGCCTACTTCCCCTGTACTGGACTCCCCCCCACCCTTCCCCTTGCACTTTTCCCTTCCCCCTACCCCTGCACTTGCACAATCTCAATGACACCTGGCCTAGTAGTACCGTTCTCTGTGTTCCCTTGTCCCCCCCCCTGCCTCATTGGGCCTTGGAATACTTGTGTATGGCCCATGTCATGTCACATGTCATTTGTGTGCATTTTGGTTGCACAGGATAGCTTGTGTTTAAGTAGCTAGGGATGCAGACGATGTGGCACTTCCATGGCAACTATCTCAGGGTGGTAGGGTTGTGACAGTTGACTGTCACTTTGTCATCATCGATTGTCACCTGGTATGTGCCAGGCCTGTGTGCACTCCGCAGGGGTGGGAGTTTAGGTGAAAAATGTGGCCACAAGCTGGGTCCGGGCTTCCTCGCCACGTGCCCTGTCCCCTCCCATGGGCAGCGCCTGTGCCTGTGGTTGGGGATGTGGGGGCACCACCATGTCCACCGGGACGCCCTGCCGTGTTGCAACATTGTGCAGGACACATGCTGCCACAATGATCCTGCACACTACTGGTGGTGCATAGAGTAGTTGCCCACCAGAGCGGTCAAGGGAGCGGAAACGTGACTTGAGCACTCCGAATGTGCGCTCCACTATGCCCCTGGTTGCAATATGGGCGGCGTTGTATCTTACCTGGGGTGGTGTGGTGGGGTTCCGGATTGGCGTCATCATGTGGTTGCTCAGAGGGTAGGCACTGTCCCCTGGGGAGGTGATAATAATTGAGATTATTAGGGTTGGGATATTTGTCTGTGTGTGACTTGCATGCATGTGCAAGGGCATTTGTACTGACCTAGGAGCCATGTGTCGCCATGCTGCCCAGCTTTCAGGGCCCGGCTCAGGGCGGACATTCTGTATATGAAACTGTCATGGGTGGAGCCAGGGTAGTTTGCATAGACAGAGGTGATGATTCCCTTTGCATCGCATACCACCTGTACATTGATGGAATGCCAGTGCTTGCGGTTTCGGTAGATGTGCTCAGTGTCCCTAGGTGGACGTAGGGCCACATGGGTGCAATCTATGGCACCGAGCACTTTGGGGAAGTGTGCCACCCTGAAAAAATCCAGGACAACGGCCTGCCTTTCTGCGGGTGTTCTGGGCATGTATATGTGCCTGCGGACTGAGGGGCGCGCTGTCATGATTGCCAGTACCTGGTGTAGGCAGCGTGACTGCGTGGCCTGTGAGATCCCCCCCACTATGGCAGTGGTCCGCTGAAACGACCCAGTGGCCAAAAAATGCAAGACATTGAGCAGCTTCTCCAAGGGGCTCAATGCTTGGGAGCAAAGGGTGGGGGATGTGAGGTCATCTTCCCACTCCCTGACCAGGTCTAGGATGATATGGGGTGGAAACCTATACCTGCCGTAGACCTGGTCGTCAGGCATCCCAAAAAGGCTTGTCCGTGGTGCAAAAATGCGTGCCCTGGCTATTCTCCTCCTCCTGCGGTGTCCCACAATCAGTGCAGCAACAAATGGGGCATTCATCGTCGCTGTATATACGCGTTTGTTGTTTGCGCGCACTTTTATGCTGTGCGCGGGCGTGGGACGCCTCCGTGTGGGCGGACTCGTTGGTTTCCCGTATTCGGGTGTCATCGCGTGTGATCGGAGGGGAGCGAGCGTACACGCGATTGGCCTGGGTACGTGTGTTTCGGGGTGCGCGGGTAGTTCCACACGCCATTGGCCTGGGTACGTGTGTTTCGGGGTGCGCGGGTAGTTCCACACGCCATTGGCCTGGGTACGTGTGTTTCGGGGTGCGCGGGTAGTTCCACACGCCATTGGCCTGGGTACGTGTGTTTCGGGGTGCGCGGGTAGTTCCACACGCTATTGGCCTGGGTACGTGTGTTTCGGGGTGCGCGGGTAGTTCCACACGCCATTGGGCTGGGTACGTGTGTTTCGGGGTGCGCGGGTAGTTCCACACGCCATTGGCCTGGGTACGTGTGTTTCGGGGTGCGCGGGTAGTTCCACACGCCATTGGCCTGGGTACGTGTGTTTCGGGGTGCGCGGGTAGTTCCACACGCCATTAGCCTGGGTACGTGACGCCATTGGCCTGGGTACGTGTGTTCCGGGGTGCCGTGAACTTTCACACGCGATTGGCTGAAATCCACGTGTGTTCTGTCATCACGTGCAATGAGGGATACTCCCTCGCACGTCACGTCACAGACGCGCTCACGCGCTGAGACCCTTTGGTCCAATGAAAATGCGTATGCGTGCAGATGCGCTTACGCGCTAAGGGCCTTTCCTCGAATTACACGCTGACGTGCAGAATTTTCACGTGCCAAATCACTCCGTATCAAGTTGGCCACGCGTAAGCACACGGAAGACCACGCTCCTGCCCAGAAGGCCGAACTACTGCCCCCCAGAGCCCCGAGCACGCTCCCACCTGCCATCTGCTGCTGCCTGACTGCCTGCTGCCCACGTGCCCTGCCATTTGCTGCCTGCACATCAGCCAGGGGTGCTGTTGGTGTGACCACCCCTGCTGGAACCAAAGACTCCCGACTGGGATTCCATCGCTCCACAGCCCAGCCCCAGGACCCAGTTGCCCACCCACTCCTGCCTCTGGGGTTGTCATGTCGGGGCAAACTCCATCTGTGACCACTGACAACCCCCGGCCAGAGAGGCAGAGGGGCACCAGCTTCAGTGCCACCGAAGTTGGTGTCCTGGTGGAGCAAGTCCTGGGGCAGTATGATGCCCTCTTCGGAAGTTCCCGCGCCGACAAGGAAGGACGCACTCGGATCTGGACTGACATTGTGACTGCCATCAACGCGGAGGGGGTGGCAGTCCGCGACTTCCAACATGTCAAGAAGCGCTGGGAGGACTTCAGGTCCAGGACCCTGAACAAGGCCCGGCGCCTCTTGAAGGCAGCGGATGCCAAGGGGCGCCGGGGCCACTTGTTGGAAGAACAGATGGGGGTCCTGGAACACATATCCCCAGCGCTCCACGTCCAGGTCCTTGAGAGGCAGACCCGTCTGGAGTCGAGCGGTGAGTGTACATGCATCCTGATTGCGAGCAGTGCGTGTGGTGATTGTTCAGTAGTGTGCAGGTTGCACATCTGTTTGTATGGGGTCGAGTATGGGTGCGGGTGTACAGGTCCGTGGGGCTGACACATGCGAGGGCTGTAATGTGTGAGACATGGATGGTGCCTGTGTGTGTGGGCTTGCATGCCAAATGCAGTTGTGTGGGCGCACAAGTTTGTATGAATGTGTATGTGAGTAGACATGTCCGTGATGTCACGCATGTATGTTGTTTTCAGCTGCATGTATCAGCACTGTGTACATGTGCATGTGTGTGTATTTGACAAGGGTGCAACAGTGATGCAACATGGATGCATGTGACAGCGGTATGTGGAAGCCTGATGGGCAGATGTGACATGGATGCCCGTCTGAACACTGCGACACTTGGCAGAGGTGTACACATGCATGCAAGTGTGGTGGTGTGTGTACATGTGTGGTGCACTTCCTGTGTTGCATGTGATGTCTGGCTCACCTTTGGCTGCTCATGCTGTTGTATGTGTATGGATGGTGTTGGCAGTTGCGATATGGCTGTGGTATGGCTCGTGTGTGCGAGTTGTAATGACATGTGTGTTGGGGATCGTGATGACATGTCTGAGGTTTGCCAATGCCACTCATGTACAACTGTCATGTGTGTATGTGTCCATTGTACATTGCCCTGATGCGTGTGTTTTTTTTCTCCCTGTCTGCAGCGTCAACTGATGAAGAGGGCGGAGAAGGTGCTGTGGAGCACAGCAGCGGGGATCCCACCGCCAGCCGGAGACGCAAGGCCCGGCTCCCCTCCCATGTTGTCATCTCGTCGGGGAGTGAGGAGTCCGGTGCCGCGTCCCAGGCCGCAGCTGCCGGGGGGAGGTCCAAGAGGCGGAGGTTGCAGTTGGACTCCTCGGCAGCAGAAGGGGCAGCTGGGACCCCACAGGGCCCAACGGGGAAGATGGCACAGAGTCATCCAGGTTGGTGGGGGGTTTGGTGGAGGAGGAGGCCGTGCAAGCACCAGAGACGGGGTCTGGGGGTGGGGATACCACTGGTGCTAGTGGTGCAGTGCAGGACCAGGGACAGGAGGCAGCACAGGCCGCCGCGGAGGTGCCTGTGTGCAATCCTGTCCCTGATCCTGTCCCTGCATCATCTTGCACCAGCAGGGATGCCTATGTCCAGACCAGTTTTCAGGCTGGGGATGAGCTGACGTCAACTGGCCTTCCTCTGCCTGCGGACGTGGCTATCCAGGCCCGGGTTGAGCCTGTCCTGGCTGGTGTGGCGTTGCATCAACGGGCCATGCGAGGTGACCTGCAGTCTTTTCATGAAGAGACTGCACGTCATCTCGAATGGCTCGTTGACCACGTCAGCCTGCTGGGACAGGTCACCCAGGCCGGATTCCTCCGTCTGATGGGGCTTGCCACGACCCCCTCCTCAGCTGGACCCCCTACGCGCCAGTCGTCCTCTGTGCCATCTTCCCACCCATCAGACACCTGGGTGCCCTGTGGAGCTGCCTCTGACGGTGCGGCCAGGCTGGTGGAGGAGGCATCCCTGCCACAGTCGGGAGTCGGACGTCCAGCAGGGGTGGCCACGTCAACGACTGCACCCCAGCCGGCGGAGGATGTGCAGGCAGCAGGAGGCAGTGCAGGGGCAGAGGCACAGCAGCAGCAGCACCATGGTGGGAGCCATGAAGGCTCGGGGCCTTCGACATCGGAGGGGCAGGCATCGGCCGGAGGGCAGGAGGACCCAGGACAAAAAGTGTCTTCCGTGTGGCAGCGGTTGGGCCACGCCATAGATGCGGAGTGGCAGCGGGCGGAAGAGGCACGGCTCTCAATGGTCAGGGCGGAGAACTCCATGCAGAGGGCCCTGAGGCGGGCCGAGTGCCTCGAGGCAATCCGCAGGGGTTTGGAGGTGGACACGTCGACGGCCCTGCGGACCCTCGGGGCCATGGAGGAGGACCGCCTCCGGGACATTGAGGAGGAGTTCGATGATGCCCTGGCCCGGCACATCCAGAAGTGAGCCGTGGAACTAGCCCGCTGCCCTTGTACACAGTTATGTAGGTAGTGTTAGGTTTCATTTTTGTTTTTGTTTCATTTGGACCTTTTGGACATTGGCCACATTTTTGTATATATTTTTTTTATTAGTTAGTGTAGTTAGATAGGTTTCCTTTATTTTGTTGGGATAATGGACCCTGGCTTCTTGCATTGTACATAGTTGTAGACTTGTACATACTTTCTTTTTTAACATTCTCCATGGATCAATGGCTTTTATTTTTATTTCCCATTGGATTTTGTTTTGTGGACATTGACTTTGTACAACATTACTTTGGATTTCAATATATTTTTATTTTTTTTATTTTGAACGGACATGCTTCTTTTCATTTTTTTACATTCACATTTCTGTTTCTTCATTTTTGATTCTATTCATGTTTCCTTTAATACATTATTTTTTTGTTGAACTTCAATGTGTGGTATCTCATTGTTTTCATGCATTTCATGTTATGTGTTTTGAGATTCACTGACACCCATTGGGTGTATGTGAGGGACATGTGTTTGTTTCGGAACTTCCAATTGGTGTTCTGTGATGTGATTGCAAATTATGAGTGGGTGGATGCAATACTCGGGTGGGTGTTTTGCATTTGGGGGCTGACCATAGAGACCAGGGTTCTGGATTGTGATGACATGTTGGGTGGGGAACATGAGTTGGACATGGGTGGGGGCCTGGTGGAGGCTGCCCCTGCACTGCTGGGGAGTGGGGGTGCAAGGGGACATGAGTGGGACATGGTTGGGGGCCTGCTGGCAGGTGCCCCACAGTGCTGGGGGGTGGGGGTGCAGGGGGACATGAGTGGGGGCCTGCTGGGGGGTGGGGGTGCAAGGGGACATGAGTGGGACATGGTTGGGGGCCTGCTGGCAGGTGCCCCACAGTGCTGGGGGGTGGGGGTGCAGGGGGACATGAGTGGGGGCCTGCTGGGGGGTGGGGGTGCAAGGGGACATGGTTGGGGGCCTGCTGGCAGGTGCCCCACAGTGCTGGGGGGTGGGGGTGCAGGGGGACATGAGTGGGGGCCTGCTGGGGGGTGGGGGTGCAAGGGGACATGAGTGGGACATGGTTGGGGGCCTGGTGGCAGGTGCCCCACAGTGCTGGGGGGTGGGGGTGCAAGGGGACATGAGTGGGGGCCTGCTGAGGGGTGGGGGTGCAAGGGGACATGGTTGGGGGCCTGGTGGCAGGTGCCCCACAGTGCTGGGGGGTGGGGGTGCAAGGGGACATGAGTGGGGGCCTGCTGGGGGGTGGGGGTGCAAGGGGACATGAGTGGGACATGGTTGGGGGCCTGGTGGAGGCTGCCCCTGGTGACTGGAGGGGTGGGGGTGGTGGGAGACATGGGTGGGGGCCTTGTGGAGGCTGCCCCTGGTGACTGGAGGGGTGGGGGTGGTGTGAGACATGGGTGGGGGCCTGGTGGAGGCTGCCCCTGGTGACTGGAGGGGTGGGGGTGGTGGGAGACATGGGTGGGGGCCTGGTGGAGGCTGCCCCTGGTGACTGGGGGGGGTGGGGGTGCTGGGAGACATGGGTGGGGGCCTGGTGGAGGCTGCCCCTGGTGACTGGAGGGGTGGGGGTGGTGGGAGACATGGGTGGGGGCCTTGTGGAGGCTGCCCCTGGTGACTGGAGGGGTGGGGGTGCTGGGAGACATGGGTGGGGGCCTGCTGGGGGGTGGGGGTGCAAGGGGACATGTGGCTTGGCTGGGGGGCATGCCCATGGTGGATGGGCTGCCTGCGGGACATGACCAGGGGTGCAGGGTAGTCCCCTGTGGTAGGGCTGCCTGCAGAGGTCGTGGAGGGGGTAGAGGGGAGACCTGGGAGGACCCACACTGGCAATTCACCTCTTCAACTTCCCGCACACCTACGTAATACACTGCCCCACTCGCACAGGCCCAATCGCGTGTAGGATTTCTCGCGCACCCCTGAAATCCACGTACCCAGGCCAATCGCGTGTAGAATTTCTCGCGCACCCCTGAAATCCACGTACCCAGGCCAATCGCGTGTAGATTTTCTCGCGCACCCCTGAAATCCACGTACCCAGGCCAATCGCGTGTAGAATTTCTCGCGCACCCCTGAAATCCACGTACCCAGGCCAATCGCGTGTAGATTTTCTCGCGCACCCCTGAAATCCACATACCCAGGCCAATCGCGTGTAGAATTTCTTGCGCACCCCTGAAATCCACGTACCCAGCCCAATCGCGTGTAGAATTTCTCGCGCACCCCTGAAATCCACGTACCCAGCCCAATCGCGTGTAGAATTTCTCGCACACCCCTGAAATCCACGTACCCAGCCCAATCGCGTGTAGATTTTCTCGCGCACCCCTGAAATCCACGTACCCAGGCCAATCGCGTGTAGAATTTCTCACGCACCCCTGAAATCCACGTACCCAGCCCAATCGCGTGTAGAATTTCTCGCGCACCCCTGAAATCCACGTACCCAGGCCAATCGCGTGTAGAATTTCTCGCGCACCCCTGAAATCCACGTACCCAGGCCAATCGCGTGTAGTATTTCTCGCGCACCCCTGAAATCCACGTACCCAGCCCAATCGCGTGTAGAATTTCTCGCGCACCCCTGTAATACACGTACCCAGGCCAATCGCGTGTAGAATTTCTCGCGCACCCCTGAAATCCACGTACCCAGCCCAATCGCGTGTAGATTTTCTCGCGCACCCCTGTAATACACGTACCCAGGCCAATCGCGTGTAGAATTTCTCGCACACCCCTGAAATACACGCTCCCCGCTCTGCGTTTGCTGCTGCCCTTTGCGCTGGATTGGGGATTTTGATGGCTTTTCCCTGCGCAAGGGGCGTTCTTGGGGGCGTAACTGACGCTGCTGCAGGGTCGCTGCGCCACTCTGCGTCACGGCTGGTTGTGGATGTTGGATTCCATGAATACGCTGTGCGCCTGAATGTGTTTCGGCGCACGCGGCTGGCGCAGACTACCGCACGCGCACACTGTGCGCCAGCCGCGTGCGCCACTTGTGCGCCGAATTCTATGAATTGGCCCCTAAATGTTTTATTTTTAAACTGAAACAAGTAGCATTATTTTTTCATTATCATCATGAAGCCGTATTGCATGCTTTGTTTTCTCATCAGGACATTCACATGTGTCATTCTGTCCTAATGTTGTACATGCCTATCGTAAAGTACCAGTAAACATTCAAGCATAGTTCTTGCTTACAATCTATCATTATGAATGCCTGAGTATTAACTGTCCAAATACTCCAGGTGGTAATAAATATATGCCCTGCTATACAGTCTCAATTGATTCTTGCGGATGTCTGTCCATTTTCATATTATTAGTATTTCTTCAAAACACACATCCATAAGAAGAGAACTGTCGATCCTTATTGTTTTTTTTTTGGTCATCAGTGTACATTTATTTATACAACACGAAGAACAAAGGATACACAGAGGCCAGAATCACACTGTGGGCATGCTCACTGCCATGATTATGATCCTTCTGTGCACACATACAAAGGAAATACACATGCAATGTAAATGTGGAAACAACGACCTACACAAACGTGATGGCCTTCACCAGACACATGCTCTAAATTGGTGATCTCCACAAGAGTATGTGTACACCATGGAGTTTAGCAATAATGGCCTTGTTTAAAAAATATTGTCCATCATCATCAATGATATTGTTATGTATTGAGCCAGTTAGTAGATCATATTGTAAATTTCCACTCGAGTGTGGGCTACCCATACCTATGTGAAATCTCACTATATTAGTGTAGGGACATTGCACCAGAGCACATATTCCTCATGCCACCAGTAACAGGAGTGAGCTGCTCCCACATAAAAACACCTGTATTGCATGGCCAGGACTCTCTAGCAGTTCCCCGATTGTTATCACAGAACACTCGGGCCCATCAACGACTCCCAGCTAAAAGAACAGGAGTCTCAGCCATGGGGCAAAGTTTACTGTCTTTTTTTAACCAAACAAAAATGAGAGGGATCACAACAGAAAAACAGATAATCTCCAAAGCTTTCATCTTCTAAGCATGTGTCGCCTGGTTTTATCCCAGTTTAACGTCACAAATTCAGGTTCCAACCCAAAAAACCTATCAGCCGATTACACTGGTCAGTTTGAGCAGGTTACCTGTAGAGAACCTGTGGGTTAATCCTATGATTGGACACCCATGTCTAGGACCCCTCATAAGGCCGCTCGTACTAGTATCAGTCGTAGGGACGCAGGGAGACCATTTGCCCTTGCAACAAATTATCCCCACGTGAAAGGTGAATCTGGATTGGTCCAAGTGTGCCCTCCCATCCCTGGGACCCTGGACATTGACCAGGCTGAGTGTACATTTTCAAGGCAATGGGAATGAACATTGTTGGTGCAAAATGTTCCCTAATGTTGCCATTCTCTGATCACCAAAGCCTGTGAGAGTGCATTCAGTTGAACATCCAGCTGCAATACTTGTAGCTTCTTCTCCCTTGGTTTGATGGGAACAGCTCTCCTTGTCTATATTGTTTGAATGGGCATCATCCAGCTCAGCTGGGTCACATGTGCTGAAATGACAGAAGGATATTTATTAAAAAGTTATTCCTCAAGCTGGATCCTTAGCGATAACTAATTAGCCCTGTAGTTAAGGTAGGTAGGTGTGGGACCCAACAGTGAAGACAGGTGAATAAGTTGCGTTGTTGTGCCTTGTTGCAGTACAATTCCCCCATAGGGGCAGAAAATAAGAGTACGAGAAAAAGAGATACCAGCATTGATCATTAATTGATCCACAGATTCCAGTATGGAACACACATAGTCGAGCACAAGATGAGCTCACCATAGAACAGGCAGCAATAAGAAAAGACTGCCATACACAGGTAAGAAAATACTTACCGTTAGAATGTGTGGACAGACAAACCCACATACTGCATAGCAGCAACCCGTTGAGAAGCACCCGTAGACTGAGGACAGTTCCACTTGTCTTTCTTGTTGTTTTATCCTATAGGATTCAGGGATCCATTTATTAAGCCCATTGGACACCCGAAGATATCCTCATAACCTTCACAAAATTGAAGATTACACATAGAATACCACATTCATAAATATTCGTCCTGAAGAAAGCGGCCACTAACTAAATCCCACTGAAACCGGTTGACATACTCCTAAGTAGTGCTGGACTGATTATCCAGACTCCGATACCCCATATATATAGATGTAGGGGGCTTGTTTGAAGCAATTATAATCGCTAGTTCTATCTAACTCAATGTTAGGCAAACAGAAATACTTTATTTTTAACATCCCTTGACCACTGATCATAGGGAAAACGTTTTGTGTGATAAGACATACGCGTTGGAGGCGGCAATATTAAAGACTGAGACCGACCCCCACCACGTTTGCACTTACTTTTAGAAATTAGAAAAGTAGTGAGAGAGGATAGGGAGAGGAGCTCTACACCCAATTTGTAGTTGGCACACCAGCACTCACTAGGGCTGGCGGCGACTGTGCATGAGGTTACTTACCTACAGGGCTAATTAGTTATCGCTAAGGATCCAGCTTGAGGAATAACTTTTTAATAAATAACCTTCTGTCATTTTTGTGATACAACAGTTAAGGTATAGACGGGAGGAGACCACCTTTCGACTCTCATTTGTTGTTACTTCACATGTGCTGAAACCACAAAATGAAGCCCTCTTGCCTGTAATTATGATGATGTTAGCTGGACTTTCTGCAAGTGGCTTATTGTCTTGGTAACTGGAACTTTTCCGTCTTCACTTATCCTTGGCTGAGTTCCTTGTTTCTGCTCGCCTCTAGCTGCAGTGATTGTGTCAGCCTTTCCATGTTCTCGAAGCCTGTCTCTCCTTTGCCATCCATTTGAGAGACCCATAGCTTCTAAATCATTCCCTATGCCTTCTCCATGTTAACAGCAGTCAAGCATGTTCAAGCTAAATATATGAACTCTTTAAATCTTGTGGTTTCAGCTTTGCTGAAAGATATGAACACAATGATATGTACATTTATCTGTCCTCTTACCTACATGGGTCATAAGCATGTGTTTTGTGCCTATTTACAATAAATTAGGGCATGTTTGTATAACGTCATGAATGGATGAACATGTACTTCATGTATAATGCGACTACATCATGATATCAGTGATGATGTCATTGATTTCTGGCTTTGTAGTCAGTTGACTTGCTCGATCAATGTAATTTCCATACCGTCATTGATTGGGTATGGTCTGAATGGCTCTCTGAGCAAATAGCGCTTCTCACACCTGTGATAAATCGAAGTTCATGGTGATGGGCCTAGAGGTGAGGCACATCTGTTGTTTCTCTACCTTCGTGATGAGGATCGTGTGGGGGAATGAGAGTTAGATTTGGCCCCACCCCACTACACACCAGAAGCAATTTCCCCCACTTTATGTATTCATTTGCACATAAGACTAAGGTATTACATTTGTAGTAGGAAACACACACATGAAGAACAGATGGAGAAGATTCACATATTTCATTTTATGATTTTGAAGAATCATTTTAATTAAAAGTACAGAAGTGTCTTCCTATAAGTGCATCTATCGCTTAAAATGGATTGTTAATTGCATCGTTGGACTGACAGTTTACCTTCTGGTGCTTGCTGCAGATCCGAGCTTGATATGATTAGTTTGAGACACTTGTGCAGAACGGTTGAATTGTTTCCATAAAGGTTTTGGTTTGCAACGGATATCAGTTTCAATTCTATTCCTGGCTTAGATTGGTATAAAATAAAAGCTTCTCAGGAAGGAAGCAATCTGAACTAAGTGCTGGACTATTGTAACAATCTCGGTTACAGTGCTTTTGTAGCCCCTGCATCCACCACTTTGTTTCGTCTGAACTCCTGAATCCAACCCGCTGCAATAGTTCAGGTTGGCCAATCTTTAAACCCTGGGAATTGAATAGATGGCTTGGTCTCAGGATGCCCTTTCCGGTGAAAAACAGCTTTTCTTTTTGTAAAGGGTGAGATTGTACAACTATTCCTGGATGTTGTCGTTTGCTTAACCTCATGATCACTTGAATCTGTGCAGATTCCAGTTAGTCAACTTGCAGCACGCTAGTTTTTGTGCAGGTAATAATATTTGGCCTGTTTCAACATTCAGGCTATAACAGGCACACAATTCTAAGATCTAAAAGAGTGCAGGCGGATGTTGGGAGAGCAAGTCAATTTAGAAATTATACATCATAATTAGAGTAGGTAATGTTTATTTTTTTAAGGATCAGAAAATCACAGTAACTGGCTTGCATGACGCATACCATGAGTGATTTTTTTCTGATGGAACAGAACATCAGAGAGAGTCAACATGATTGAAACACTTGACACATATGTTTTTGTGGAAACACAAAATCACAGTGACTGGATTGAGGGATACACATGGCAAACATGTTTTCTGTTTGACAACAAAAAATCAAAGTTACAGGCTTGACTCACCAATATAGCACCTGCTTTTTTGTGATAGAGCATCAAATCACAGTGATTGACTTGAGTGATACACACAGCATAGTCAATTTTGTTTTCATGGGAGAAGAGAAAATCAAAGTGAATTAATTGCACACAATCAAAGACAAGAGAAAGTCAGAATGATTTTCTTGCAAGAAACCTGATTACATTCAGTGTAAATTCAACAAAGGGATTACACAAATGTTTTTTGTGATGGAACAGAAAATCCCAGTAATTTGAAAGAGGGGCCTGATCAAACAGACATGTATATAAACTCAAGAGGGTTAGCAGGCCTCAACATGGCCAAATCGTACAAATGAACCACTAAAATGGAAACATTTCTCACAATAAAGTGAATCTCACGTTTTCACAGAGATCTATGAATGTGCATGATACTGTGAGACCATCAAGTATAAGAAGCATATACTGATCACCATCTGATGCTGGTCAATCTGGCTTTTAAATTGCAAAGGTGCATGCACAGATGTTGCACACTAAAGAGTTTACTTTGGTGCATTGATCAGCCCAGCATATCTGAGGCAGGGGGCGAAGATAAGCATTTCACATCATATGAAAGACAACGCAAATTGACATGCACACTACTGAGCACCTATCACAAATGAGTCCTCACCTGTCCAATTATGCCAAACTGGCTTGATGAGCACTATCAATAATGAAGAGGATAATGCCATGTACAGAGATCAAGTCAGTGTTGATTAACCAAAGTTTAACCAAAATTGTGTATTATTTTATTTAAATGGTTCTTTAGTGCTGAAAATGTAGTTTTAGATTGCATGTTTTGGTGACTACAGCTATGTGATGTGTAAAGGAAAGATAGGGTTGATGGTGAGTAGATGAACTGATGGCTATGCAGTTAGGTTTGGGGATCTCTCTATATCTTGGTTCAGTTACGCCAATGATTTTGTGTTAATAGACTACACCCCTTGTGGTTTAAACGTGATGTTTAAGGTATTGGGTGAATATTCCACTCTGAATGGACTAAAAATAAATACTAACAAAAGTAAAATGATGGTTTTTAAGCCCACCAAAGCTAAGACCAAAAGCTATAGGTGGAAATTAAATAAACGTAGAGTGGAGCAAGTCCATTCCTATACATATCTTGGGGTGATGGTAGATGATCAACTTAAATGAGCCTTACAATGGGATCATGTGTGTGATAAGATCCCTCAGTAAATGGGAGCTTTACATACATTTGCAGGTAAAAATGGGGGCTACTCTGTTCGCACCTTATTTACTATCTACCGTGCACAAATTTTGCAGCGTCTATTGTATGGTGTGGAAGTATGGGGTAGAATGTACAAGGTAGAGGTAATTAGATTTGAAGGGAAGTTACAAAAAGGCTGCTTAGGATGCCAAAATCTTCAAATGGAATGTAATATGATCTGCATTGCGTCCCTAACAATAATACGATGTTTACAACTGTATAAGAAGGTAGTATATCATTCATAAACTATTTAAATCATTTTCAAATATGCTACACAGTGGGAGGATGAGCAGTTTAGGATGGATATCCCCCAGATATTGGATTTGTCTTATATAAATCTGATGAAGAAGTGCCTTGCTGATTATGAAAACGAATGCACTATGGTGGCATTATTAACTAATACCAATAGTGGCATATTTATAGACTATTGAATGAGCAGGGGAGGCTCTCAGAAGTACTTATCTGCCTTTCCAAATAGTCATGTTATGAGGCGGTATATGTTGCTTAAATTCAATAGGGCCAAATCTTTGGAAGCTATACGTATCTGAAGAGGGATCCCCAGTTGTGAAAGGCTATGCAGATTATGTGGTGAGTCAACAATTGAATACAGCAAACATTTGTTAGTAGAATGTGTCAGCCGTGACAAAATACGAACAGACTTTCTAATGAAATTAATGTTATGAAATTTAGTAACTACATATTTGAAATGCTTGACGATTTGTAATTCTGTGCTGTTTTTAGTTCAATATGTATGTTTATGATGACTCATAATACATTTTTTGTGAGTTCCAATATGTATTATGTATCTTTTATCTGAATGTAATATGAGTATTAATAGTTATTTATACAAATCCTATTTACGGACTATATGTATGTTTAAATACATGTTTTTTTTTTTAAACAATAGTGACGCACTGCACAGATCCATTAAAAATAGAACAGTTATATTATGGAGGACATAAACAGAAAGGGCCTCACCTCTGTATTGAGCTGTAGTGGAGGGAACTAATACAATCTAAACTGCATGTGGTACGGTACATATGTCTCCTGACATAGTTGTGGGGTGGGGGTAGGGGTGGAAATCTGATGAGATCCTGAGCCCCGTCTCATGTTGCTTGGTGTGAGCATTGAGAAATCAGAAATGCATCGTAAAACATGATAGGGGAGACAGAGACACATGTAGTCAGTTCCACTTCATATGGAAAGAGACAGAGGGCATGCTAGGCCAAGTGTTAAAATGGGGAGAGTCACCAAAGGCTACGAGGAGAAAAGAGGTGAACATTGAACAGTGGAAAGGAATGCAGTGGGAAGGTGCCCTTTAGTCTAAGCACAAAAGGAATTATTAGGTGAATAATACACACATATGATAAGTGTGTCCTCAAAATTATGTAAAAAGAAAAAGAAATGAAACACTTGTGAAATAAAATGGATGAAAGAATGAGTCTGGAAAAAGGATCAAAAGTGAAGGCTCAATAACAGACTGGATGAGACATTTAATATGGATAAAGGCAAAAGGTCTGATCTAGTGAGGTGGCCAGGGGCATAGTGGGTGAGGTCAGCTGGTGTCATGAGTGTGCGCAGGTAGCAAAGGCTGGGATGGGAGTAGGCTTGCTGTACGAGATTCTTAAATGATACTTAGATGGATTGTCAGAGTTAAAGCAAATCACTGTTGCCACAGACCCTCTCACGAGCCACCAATATGTTTGTGTGTGTATCTTTATATGGGCAGGGGAGTATTAACAGGGCTGAAAGAGGCATGGAAGCATCCTCCATAATTGAAAAAAATGGATTCACCATAGATTGACTAAAGTAAATTGTTTAAACGTACCGCTTTCAGAGTGGAGACTGTGTAATCATGGCGAACCGTCCATGATAGGATGAAGCAATTTTATATTATTAGAAATACAGGAGAGCTGTTCTGTGCAAGACCTTGTGGATGAGGGTTAGAGACGTAGAGATGATTTTAGCCTTTAAAGTTTTGGGGTAGATATTAGTATATCCCACCCTCCTAAGTGCTTTCAGGTGAGGTGAATCCCCTATGAAATAGTGTAGTGTCCAAGGGGTAGAGAATCATACTGTGAAACTGGCTGTGAATATAATATAGCGCAAACGGCAGATGAATAACTTTAGAAGGCTCATAGAAAGAGATGCCATTTCGTGACTATGGCATAGACACAGACTTCCCTGGCTGCGATGCACCAGTCGAACTTCATAAAAGGATGTTACGAGGCCCAGATCATTAAGGCACAATGAGTCCACACCACCAGTTCTCACGGAAGCTCGCTTCCGCCCTGTCTCATCACTGTTGCAATCATTTAGTATCATTTTGGAGGAATTTGACCTGCAATGCTGTGAGACAACTCCAGGCTCCTCGCAGTGTCCATTCATCACAACCAAGCTGCCAGCAGGCCTCTAACCCTCTACCCAGCCTCCCCACAGCCAGAGCCCACATCACCGGCCCGACCCCCACATCCCTGCATTCCATGATAGCGAGTGACCCCTCAGCCCCTAGCATAAACCAAAGTAACCATAAAAGATCTAAGCATGCACAAGGGTTTCACCCCTCAGCATAAAACACATCATTTGTAACACGAGGAACAGGGACGGATACATTATAGATCGAGCAAGGGTGAATGCCTTCGGTGCGAGAGGTGGGGTATCAACAAAGCCTAGAATGTGTGGGACAGTGTGACTGTATTTCCTCCTCCCTTCCCACTGACACCAATCCCCCAAGCCTCCCAGGTGCATGCTACAGTGATATAGTAGTAGGCGTAGCATGCTAGCATAGTTTTTACAAAGTTACTTATGGGAGACCTGCCCTTCACTCCTCGGTGAGATGAGCCCAGCTGACCCACGTGAAGCCTGACAGGCGGAGAAGATACCAAGCAATTGCAGCCTGGCATCTCCTATGGAGCAGGACCATGTATACGTTTGTACCAATCAGCTGTGTGGGATCAGACTCCATATGTGATGTCATCCATGACACTGTGGCATCTTAAAAGGTATCAACATTCAATTTAGAGGCAGAACGTTCTCTAGCAGCAGAGCCCTTTGCTGATATTTGTATTCTGTACTATTAAACCTTGTTATCTTTGCAAGCTATCTCCTGGCGTGTTCCCTAGAAGGTTGTATTAATTCTGGAGTGTGAGTAAACAGGGACTTGCCTTCAAAAGAGAGTCATTGTAGCTTAGTCAGCATGGGTGCATTATGTGCTTTGCTTTGGGTGTAAGAGATTATTTCTGCTGCAGAATTAATGAGCATTTGAAGATGACACAAGGCATGGTTGTGTACCCCAAGCGAGAAAGACATTAAATTACTCTACATTTAAATCTATGATAATGTGAGCTATGGTCACAATTGTCACTGATGGGATAGGAGTGATCGGACACAGATGCAAAGGAATAGAAATGGCATTTTCTTGCACTGCTGCATAGAGGGAAACATCAAATATAACTTCTGAGGATTGGGCTAAATCTGGGACGGGATAATCTCATTTACAATTGGAACCTATAATTTAATTTTGTCAGACTTTGAGTGATTTTATTAGCAAGCAGAAACAATTCAGCATTGGTTAAATTTAGACAACGCTAATTATCATTAATGTAAAACTTAATGTGAACCAACAGGTTTGTAAGGTGGAACCTGCTTTTAGTTGCATCACCAGATAATCAAGGGATTATGTGTCAGCCGTATAATTGGGAAACGACACACCTCATTAAAAAAAAAAAGTTGTCAACAGAATACATATAAATATAGAAATGAAGATGTGACAAGCATGACCCCTGTCTATTGTAGATTAAAAAGAGGGCAGGGACTCCATCTGACTGGCAAAGTCTGTTCATTGCATTAATTATGCATCGCTGCCTGCGTCTAAAAGACACGTTTCTATCCGCCTTGTTCATCAGAAACAAAGTGTGAGTCTCCAAACAACCTTCGGCCAGGTTACGTTTGCACCAGTGGAAGTGAAATTATGCATGGGATTGGCAGTAGGGCAGAAGTAGCACTAAACACCTATGCTCTCAATGCATTTTCCACCTAGGCATTGCTTGCCCTAGTGCTACTATCATTCCGTATTAGAACTTGGGCAGTCTTTGCCCTGGTGCAAGAATGCACCGAAATAAGGTGTTTTTTTGCACTCGGGCATATCTTCCCCATAGCACTAATACCATGCACAACTGTACTTGCACCGGGACAATGTTGCTGTAGTCCCCTGGTCTCTTTTAGAAATGGCTGCAGTTGAATAGTAATTGTGTTGTACGTGTTTTTTAGGGAAAAACAGTATGTTGATGATTCACCTGTAGGGTAAGGTTCAGTTTCCTACAATTCCCTTCATTGGGACCTGGATGAGTCCAACAGGGAGTTTTTGAATGGATGAATACATTTCCACTTAACTTCAGTATTTTGATTGTTAATGGAGTTTGCTGGTCATTGCTTGACAACTCAGATGTTACTGGGGTTTCCGTTTTTGAGACCGTCAGCAACCTAAGTAAGAATGTGGGCACCATGGGCGCTGTGCTGGAGCTCAGGCGCCATTGGCCCTATAGAAGACCCAGAATCAGCCTAATGTCCCCAACAGCATCAGTATGTTTCACCATTGAGTGTCCTTCCCTGTTGGCATGATAACTCAGTGATACTGGGAAAACTACCAATGGTAAGCTCCCAACTGATCCATCTGCCATGCACATGCTCTATTCGCAGCCCTCCTTTGGGTGTCAGTTTCCATTTGGGGTTCCACTAGTGAGGAATGCGTCCCCTATAAGCTAGTGCAGGGATTTTATTTAGGCTATATGCCCATATTACTGATTCATAAACGTTCTTGCTCCGCTGCAGTCATACCCCGTGCTGCAGTTACAGACACGTATTTAACCCCTTAACTGGTGAACTTTACTCGAGTCTATGTGACAATGACTAATTCAGAGTCATTGGGAAACCTGCTCGAGGAGTTACCAGGTCTGTTGTGGGAGGACACATGTGGAACCAAGAAAGTATTGACTAACTCGTGTGAAGACAGAAAATGGAAATGTACAAGTTAGGGAGTGTCAAATGTGTGTTTGTGTGCAATTTGCAGTATTTTCCACTAAGCTGCTGAGGACGTTCCCTTTAGTCAACATTGGGAGTTATATCATAGGATAATAAGGTCCTTTTGATAAACAAACTGATTGTCAGTTAAATGTATCATTTATTTAATGAGGTGTTTTTAAAGTGCAAAATGGAGCTTTGTTGCCGCTGTCAAGGTGGATGTTTGGGCCTCATGTTTATAAGGTATTCTAAATTCTGTGATTCGCCAATGTATAACTTGGCCAGGGCTTAAATTAGAGTGTCTGGTGGAGTTTTCCTGAATTGGTAGTGATCGGTGCCGCAGCCAACTGGGTTGGTGGGGTTGTATGTCGCTGTCCAGACTCCTATGGAGTGAATGCCATTCCTCAACCTGAACAAAAAAAAAAAAAAACTTGAAGCACATGGCATCCTGTGACAACAGCAGAGGAAAAATAAGAAACATATCATAAAACATCCCAGCAATACGTGCCATTGCATATTAATGCAAGCCATAACGTAACAAACATAAAATAGCAAGAACAAAGCCTGGCATACAAAGCACAGTATGGTGTTACATAGCATAACAACCTAACATACAGTAACATAGTATAACATTATATAGCAGGGCTAAATAACAAGACCAAACAGTATAACATGATATCATAGCAAAACATAGCCTGCACAGTGCAAAATGCGTGAGGTTACATTCCCCAATTTGGAGGTTAGAATGTTTTCTGCGATATGGGGAATTCAGTCGAATCAGTGGTAGGAAACCTGCAGCCCTTCCGATGTGTTGCCCTATTGCTCTTGTGATCCCTAGTAATTGATTATACCGGTTTGGTATGACGATAGTCGTAGGGAACACTATCTACAGGTTGCCCATCACTGATTTAGAGGCAGAGCACAACATGTGGAAATAAACTGAGTGCAGAAGAAAACAATCATTTTGCGTCACGCATTATTCCACAGTTGTGGGCTTGCCCACCCACAACACGCATGCACAAACACACATAGCTGTTGCACGCATGCAAATACACTGAAATACACTCAGTCACGCACCGCTGCGCCAGACTCACCACTGTCATTTCAGAGGTCCCAAGAGCAGGTTAACTGTCAAAAGGGGTTGAGTTGGGAGTTTAGTGGAGAATGACAGGTTCATGGATCACTCTCTCATGATATCCATTCTTAGTCAAAGGTTTGGGTGATACATTTCGTCATCTGAAGAACACATTGTTTTCTCAGTGTTGAGTTGCGCATATTGCAGTCCTTTGAAGCATAGCATCCAAGGGACCTAGGACCTACCTCCATGCTTCAACCCAGGAGTATCAGTGTTGTTTGATCAGAGGCTTCAAGTTGGCATGTCACTGTTGGTGGAATACTTCCGGTTACCTGATCCTGTAATTCAGTAGGTGGTGGGCATGATCATGAGGCGTTCTTTTTATTTATAGACTCACCTTAAAGATAAAAGTGGAATTTCAATGTGGATATTTCATGCTCACACCTTATTGAAGTTCAGTCTGGCAGTCTTGGTTTCCCATGTATTGCAGCGGCGACATACATTATTTTTGAGGGATGGTGGTTCGGACTATATTTACGTCACTAAAGAGTGTCTTAACTAGGGCTTTCATTAATTACATTTTTTGTAGTATTGGGGACACATGTCTGGCCATTCAAAATGAAAAGAAAATGGTCACGGTGTACAGCACGATTGCACCTCTCCTCCACAAAACAATGAAGACACTACAGTATACAGAATAATTTTGAAGTCTCACATTTCATGCATTTTATTGCAACAACATGTAAGGCACAGTAGTGGCGTCTGACCTGAATTGATAACGCAAATTAATTTCTACACCATACATCCTGCAACTTGGCCTACTCTCATTTTCTGTTTTCAAAATGCAGTACTGTATGCTATGCGCCCCTTATTAGATCATAACATTAACATCTATATCAACACCTGAAATGTCACGTGAACTGACAAGTCCAACTCAATAGTCATGTTCATTTTGTTTATGTTTGCAAATCCTTCCAAGTTCTGAGGCATCTGCCAATTTCAATGACTAGATACATCTCTGAAGGGAGTCTCACACACATAAACCGAATGCATTCCATTGTTTGCAAATACATTCAAGTTATGCTGATGACTTATTCATAGTGATCAAATGCACCTGTCATTTTCCGTCCCTAGGTGACCGTGACAGTGACTCTGATTCGATCTTTGCCTCTGTGAGAAGGAAGGAGAGGACATGTGTAAGACCTGCTCATGGAAATACCCAGCAGCAACAGCAGTCTAACCTTGAGTGGAGGGACGAACAATCTCCGTTATGCAACGTGGATGGCCAAAGAAGAAGCTTAGTGCTGCCAAACTCGGGCACCAGAGACAGACACCATGGCTTGCTGCCTAAGCCATGGATTGATACACTGGAGGAGGAGGAGGACATCCTGGCATATGAGTCCAAAGAAGACAATGAGGGTGTGGCAGACACAGGAAGTTCAGCAAGAAGGGCAGGAGAGTTCAGTAATGGAAAAAAGAATTACACTGGACACACTTCTCTTCTCCGAGGGAATTATGATTTTTTCTGACTGACAATTTATCCTTTACAGCACTATTGAAACACTAATTGCATTTCTGAATATTCGTCAATGCCCAATGTAAATAATAACTAAAAAAGACTCATTTTGGGAATGTTCAGGTGGATAGAATTTCAGATAGCACTTGCATTTTGCCAAAAAGCTTTTTCTTGATGTCTTTTTGTTGTCAGATAATCCTTAATGTACAAAACAACATATTTATGGATTTTCATAAAACATTCACGTGCATCCACTATTTTTTTATTGTTTTATTTTACATTTCTTTGTGTCACCCTGAGTTCTAGGAGATAATGGTGCTCATTATACGTTTGCCGGTCTGGAAACAACGGTACCGGTAAGCTTGCCGGTACCGTTGTTTCCAGACAGGCAAACTACGAGTTCTGCGAGCGGGTGCCTTTCAGACCTGGCGGGCAGAAAGGCACCCGCTTGCAGACCTTGACAGATGTTGAACTCAAGTGCCGGTACATCCATCCTCCCCATTCCAATTGAGTCCAAAAGGCGCTGGAAAAAAAATGACTCCGGCGGCAGCTGTGCCGTTTTTACCGGCACGGCTATCGCCGGAGGGATGATGAGGCCCACTGTGTCGAAAATATTGTGTAAACCAAAGAGCAAGCAATCTTAGGGATAAGAGTCTTAAGAAGCAGCCTGTTGAAATAAAGCAGCACTTGTTCTCCCAATGTGTTCCTTTTTTAGCAGACGCTATTCAAACTGGCACTATAGACATAAAAACATGTAAAATCCGTCATGACATTCAATGGATATATTCCAAAAAACTGATCAATCTTTAATTGAAAAGCACATTTGCACAGTTGAAGTGTAGCTATATTGCCCCTTTTGGTGTTAAAGCAGTGCTCAACGAGAAATGCTTCTGGATTTCACTAGTTTCCAATTCCGAAACATGCCGCGGGCCGCTGACAATGGCAATTGTTTGCCCAGTGTCTTATTGAGATACATTAGCTGAGGCGGCCATTTTACCCGAGGTGAATTGCATCGGGAACTAAATACTTGAGAACTTAAGCACACACAGTTTGCCGTGCTTTGTATGCTTATGTTATACGCAAGTGCTTATGACATTCAGAGGCCACGGGTTCTCACAAGCCATACCATCACATCCTCACCACCTGGCCAGAGAATGCAGCACACAGTAGTATTTTGCATTATATGATTCCCCAAGTTCAGTATAAGTTACAGTTTGAAGTGCTGAAGCTCCCTTCCCCAAGTTCAGAATAATTCACAGAAGAAATGCTGGGGTTCCCTTCCCCGAGTTTAGAATAGATCACAGTCTTAATAGGCTTGAACGATCCCCAATTTCTGGTTTTCACCTTCTGGTGTTTGACCTGCATTCAATTCAGTATTTGGAAAAAAGAGCCTTTAATCAGTTCAATGTTCAAAGTAGGTTTGTAGGATTTATGAGGTTGAGCGATAAAGATTTGTTTTCATGATCATCATTGAAATGTCTCTTTCACAAGTTGGATCCTTTCAGGAATGCCTCCTTCCTTTTTTCAAGGTGTGTGGTCCCTTTTACACTTCATGTGGTTGTTAATTCACTAAACATTTCAGATACAGACTTTCCAGAACATGTTCTGCTTCTTTCAGACCAACGGTACCACTTCCCTACATTGTATTTTTGCACAATCACCAGTTCCTTCACAGCGCTCGCGGTCAGTTTCACACCGAGTTTCCTGGTCTCTGAAATTCACTGGCTTCCTTTGCAGGTTTCTCGCATACCGCGCTGGACTCGCTTCAACTCAGTTGCCTCCAGGGTTCCCTCTTCTGCCTCTGAGACACTCCAGTGCTCTCACAGCACCACGGGAGAACAAGCACTCTGTCTCTTCATCAGAAGGACAGCCCATCAGCATGCTTCCTTCTCTTGCCTTGCAGTTATGCCAGAGAACTCCTCCTTCTCTTGCCTTGCAGTTATGCCAGAGAACTCCTGTTCTCATGCCGTACCAGTTCAGACCGCCAGCCTCTGCAGTCCCTGGTATTCTATCTCATCTCATTACCTGAATGGCATGACTGAGACAAAATAAGGAAGCTGGTTTACAATAACCCATAAAGGTTGCAGAAGGATTGGGTGGGTTGTGATTAGGAAAGGGAGATACCATGTCTCACCCAAAGGGCCCCCACTCCCAGTCCCCATTGGCCCATTGGCCTGCAATCGACCCTGCCTATAAGACCAAATGTGTGCAGGATGACCTTCCATCATGTTGCATGAGTGGCTTGAAAGCCCACGTAGAAGCATGCACGATGATAAACAGCATGTTAGTATTCTCCAAACAGGTTCAGAGTCGACTAAGGATGTTGATGCAGGACCATATATATCCAACAGCAGGGCCACCGGTGCAAGCACATTAAGATCCACCCCTGCAGTGCTCAGCCATGGGACAATCAGGAGGCAAGACAGGAGCAAGGCACCAGAGACAGGGCCTAGCAGAACCATGGAGCCATGACAAGTAGAAACACTGCCACAGTCCACACAAGTATGCCAAGTGTCACAACCACCAGCTGTGCACATGCCACTGCACCTAAGGGCAGCAAACCAGATGCAGCTGCAGGTTCAACATCCCAGCAGTTGCAACCACCACTTCACAGCCAGCCCCAGTAGTAGTGTCTGAGGGGCCACATGCAGCCACTGGCACCCATGGCTCTGCACCCACACCCACCCATCTGCCCCCTGACTCCCTCTCATCACCTGAGGCAGACAACCAGGCGCACCTGCAGCATGAACTGAATACAGGAACTGACAGTGATGCCAGTGGGATGCCAGTGGACCACATGACGCAGGTGACAGGGGTTTCGGGTCCCCATGCTTCAGTCCTAGACCTCCCCACGATGCATGCCTCAGCATTCAATCGCTGCAAACTGCATGAGTCTGGATGCAATGAAGACCATTGTAGCATTTGCAAGCCACCTGTGACTCAGTGCAGGGCTCATCATGAAGGATTGCAAGGTCTTTGGACCAGGAGCATCAGCAATCATTTGCAGTAACTGCTGACCTTACTATTGTGTTCCAGAGGGTGAGGGACCTCACTGAGAGCATCTCAGTATTTGCTGAATTGATGCACACCAGCATGCTGCCAACCCTCCAGCACATCCGGGGCCAGGAATCCGACCTACTCACCTCAGTCGCCCGCACAGAAGGGGTCATTGACAACCAGCCCATGTTGCATCCCAGTGCAAAATGTGTCCTGACTGCTGCTGGAACAGCCTGGCAAGGATAAGAGGCCAAATACATTTCATTGACGCTTCTTGACAGTATTTCACTGGGCACATGGGAGGTGGGTCGGAAGGGCTGATGGGGATTGAGAGGTGGTGGGAGTGAATAATGGGGATGGGTGCTCACCACAGTTGTTAATAAAAAAAAAATAGTTCACTAGAAAAAATACGAAGACAATACGTTTTGTGTTAAGGTGATATATTCCTAATACACCTATAAACAAAAGTGTGATGCATGTGAAAAGTAATGTGTCTAGAAAATGTACTCAATTAGTTCTTGCTCTACTAGTGGTCCGTCCCTGGCTTGCCCACACTCAATATGCAGCAGCACTGCATCCCCAGACACTGTGTCATTGTGTGATGGGGGTGGCATGGCCAGATCAAGGGGCAGGGGGACATTTCGCCTGGGGCAGATGTTGTGAAACAAGCAAAAATATCTAGCCAACCTTCTCTGGCCTGTGCATCAGGGCCTCTCCGATATGGTCTGGCACCGGAAACGTGCCGTCAGCAGGCCAAAGTTCTACTCAATACAGAGTTGGATCCTGATGTGGGCCTCATTGTAGGCCACCTCCTGTGTTGTATGTGGATTGTGCACAGTTGTCATCAGCCATGGAAGCTAGGGATAACCAGAGTCACCTGCAAGAGCATAGGACACAGATGTCAATCACAGTGCATTGAGTATGAATATCATGTTAAATACATTGTTGATAGACACTCTATTGAAGCAGGTATGTTGCATTTGTTCCACATGATTTTCATTCCCAGTAATTAAGTGATGTGTGATATACTATGGGGGTACATGCGCATTGTCACTTAGAGATACACTGTGCACATAGCTCACAAACATGGTGCGCCATACATGGACTGTGATTGGATTTAAAATGAGCATGTTGTCTCTGTTGGACCTGTGGTGTGGTGTGCTATGCTGTCAAGTAGTGCCCTGCTGGGTAATTTGTTGTTCTTGTGCATGTTTGTGGTTTGTGCATTCCAGCCACAATGAATTCACATACATGGTTTGCAGTGCACATGCAAAAGTGCCTGGCAGTGTTGCATTGTCATTGTGCACTAATACTACTGCATGGTCCTGCTGGGCCTAGTCCAGTTGGTTGGTGGGTGTCATTTGCAGAGTGAGAGAGCAGGTTCAGAGAGTAGACCCTGCATGTATGGGGTTCTGAAAGGGCATGCATTGATCAGTAGTAGTAATGTTCCATCCCCCTTTACATGGCATTCAACTGCTGCTGTGAGATTTTATTGTGTGATGGCACTTGTACTCACTCAGCATCCATGTCCATTGCCCTCTGTCGATCGCCATGTTTGCAAGCGGAGTCCTGTTACACAGGATCATGATGTCATGGGTGGATCCAGGAAAAGTGGGTGCAGCAGTGTGGTATTTTCTGTCAGCGTCGCTCATAACCTGCACATTCATGGAGTGAAAATGCTTCCTGTTGTGTTACGCCTCGTTGGATGCCTGGGGGGGATCCAATGCCACATGCAGTCAAACACAGCAATCATGTTAGGCATGTGGGCTGTTGCATAAAAAAGTGCCTTTCTGGAGTTTATCTGTGCCATGGCGGTGGGCAGGGAGATGTGTCCCGGGGCTCATAGCACAGAAGTCATGGGTGGATCCATGAAAGTGGGTGCAGCGGTGTGGTATTTTCAGGTCAGCATCACACATAACCTGCACATTCATGGAGTGGAAATGCTTCCTGTTGCTTCACGCCTCTTTGGATGCCTGGGGGGCAACCAATGTCAAACACAGCAATTACGTTTGGCGGGGGGCTACTGCATAGAAAAGTGCCTTTGTAGCATTTATCTGTGCCATGGTGGTGGACAGGGAGATGTGTCCCGGGGTGCATAGCACAGAATTGCCTCCAGCACCTGTCCAAGTCCAGTTGAATAAGTGCATTGTAACATGCCATGCAGCATGCCCACAATGTGCTGAAAGTTTCCACTGACAAGAAAACATTCTAATATTGATCCTGCTCTGAATGTTTCCAAGGATCATGGCTGGTACCCCTGCAATGGTCTCCCCATTCAGCCGGTACAGGGTAATGAGCTGGGCATCAGTCAATGGCCACAGTGAGGGCCTGACCCATGGAATGTATGCTCGACTTGCATGGCATCTAATCCTCCTGTTCTTCCTCCTCTCTGTGCCCCCATGGGTCTGCTGCTGTTGCTGCCTCTGCAGCGCAATGTGAAGCAGGAGGAGCTGCATGTCTCAGTTACCGACAACCAGTGGCAACATGGTGTTACAAAGTGTGTTTGGGTCAGGTGCGGCCTTTATGTAGTCTTTCAGAATGGAATGGGTCTACCTGTGACTTGATTTCCATCACCTGTATGCATTTACCTCCACCTTTTAGGTGGAGGTATCTGCACTGTGTTTTTGGCACAATTATTGCACATTTTTTTCAGTAATTTGGCAGTATTTCAACTTGTAATGCAGCAAAAATACCAGTTAGCTTCTTTGCAGTAACACCGCTTGCGGAATTAGCACCCATTTGTATGTACACCTGATTCAGCTGTGAGGTAAAAGTGCTGGTAATTCTATTATCGCCAATTGTACCGCATATCATTGTAATTGTAATGAAGCCAAGAGTCTACAGAGCACGCATGTTCAAAAAGAAAGTGGTGTGACACAGCAATGAATCTACCGCCTCTAAATGTATCCATTAGGCCAAGCTCGTGTGGCTAGAAAAAGCTCCCTTTCTATGACCAAAACTCGTCTTCCCATGGACAATGGGAAAACTAACATGAGCCCACCAATACTTAAATGTCTGACACACACACAGGATGTTCGAAATAGAGACCTGTTGGAAACTGCTTCAAAAAGAGAACAAGACTAATCTTTTTTAAGGTTCGGAGCCTCACTTAATGTATTATATCGTGCTGCAAACAGGCCCCCACAGGAGTCAAACATTTATAATTCCGTCATCCGTTTCTGTCAAAGAGACTAGGACAGTTTGAAAACTAGATAAAAGAAAATCATTCTATATTGAATAATCAGGGCAAATATTACCCGTGTCTCGTATCTGCATTCTCTATGGTAAGTATTCTCTCAAGGACTTTACTGCTTTACTGACTTCATTGGACCTTCCTTGCAAATTTCCAGCTGACACAGATACCAACCCACTGAAGTTTCCTCACAATAGTTTATTCCAAGTAGAGTTGTAATTACTCATGCACAACCACATTAGGCACTGAATATTTTTTTTAATGAATAATAATGAGTCCCACTGTTCAGTCTCTGTTAATAGCAGGCACATTGCCTGACTCCCACACTTTGTATTTGGCACTGGTTGCATTTTCATAGGCACCCCCGCATAGTAACATATTATCCAGTAAAGCAGCACTGGCCAATGGATTAACACAAACACTATATTGGCCTTTTAGTCAATCCATTTGCCATCTTGAGTTTACAAAAACCTGCATGGGTGAGTCTGCATACTAGAAACATAGATGGAGAGTGTGTGGTCCTGTCATCCAGAAGACTTCTTTTTACTTGTTGATTGTTAGCCTAGAATACACCTCAATCGCAGCAGAAAAGCTCCATCATTGCATAACCAGTGTCATACCTTTACCACCCATCCACGTTTAATTCTCAAACTAATGGCTCAAGAAGCTATCAGGTGTGTGGCTCTTTTAACCCTCATTAAGTAGTAGATTACATTTTCAGAGCCTATCTTCTTGTCTCGAGGCAATTTTCCGATGACAATGATTGATACATTCGCACCTTTCCAATCACCTCAAGCCAACCATTGAAATGTTGCCGATTTTGCTGCGAAAGGCTTGAAACTCATATCTCTATCAGTCAAACATCAGAGAAATCTTTGCTACAACTAGTCAATTATCAAGCGACCAAACCATCATCAAACAATGTCACTGAGACATTTTAAAATCTGTCAAAGTCAGTCAGTTGGATACAATCTGTTAAGAGAATAATGAACAGAGAAAACCTATTGAATCAAATATATTCGGCATAAGTTAAACAACCGATTTAATTTGTATTTGTAGTCCATCTGGGGGTAACACCTTTCAAATTGCTAATACATATACCAAATGAACTGGAACATTTGCTTTGACTGGGAAAACATCAACACAAATGGTAGATAACATTAAACTTGCCATAACGCCTTTCAGGGTGTTGTCATGGATTGCAGCAGGCCTACTAAGCAAGTCCTGTGAGCATGATTGGAGGGACTTCCTGTTTACTTATGTTGTCATTCTCTTGCAGGAAACTGGGTGGAGTAGACACTAAAGTTGAATAGGTCCATGGCATTAATGCGTTGATAAATAATAGGGTTTTACTCAGGGTCTTGTCCATTTATGTATCTGTTGCTTTGATGGAGAACACGCAGCATCTTCCTTTAGGTTCAGATGATATTTTTATCTTCTAAAACACAGTCCCCAGTGATGCAACATTCAAGTTCCCCAATTTATACTATGCTGTATTTAAACTATTTCCCTTTTCTCCATCATTCGCTTGTAAAAAGAACAAAATGAGCTCATTGCGCTTGTGCACTAACAAAGCCCCACTATTAGCAATCATTGGTTTGGACTGTAAGATAAAGCTGTGAAATGGCTTGGACATTGACTCTGTAGATAAAGAGGAATATCTGGCTTGACAACTACAGAGACCCACCATGATAGATGCTTCCACAGGTTCTGCAGGTCTAGGTTTATTTCATTGATTCTGGTCATAGGCCTTTAAACATCCCATCTTTCTCCAATTTCCACTGCAATCCACCTTCAAGGATTTTCGAGGATCCTCATAAGCAATGTACTATTATTTTATCCTGTATCAATATTGAAAGAAGAAACTCCAGGAGATCTGCGCAAATTGGTTTAACTTCCAAATTGTTTTTTTTAATGATCTCATTACAGGTGATGCCCTTCCTGATGACACGTGGTTCGGTGGATTTGCCTTTCTCAAATCAGGGCAAAGTCATGTTTCATTGAATGTCCCAAATGCTCTTGCTTATTTTGTCATGGGTCAAATCCCTTGATAGCGTAACCAAGTTCCATATCACATGCATCGGCTGCTTTCTTACTGTATCAATAATGGTAATTTATTTTGGACATGTCCATCATAGCACCACCAGAGTGTGATCATTTTCCCTTTGAATCATTTATACCTTCGTTAAATGTAGTCAGTTCATGTTATCCATTGAAAGTCAACTGGGTCCCAATAGTTCAAGTGTGTGCACCTTGTTCTACCCTGTCCACACCATCTGTAATGTTATTTGGCAACATGGCAGCCACGTTGTAATACCCATTCTTCAAACAGCCTGCTTGAACCAAACTAATTCCAATAGTCTTGGGCTGCCTTTAACAGTGATTGCCCTGATTCAAACTATATACAGCCCTTTAACCCCCTGGCATGGTGTTAGAGGTTGGGTAAATGTACATTTAAAACTATATCTAGTTTGCTATAGTGGCCTATGATGGCATACATTTACATATGCCAAAAAACATCTCATGTCAATGTTATGTCAAACGGATTTCCTTCCATGCCTCCAGCTTTCAGAACCCATTATGTATCGCTAGCTAGCATGTTGGACGCAGCCCTGGATGCCCCTTTGTTTTTTTTCTTGGGAAGACTTGACACTTTCCAAGGAGAAACAGGACATATCCCAGCGGTGCGAGCTAGCTACTTTAAAGAGATATCCACAACATAATGGGGAAGTCAAACCAGGGGGTTCATTACTTAAGTAAGTCCTTTTGATATCAGGCAGACAGGAGAGAAACAATTATAGTGTAGCTGAGGAAGGGATGTGTATACTGAAAGAATGGTTCCACGAACTGGAAAATGCATAGGGTGCATTTCCTTCCAGTGACCCCTCCTCGCGTTCTGCAAACATGGCACTCTGGGATCTTAAACTGCGAGGCAAAACCCTTCTTTCAGCAGCAAGGATTGGTGTCATGCAGAAGGGTGGAACGTACCAATCCACTGTGGCCAATTGACCATATAAGAAGGTAATACATCCCCACTTAATTGAATATTCCCATTTTCATGGAACCATCTGCTTGATATTTCTTAGAAGATTTCACTTGAAATTTGTTTTGGTAAAGTTTGCCAAAAATCACTAGCCACTGGAGAGAAGATAAATAGGTTGCAGACTTTCTCCCTAACTGCTTCTGGGAAACATTTGCAAGATCCTGCTCTTGGAAAGTCTGCCCGAATCTGGAACACTAGTACCCATGACTCGGCTTGTTGAGGTGGAAAACGTGCAAGTGCTTTTGGCAATCTTCCATCTGGAAAGGGTAGAAGACAGGCCCCACTTCTAACAGAGAGTGCCAGACAGGGTCGCACAGCATACCAGACCCTAATGAATATAGGTTTGGCTCTCCCTGCTTCTCCAACCTTCTACAAGCTGGTTAGAGCATCTTTAAGACTCTTAGAGCTGTGGTAAGGTCCCACCAGGTCTACTTTGTCATTCTACGATTGAAACTGATTTGAGTACCTCCGAGTACCTCCGAGCCTGCCAACTCTAAATGTACTCCCTGTTCCCCAGCTTCTTCGAACTGGGAGCTGTTGCTGCTGCTGGACCAGACACTGTTGGTGCCAGTTCACTAGTGAAATCGCTGCAACTAGCCAGTGTCTAGATTTTAACCCACATGGTTCTTCACTTGGGCTATTGACGTTTGTTGAATTGCATCTCATTGCTGAATCCATTCAAACCAGCTCAACCGACCTGACCCTGAATCACCTCATCATAGGCAGCCAGACGCCTTACTCGATGCTGCTGAGCCACTGAAGGGAGATATTAAGGTATCTGAACTGGTTCTGTCCCCATGGTCTTCTTCTATGGGTACTGGAGACATTTATGAACCCATTCTTTACCTTAAAAGAAATATTCTTGAACTTGCTAAAATCTGTATTTGCCTGAATACCCCTGTTCCTAACTATCAATGGTGCCCTTTTCTCAAAAAGGCTGCATTATCGGTGTGTTTCCATATAGTGGGGGCTTTCGAGTGTTCTTGATAATTCTTTTTTCTTTTTAGTGTAATTAAAGTCTTATTTGTTGTAGAAACCTGATGGGGTAATCCCTTCATTTTGGTGCCACATCACTAGCGTTTTTGATGCTTTATTTATGGCTTGCATGCCTCTTCAAAAGTGCAAACTGCCCTCAGCCCAAGTAACATTAAAGAGGCAAAGGAGGTCCAACATTCCAGTTGTGCCTAGTTCACTTTTATGACTGAGATCACTGTTGCTATCGTAGAACTGTGGGGTTGAGTAGAATTTTATAAACCACTATTCATCCCTGTAAGTTTGCAGGGAAGCAGTCATTTGGAACCAGAACAGACTGCACCTACAGGTTAGTCTGCCAACATTAAAGAACTGTGCGGGAAAACTTGGAAACACTGACAGGTAATTGTTGCAGATTTCAAATGAACCTGCACAATGTGAAGGGCTTGAAAGGAGGTGCCTTTGTTGACCTGTGTCAGGAAAAAATACTTCACAGGCATTAAGTTTAGTGAGCCGGAAATGCTGTAAAGTCTCCAAACCTTAGCGGAAGAAAAGATGTGAGAAAGGGCACTGAGGGTGCGTAGTGAATCTAAGCCCCAAAGCAAGGTACCCATTTCAATGGAGTGTGTTGCAGAAGAAGGGGACAGCAACTGTGACAGATGTGTCCACCATTCTTTCAAAGGTGTGGGTAGTGTTGTTTCCCAAAGGTCTAAGATAGTCAAACTGTGTGTAACTGACATAGCTATTAGAAAGATACTTCAGGAAGATAAGAAGGCAGCCTTTTATAATAGAAGCAGATTAGGTGATGTTGCTCAATTGAGGCCCACATACACACATGTAGTGGGGGCAGTAGTACTTCAAGGCAAGGCCACTGGGACAAGCCCATGAGCCAGATCCATAAAGATTTAGTGAAAGCTTATACGCTGAGGAAGGATATCTTTGATTGGTTAGAGTTAGAATTCCATCTCCGGGTGTTGCATGAGGAATTGTGAGGTTCAGCCATAAAGAGTAGGTTACTGACCCATGGCACTGTTGTTATCATTCAGCTGCCTCATGAGAAGAATCCCATTTACTCCAAAAAGAAAGCTGTGATCCTCAGAAAGATTTACAAACCCACTATAGCAATACCTTAGAAATTGTGGAGAACTTTTAAAGGGAGGAAGGGAGAAATAGATTGATTGTCCCCTAGTGCCACGGGAGGTTCCTACTGGAATTGAGTTATGACACATAGGAGTGATCAAAGCATATGACAGTGTTAGTACTTTTGTACTGGTCCCATATGTGTGCAAAAATAAAGGATTTTGTGAGATCCAGAAAGACATGGAAAGATTCTGGTAAGTCAAGAAAGGGTGATCAATAACCCCTTAATGCCACAATCAGTGATTGGTTAGGCTTTCCATGGAATAGGAATGAACAATGTAGGTACTTTGGACCTCCAAACCCCTTCAGGTAACCAATACATCTTAGTGGTGGTCGACCATGCCTCCCTGTACAATAAAGTAATCTTATTGGTGAGAGTCAATGATTCTGTGGTGGCATAGGCTCTGGTGGGGATATTCCCCAAGGAAGTCATTTCTGGCTGGGGACCCAACTTCAAATGTGCATATATGAAGGCAATGTGTTAGGAGTGTGGAATGACTTACAGTTTCTCGGGAGCTTTCCATAACCAAACAAGAGGGCTTTTGGAGAGATTATACACCTGAAAGGCATGATATGTGTTGAGGGGAATGTGGGATGTTCTCCTGCCATGCCAACTGTATCCCTTCAGGGAGGTGCCAAAGAATTGAGTTCAGACCCCTTTACCTTCGTTTTGGCCACCCTGGTATGGGTCCTCTAAGCCAAGTCATCGAAAGATGGGAGGGTAACCCACAAAGTGTTTCTCATGACATAGTTGATTATGTGCTTGGGTTGAGGTACAAAAAGGCCCAGTGCATGGAACAGTCCTGGAAAATGTTAAAGCCAGTCAGGAACCGATGAAGCACTGGCATGACCAGAAGGCAACTGTGACATAGTGCAGTCCAGAACAGTTTTGCTTTGTGGTAGAACATGTCAAGCCAAGCAAACTTCAGGATAAACCAATGACACACTATGTGGTACTTCAAAAGATGAATGAGGTAAAATGCCTTATTGAAACAAATTCTCCTAGTAAAATGCAAAGTCTTTCATGTCAACTGGTTAAAACTTCACTACAGCAGGGATAACATGGTACTGGCTGTGGTGACTGACAGAGAATCTGAAAAGGAGACACATTCCTCTGATACCTGCTACATACAGAAGCAACTGGTGGATCTGTAGAGGGGTGAACATCTCATTTGACTTGACATACCAACAACCTCAAGTCTGCCAATGCCTGATAGGCCAGATTGCAGTATTATGTTCACTGACCTGATGCCGTACAGACTGAGGTGTCCATAACATTGACACAGAAGACAGTAAGCTGGTGAAAAGTAGAATTGACTCAATGTCTGACATGGTAAGGAACAAAATCAAAAAGGACGTCGACAAGATGCTTGCCTTATAGTTAATTAAATCATACCATTGCCAAAGGGTTAGCTCTATGATGCTGATACCTAGAAGGTGGTAAAATGGGAATACCGATGTCTGCTCTTGTGTGGACTACACCAGGCTCAACGTTCTGGCAAAAATATATTTTCATCACATGCTTAGATCAGATGGGTTTCTTGATGTTGGATGATGCCAAGTAAATGAGCACCCTTGACCTCATGGCTGGTTACTGGCGGGTCGGCCCGAATGACAAAACAAGAGAGAGCTGCATGTTCCACCCCAGAAGGGCAATATCAGTTCACTGGGTCACAAATGCCCCTGCTACCTTTCAGAGGATTTTGAACCAGGTTTTAAGACCTTGGACATGAATTCATAATTAAGACAGACAGCTGTGAATTTGGAATTCGAGACGTTTTAGCTCAGTTAAAATCTCAAGGGGTAGAACAGCCAGTAACCTTCATTAAACGGTGTTTGAAAAAAAGAAAAAGGAGCTGAGCCATATTTCTGAAAGAGGCATTTGGTGTGGGCTGCATATAAGATGAAATTCTGCATTTTTGGACCTCACTTTACTGACCAGACTGACCGCAGGCCTCACATGTTTTTATTGCTATGCAAGACGAAAATCCAAAGCTTCTGGCTGGGCTTTATCTTTCCATGGACTAAATATGGACATTCAGATTGTTAATACTTCATTGCAGATGGCCTTAGTAGATACCTTCACATTGATGATGAGCCGAACCCTTAGAAGGATTCTACTCACACGTTTTGAGCTAGGAGGCATGAGACAGAATTCCATTTGCGACAGCGCATTCCTGACATTTGTATTGTAGTTTTGCAAAGCAAATTGATGCTGGTTCTCTCTCTCAGAATGTTAGCTCTGCGAAACAGGCCTCACTTTCCAAATGATGCTGGCTAAAAAGCATAGTTCACAAACAGTTTCTACTGACACACCAACAGCTGCAATGTGATTTTGCAAACAATGGCACGTAAAGAGTAGCATGTGCAATACTAAAACAGCCTGCTGGAAACAAACAAATTCAAACAGCTTCTTCCTGCCTTCACTAGTGGGCACCAATGGGCCAGACTGTGAACAACTGTGTAGGCCCATGGTCTGTTGGTAGAACCTTTGTTGAAGGTAAATATAAAACTATATCTGCAGGCATCTACACTTCTCTCTGGGCTATAATCCTTTGTTATTTTGGGGTGTGTCTTGTCACCTTCCTCATAGCAAGTATTTTTCTGTAAGCCCAAAATTACAATAAGAATGAAGAACTTGTAGTTGTATTGTTGGATGCACCAGACACTGAAAGTTATTTTAATTAATAATTGATAGATTGCATGTGATAAAAATGACTTTCTATTAAATGTCCCCTTGCTTCAAATAGGATATTCAAAGGGTAGTGCAGATTTGTGGATTTGACTTCCAAAAATAAATGGCCTTTGTGATTGTCCATCTCAATCCTTTTTCTTTTCTCTTGAATTCAGATTTCCAAAGGATAATATTTATTTCTTAATAGACCCATTGATATGCCTTATATATATCCTACACTCCACACTTTGGTGGTGCTTATTACGCCTTAAAGTTATCTCAGCCACCTCTTCTCAGTTAGATCTACACATGCTTCACCACCAGATATGGTGGGGCTTCAGGAGGATTTTAGTATCTGTAGAAATATTGATCATATGTGTGGAAAACGCTTCCAGTCATTTGTTCGAAGTTTACAAATTGAAGTCTTAAAGGACACTTACGTGTTCCAGAATGAGTCTACTAGACTGCATCTCATTATAGTTAGAATGAAAGACCTCTTAACATATTTCATAGAAAATACTGCACCCAGAAGCAATTTTGAATGCAAAACAGACCAAAAACGAACAGTGCTAAGTATCACAACTAGTCCCACAGAGAAGCTGCTACTGTGGCACCCACATTTTTGCATGCTGGAGTTCTATCGTGCACCAATTGCAGCGTAATTCAGCCTGAAAATAAAGAA